>NW_012267276.1:1886790-1897841 GCF_000151885.1 Dipodomys ordii | reverse complement strand
CAGCTCTTCAGCTCAAGGCTAGTGCTCTACCACTTGAGCCACAGTGCCACTTCTGGCTTTTTTCTTTTTGCTTATGTGGTGCTGAGGAATCGAACCTAGGGCCTCAGGTATGCAAAGCAAGCGCTCTACCACTGAGCCACCTTCCCAGCCCTAATGAGACAATTTCTGGCAAGGATGGTATTATAACATTTGATGTTTCAAAGCTAAATGACATGGATAGTCATTTATGGAGGTTAGCCTCCTGAGTCACAGGGAAAGGTAGAAATGGATGATGAATATGAAGTTATGGAAAATTGTTACAGTAAATATTATAAAAATTTTAATCCATCCCTTGCATTTTATTAGTAATATAAATATTAATTATCCTTATTATAAAACAGTAATTAAAGTCATATTTTGGAGAGATATATTAGATATTCTATGGGTCTTTTGGTTTTTCTTGTTATAAATAATAGAAAATTATAGATACTACTTAGCAGAGGATATAATCAATGGATACTGTATTTAGTCAATATTGGTGACATTTTCTGAGAGAACTGTCATATATCATCTCTATAATTTCTTCCTCAAAAGAAAATAGAGTAGTTCTGTGGGCCCACAATGCTCAGCAGCTTGTACTACCATTTGTAGCTTAGCCTTATTTTTTCTTAAATTGGAGTTATTTTTATACAATGAAATCTTGTTATTGATTGAAATCTTTGAGTATTAGATTTTATGAGTATTAGAAATGAAGAGTTTTTAAATTCAAGGCAGAAAAATCTTGGATGTATGTTATTATGAGTATTAGAAATGAAGAGTTTTTAAATTCAAGGCAGAAAAATCTTGGATGTATGTTATTATGAGTATTAGAAATGAAGAGTTTTTAAATTCAAGGCAGAAAAATCTTGGATATATGTTATGAAGGACCTTAAGTACTTATAAAAGGTATCTGAGCTTAGTGGTAGAGTGCTGGCCTAGCACGCATAAAGCTCTGAGTTCGATTCCTCAGTATCATATAAACAAAAATCTTGGAAGTGGTGCTGTGGCTCTAGTGGTAGAGTGCTAGCCTTGAGCAGCTCAGGGACAGTGCCCAGCCCCTGAGTTCAAGCCCCAGGCCTGGCAAAAACAACATCAACAAACCAGAACGAAACAACATCCCAAAACAAAGAACAAAAATGTTTCACAAGAAGTATTGGAGTCAATGTAAATTTTAGGCTTAGATTGCTCATCTTTCCTTTCCTTCTTCTCTACTTCTCTGTGCCTTTAAAACTTTTCTTGTTCATTCTAAAACTTCATTTTGTGACTTTTTTCCTGAACTACTGGTCTGTTTATTAAAAGCATTTGTAATTTCTCAACTCTTTATACTGGATTTTTGAGTTCAGTACAGAGTAGAACTATGTTCTTTATATTTTTAGCATGTAGACAATGTTTGATAAAGGGCTTCAGTTTTCAGCTTAGATTTTATTGGAAGTTTTTTTTTTTTAATGTTCTGGTTTCTGTCTCTCTCTGTAGATATATAGGGGGAGTTGGAGGTAGATAATCCAGATTTTCTTTGCAGGTAGAACAGTGATTAAGGCATAAGACTTGAGCAGGCAAGGTTCACTTTTGCCTTTATTATTTCATAGTTGTGTATCCTTAGGCAGGTTTCTATCAGAATTTGATTTTTAATCAGTGTTACTAAAACCTGTTAACAACCGTTCTAATCAGTGTTGCTGGAGCCTGTTAAATCCTTTAAGTAATGACTGACACTTTATGATTCTTTTTGAGAGGCAGCCATTGTTACTCTTAATAGGTCTGTAACTCATTCCAACAGCACTCTGGGCCGAGGTGATTGAACTGTTTCCCTATTTGTTTGTTTGTATATCTGCATGTTTGATGATAATTGAAATGTTCAGTCCATACTTTTATATTGGAAAATATATGAATCTACTGATATGTATACATACACACATACATTAATATGCACACATATATACATATAATGCATTGAGCACACAAAATCCTCTAATTTTAAAAGTTTATTTATTTTTTATTTTTTTTTAAAGTGTATTTGAAATATACTAGAATGTGCTTCTTGAGAGTAGTTTCTGGGTTCTTTTTTTCTGGGTCACTTTAAATTATGTTTGTCAGGGGTATCCGAAGTTAGATCAGGTTTAAAAGTTGTCTGTGCTTAAGAAGAAGAATTGGCACTCTGGTGAGAATCTGAGTACAGGGCTCATTTTTAAGATAAGAGGAAGGAGTTCTGGCACCCAACCAAGGTTTGTTTTCATATCACTTTGACTTGCATATTTTATTTCTGTAACGGTTTTCTCCATATTGTTCATATTGTTTGAAGCAGCCCATCCTTTCAAGCCAGGTGGTAAAGCACCTAGGTTACTGATGCATTTGCTCAGTAACCAAGTCCAGTTCCTATTGTAGTGTGGTATTGAACTGAGCAACCATGCCATAGAGGCTTGATTCAGGCAAGATCTTTTAGAAGGTGAGTATAACTACTTGTTACAGTAAAATATACTGTCTATAGGGACTGAGAATAGCTCCCTTCAATCTAAATGTTGTTTCAGGGGAAGAATACAAGAGAACATAGTTTCATTTGCTCTGTGGTACCTTCATTAGGTTGCTTCTGTCCTGCTGCTGTAACATTGTGTGGTTTCAAAATTTATTATTAGCCTGATTCCAATAGATCAAGCCGCAATCCTAGCTATTTAGGAGTCTGAGATATGAGTTTTGTAGTTCAAAGCCAGCCTGGGCAGGAAAGCCCAGGATTGGATTAATCTCCAGTTAATCACCAAAAAGTCAGGAATGGAGCTATGGTTCAGGTAGTAGAGTGCTAGCTGTGAGCACAAAAGATCAGGACTGGTACACAAAAAATATACCATACTATAGAATTCTGGAGGCCATAAATCTAAAATCAGGTTGTTCACAAGCCTACTTCCTTTAGACAAGGAATTGGGAAATATAATAAAGATGCTTTATCATTTTAACGTTACAATTATATAGTTATGTATATATTTGGATACTTTATATTATGTATGATTAATTGGATAGTTCACATAATACTAATAATAATTCTCTCATACATCTAAAGACAGTTATAGATTAAAAAGTAAACTTAGAGCTTATTAAGTTATCAAATAACATTTTCAGTGTTTTAACCATTCAGCTAGAAAGTTCTTTTCTTAATTAATATTAAATTTAAAATGCAGTTGCAATCTGTAGGCATTATAACAGTGTTTACATTTTTCTCTTTGACTGTTCTTACTTTAGTTTTGATGACTTGTGTTGAAAATTTCAGTTAATTAATTATTGAGTCTTGATTCAGGTATCTACCCTCTTATACCAAAACGAATGGCTATATTTTAAGCAGACGAAGAGTCTGGGAATTCTTGCCAAACCCCTCTGCTTACTTAAGTTATTTCAACATTTTCTTAGGAAATTGAACATTGATTGCTAAACCTTCCTCTCCCTCTTCTTTGTCTTTATATTGTTTTTTTTTTTTAAAGAATATTGTAAAAGTGTTGTATAGAGGGCTACAGTAACATAAGTAAGGCATAAGTAAAGCAATGAGTATATTTTTATATAAGATTTATATAAGTAAGGCAATAAGTATATTTCTTTCTTTCTTTTTTTTTGGGGGGGGTCTGGTCATGGGGCCTGAACTCTGGGCCTGGGCGCTGTCCCTCAGCTCTTCAGCTCAAGGCTAGCGCTCTACCACTTGAGCCACAGCACCACTTCCGGCTTTTTTCTTTTTGCTTATGTGGTGCTGAGGAATCGAACCCAGGGCCTCAGGCATGCAAGGCAAGCGCTCTACCACTGAGCCACCTTCCCAGCCATGAGTACATTTCTTATCAAGCATTGTTTCCTCCTCCTTTGTTTCCTTTGTTTCCCCTTTCCATCCCTCCCCCTCCCCACCAAAGTAGTAAAGTTTGTTTTCCAATATAACAACTTGTACATCTCATTGTTGCAATGGGTCCACCTGTATCCCTATTTAAACGATTTGTTTTTTCCCTTCCCCTCCACAAATTATACCAACATCAAATATAGTGAAAGCAGGGGTTATACCGTGGGGGAGGGACATACAAAGGAACAAAGAAATCATCTTATAAATATATTAGAAACAATCGCAAGAAAAAAAACACATTTGAATACTTATCTTGGGGTACATTTCACCTTTATAGGGAAGTTCTATATTTACTCTTTTAGGAACCTCCCTACTGCTTTCAGGGTGATTGATTGAATCAGTTTGCATTCCCACCAACAGTGTAGTAGCATTTCCTTTGGCCACATCCCCACCAGCCTCTACTATTATTTGTTTTCTTAATAATGGCCTTTCTTACTGGGCTGGGGTGGAATCTCAAGATGGTTTTGATTTGCATTTCTTTTATAGCCAGAGATGTTGAATATTTCTTCATGTGTCTATTGGCTATTCTTATTTCCTCTTCAGAAAAGTCTCTTTCTAATTTTTTAGCCCACTTACTAATGGGGTGGTTGTTTCTTTGAGGATTTTTTTTTGTGTGTGGGGGGGTTAATTTTTTTGAGCTCTGTATATATTTGATAAAAGGCCCTTGTCTGTTGTATAGCTAGTGAAGATCTTCTCCCAATCTGTGGGCTTTCTATTGATCTTGCTAGCTATGTCCTTTGCCATGCAGAAGCTCTGCAGTTTAATGTGATCCCATTTATCCATTTAGTTGATTTGTTTTGTTTCTGGATCTCTAGGAAGTTTTGACCTGTGCTGAGGAGCCCTAGTATGTCTTTTATCCCTTTCTGTAGTATTTTCAGGGTATCTGCTCTTACCTCAATGTCTTTGATCCATTTGGAGTTTTTTCTGGTGCAGGGTGATATATAAGGATCTAACTTCAGTTTTCTACATGTATGTGTATAGCAAGTTCTGCCCGCACCATTTGTTGAAGTGGCTGTGTTTCTTCCATCGGGTAATTTTGGTTCCTTTATCAAAGATTAGGTGGCCATAGGTCTGTGGGATCATGTCTGGGTCAATTCTATTCCATTGGTTTCCAGGCCTGTTCATATGCCAATGCCAAGCATTTTTTTTTTTTTTGTAAGTACAGCTTTATAATAGAGTTTGAAGTTTGGTATTGATACTTCTCCAGCACTTTTTTTTCCTGCTAAGGACTTTTTTTTTTTTTTTTTTTTTTGCTATTTAGGGTCTTCTATTATTCCATATGTATTTTTGGATTGCTTCTGTTTTATTAAAGAATGTTGTTGGGATATTGATGGGTCCTGCATTGAATTTGTATATAGCTTGGGTAGTATTGCCAGTTTTGCAAAATTAATTCTCTCAATCCAGGATCATGGGAGATTTTTCCACTTCCTCAACTCTGCTTTAATTTCTTTTTTTAAGTTTTTAAAATTTTCATCATAAAAGTCCTTCACCTCTTTGGTTAAGTAAATTCCTAGTTATTTTTTGAGGCTATTACAAAGAGTTGCCTTTCTGATTTCAGTCTCTCTCTCTTATTGTTTATACCTTTTAATTTGAAATAAACTTAATGTTACAGAAATAATATACTTTAACTTTCTCTAATGTTAATATCTTAGTATAAGCATGTTATGTATTTGAAAAGTAAGTACAGTGCTTCTAACTCACAGACCTTACTTCTGTCTCACCCATTTTCTCAATAGTTCTTTTTTCCTGTTTCATAATCCAGTCTAGGCAACTCATATTCCTTTAGTTGTCATGTCATTTTAACTTCCCTATATGTAGTTATTCAGTCTGCTGTCTTTCATATTTTTGATATGTTCAAATAATTTGGTTATTTATTTTGTAAAATATGTTGTTTGGTATTTTCTTATGATCAGATTGAGGTTATACATTATTCAGGAAGGAACTATAGAGGTGATCTCTTCTGTATACTTAGTATCATATCTGTGTTCCATGTTGTACTATGACTGGTGATATAATGGCTTAATTTTAACTTTATTCATTTGGATAGGATTCCATAAAATTAACAGTTGCATGACATTTGGTACATGTACAGTATTGCACAAACCTCAATCCAGTTCTAAAACATTTGCCTCTCCCCAAAAGGAGATTTCTACTCTCTGTTTTTATGGATTTATCTGTGCTGAATATTTGAAATAAATAGAATAATAGTAGAAAGTTATTTTTGATTTATGCTTTTTTTCCCGTAAACATGTTTTCAAGGTTCATTCACATTTTAACAAGTATCAATATTTTAGCATGTATCAATAGTTTTTATGGCTTAAAATTTATGGCTAAATATTTCAACTATTGATGATATCTTGAGAGGTTTATATCTTTTGAGTCATGCACCTATGAACATGACTGTACATTTGTCTGTTGTCATATGGCCTTCTCTAAGATCTTAGTTGCACTATTTTTTTTCCTACTCCTCTACTGTAGTCACAGAATCCTCACCTTCAAGATCTTCACCATCTTCCAGCCTTGTTAGTCTCCTCAGACCACCACTTATTCTTCCCTTTATCTGGAAACCCTTTCCTCAGTTATCTACAGGCCTTCCCTCTCTCCATTATTTTTAAGTCTTTATTACATGCCAGCTTGTTAAAGAAGTTTTCTCTGAGTATTTGCCACAGTTCAAGATGTGATTAGGTTGAGGGATTAATGCTGGTACTATAGGAGTGGGTTGTAATGAAAGGATAAGTTTAGGCCCCATTTTTTCCTCTACCTTATTTACAGGTACACACATAACAACATAAGAAGGTACTTATCAAATACTAGTGCCATGCTCTTGGATTTCACTACTCCAAAACAGAGATAAATATATTTATATTGTGCATGAATCAACCAGTTCTTGCCATTTTGTTGCAGTAACAAAGCATGGACTAACACTGCTATAACATACAGGTACCAAAAACTATGTGTTGTCACATAATCTTCCTTCTTAGTGTCTGTGTCGAAATAATTTCTTCCCCCCTCTCTCCCTCTTTCCTCCTTCCCTCTCTTCTCTCTCCTTCCCTCCCTTCTTCCCTCCCTCTCTCTCTGTCTCTCTCTGTGTCTCTCTCTCTTTCTGTCCCTGGTCTCAGTCTCAGTCTCACTTTTTCTCTGCCTGCCTGCCTGTCTCAAGTAAGGATAATCTTTTATGTTGAGTTATCACCTCTGTAAAGACCTATTTCCTAACAAGGTCATATTCTGTGAGACTGGAACTTAGGACTTTATCATAGCTTTCATTGATAAAGTATAGAAACTTAAGGAAAAAAATAATAGGGTTTGATAGTTTGACTTTATATAGATAAAATCTAAAGGAGAATGTGAAAAAGTGAAACTAGTTTTAAGGCTATCATTGGAAAGAGTAACCATGTAGGGGAAAAGGGAAAGAGTTTTGAAACAAAGTGAAGGTAAATGGAAATGAGTTTTCCTGTAAGGATGCTGAATTTCAAATTGTGTAGTTATATAATCATGATATAGCCACAATTCAGGAAAGATTTCTAGCTGGGTAATAGCTTTGTTGGGGTAATCTTTGGATTCTCTGAAGGATACAGGAGAGGCACATAGTAAAAGGAAATTAAAGAAAAGAGAATTAAAAAGAAAGGTTACTTTGTTGAAATGGATGCCTTCATATATTATATAGGAAGAAAACTTTTAGAAGACTGTCCCTTTACTCTAAATGTCAATTGCACTAATGCTGGGTGTTGGATTTAGTTGCCAAAGTGGTCTTGCATGAACAGAAGTAGAAGTTACCAGTTCCTGACAGCTGCGAATCAGCCTCTGGGCATCTTTCTAAATTTTCAAATATAATTATACAGTAGACTTCCTTTAACAAATTCCATGTTCCAGCTATAATTATAACTGCTTTTCTTGCCTGTAGTCTGTTCTTTGTCTTACTACTCTCCTTTGTATCTCCCCCTGTTGGTTAGAATTTTCCTCTGGTCATTTGGGATCTGAAAAATTAGGAAGTCGTTTACTGTGATTTTCTTTCTTAAGCAGAGATTTACCATCATACCCATTTCCTTTTTCCAAACTGTATTCCATTAATAGAAATGAGAAATTGGAATATATTTCCAAAATACATTCCAGTAATAGAAATCAATGTGTTTAAACAGCAGGCTAATATTTTATATACATTTTTATTTTCAAATAATGTACAGACACGAATTGAGCACATTGTAAACTTTTTAAAATTGCATTATACAGGTGGAAATTTCATTGTTAGCTTTCCACATATGTTTAACACATTATAAAATTTCTATATAGTTGTTAGAAAGTGACTGTTATCACAACTTACCTAGTGACCTTATTCATCAGTTACATATCCTAAATAAAACCTTGCCGATGACCATGTTTCATACCAAGTGCATTTAAAAATTTTAAATTAAAGTTTACTGCAGAAACTGAAGCCATATGTCTTATAGCCACAGTCTTCCAATAGCTTCCAGGACTTACCATGATCATAATTTGTGAAATTTGAAACAGGAGAGGAATTTCTTGGTTTCTCATCTTTTTTTTCCCCACCTAAATATCAATTATGAAAACGAATTACTTGAAAGAATGACTTGGTGTCTTCTACAAAAGTTTTATAACTAAGATCGTAAACTCTCAAGAATATATTTTCATATCACTTAGACTATTTTCTAAGCCATTTTAATATCTCAGAAATAACTAAAACATAAATTCTTGAATATGCCAAAGAAAAACTGAATTTTTAGTGTGTAGCTCAAGTAGTTGAGGAAACTTATAGACTTGTGTAAATAATGCATTGTACATGTACTGTTCATCACTTTCTTATTAATTAATACTATACAATGTTTTTTGCAAGGCTCTGTAGAGTCTGATAACTTATTGAAGCTTATTTGAAGAGTGTGATTAGATTAAGATTTTGCTTCTGGTATTAAAATGTACTTGGAATAAAACAGTTTGGTTATTTTCAGTAGTTACAAATATAAAAAAGTAGAACTCCTCTTATGTAATAGCCAGTTGACACTCAGTGGCAGACTGATATACTTAATGAACAAATAGAAAATAAAGTGTTGATAATACAGTGTTTAAACCTTTAGACTTAAGCTTTAGAAACCCCTAGAATTAAGTCTTTTGGCATTGAATTGATAGGTCTTTCTGCTGTGAAAAAGTAACTGAATAATGATGATATATTTCATATTTGTGGGTGAACATTCTTGAAAAACAGAGTACTAGAACTCACTGTTCTAAGACATTGCTCTTTACTATTACCAGTATAATTTTATGCTCCTATGGCAAGGTTTCATGTTGAGAAATAAGATTAGACTTTTAGGGGAAGAATATTTGCTGTCTTCATTGTTCTTGTTCCTGATGAATGCTTATCCCTTAATGTGCTGTGGTATTAGCTGCCTTAAAATAGATTGTCTAAGCTGGGCACTGGTGGCTCATTGCTGTTTGAAGTTAGTCCATACAGGAAAGTCTGTGACACTCTTATCTTCAGTTAACCACAAAATAAGGCCAGAAGTGGAGCTGTGGCTCAAATGGAAGAGCACTGATGTTGAGCAAAAATGCTCAGGTATAAGTGACCTGTGTCTGCACACAGACAAAAAGTAGATTGTTGAAGTCTTTTATTTGGAAAATCTTAAGTATGCATCATGATTCATGACTTGCAATAAAAAATTGTCTACAATTAAATATAAAATAAAATACATATGCTGACAGATGTCATCAGCAATTTGCTTCTTTCAGAAGGGAACTGTTAGACATGTGATTCAGGGAATTACACACTATAGTTGATGATGAAATTCTGTTGTCGAATAAGTACCTTTATTGTGTGTTTTTAAAAACTTTCCTAAAATTTTTGTGGTTTCTGGTGTATGATATAGTTTAATATCTGAATTTGATATAGTTTAATATATCTGCTTTTGATATAGTTTATTTCTGAATTACAATTAATGAATTCAGGAAATAGTATAATCAGGAGGCAGATACCTCATAAAAATAGTAATAATTGTAGCGAGCATGATTCATCAATGGATGCCAAAAGTATAGTGGGAATTTAAGGAAAAATCATATATTTGCAAACTCTAAAATGATCTCTCAAAACTGTTTATAAAGTGTTTATAAAGGAAGAAAATAGAAACAATGTAGAAGACCGAGTAATAAGACCATGATATGATCTGCTGCTGAATATGGCATGTCACCTATATATAATCTCACTGGGTGCTGGTGGCTCATGCCTATAAACCTAGCTACTCAGGAGGGTGACATCTGAGGATTATAGTTCAACGCTAGCCTGGGTAGGAAAGTCGGTGAGACTCTTATCTCCAGTTAGACCCAGAAAACCAAAGTTGTGCTGTGGCTTAAAATGGTAAATTGCTATCTTTGAGCAGAAGAGCTCAGGGACAGCACCCAGGCCTTGAGTTCAAGCCCATGGGCCTACAGAAAAAAGAAGACCAACAGAAAAAAAGTATGATCTCAATTTCATCACAAAAATTAATGATATTGAAATTGGGGCATATTTTATAGAGTAACTAGTGAGTTCTTTTTTTTTTTTTTCCTCAAAAATACCAGGTCATTAAAGAGAAAAGTGCCTCACAGGAAACACGTCAGTAAAGGAAACATGAGATCTGGATGTCATGAACCAGGGGGAAAGGCATTAATAGTACAACTTGGTGGTAAGATTTACCATTAATAGTTTGAGCCAATGTTAATTTTATATTTTTCATAACTTTATTGTAGTTAATAGTATTATATTAGAGGAAGCTGGTTGACAGGTGTGTGGGAAATCTGTATTTCACAAGTATTAAATGATTTAAGATAAAAATTAAGCCCTTCCAGGGGCTGGGAAGGCGACTCAGTGATAGAGTGCTTACCTTGCATGCCTGAGGCCCTGGGTTCGATTCCTCAGCACCTCACAAGCAAAAAGAAAAAAGCCGGAAGCGGCACTGTGGCTCAGGTCGTAAAGCGCTAGCCTTGAGCTGAAGAGCTGAGGGACAGTGCCCAGGCCCAGAGTTCAGGCTCCACGACCAGACCCCCCCCCCAAAAAAAAAATTAAGCCCTTCCAGAAATGTAATATCCCACTCTCACACATTTTCTTTTTTTTTTAATTTTATTTTATTTTATTTGTGAACATACTGTACAGAGGGGTTACAATTGCATGGGCAGGATAATGCGTACATTTCTT
>NW_012267276.1:1877811-1883555 GCF_000151885.1 Dipodomys ordii | reverse complement strand
AAACTTGTTCAACCACTTTGGAAAGCAGTATGGAGGTTCCTCAAAAGACTCCACATAGAGCTCCCCTATGACTCAGCAATCCCACTTTTGGGCATTTACCCAAATGATCACAAACAAGACCACACTAAAGCTACCAGCACAACTATATTTATTGCAGCATTATTTACCATAGCTAAGATAATTTGATGTTGGTATAACTTGTGGAGGGGAAGGGAAAAAACAAATCGTTTAAATAGGGATATAGGTGGACCCATTGCAACAATGAGATATACAAGTCGTTATGTCGAAAAATGAACTTTTATACCAACATCAAATACAGTGAAAGCAGGGGTTATACTGTGGGGGAGGGACATACAAAGCAACAAAGAAATAATCTTATAAATGCGTTAGAAACAATCGCATGAAAGAAAAAAAGCATTTGAATACATATCTTAGGGTTCATTTCCCTAACATCACCTTATCTGACATTTTCTGCTTGACTCAGACATACTAGATATTGCAAATAAGGGAAACCGTGGGACCTATGTTTCTTTGGGCTTGGCTTACTTCACTTAATATAATTTTTCGAAGCCTTTCCATTTCCTAACCCCTGCTTTCACTGTATTTGATGTATAATTTGTGGAAGGAAAAGGAAAAGCAAGTCGTTTAAATAAGGATACAGGTGGACTTGTTGCAACAATGAGAAGTACAAGTCGTTATGTTGAAAATGAACTTTACAACTTTGGTGGGGGGGCCGGAAGGATTGGGTGGGGGGGTGGGGGGGAATGATGGGAAGGGATGGGAAGGGGAAACAAAGGAGGAGACTACAATGCTTGATAAGAAATGTACTCATTATCTTGCCCATGTAATTATAACCCCTCTGTATAGTATTTTCACTATAAAAATTAATTAATTTTATACCCTCCCAAAGCCCCCCCAAAAACATAGCCTACTTATGTAAAGGACATTATTATATATTATATTCACATAGTGCTTCCTTTTAAGTGTCTGGTATGAAAATACTATAGTCTGAGTGTTGGTGTGGAAGAACATCATAATTTTTTTTTTTGTCTTTTTCTCTTTTGTTCCTGGGGATTGAACCCAGGACATTGCACTTACTAGGCAAGCACTTTGCCACTGAGCTACATCTCAGCCCTTCATCAATTCTTAAGACAGGGATTCACTTACAATTTTTGTGCTTTCTGACAGGATAGTGTGGATAATATTTGACTATTATCATAGGGTATATCATACTAAGTCTAATTGAATTAGCCTTAGTCTAGGTATAGAAATAATGAAACTCCATATTCAATGTGTAATTTTTTTTAAATCTCAAAATATTTCCTTTTTGCCTGAGAAAAGGAATTGTTATTTTAAAGAGACTTGTAAATTTCCCCCCCTAGGTTGGACTGTGGTAGAATCAAGTTAACAATATTGTTTGATAGTGGTCAAATTAAGAGCTGTTAATTTTGGTAAGCACATACCTTAAAAAATATAGTGTCTTTTATTCTTAGATACTGTTTTTTCCATTTTGTCTTTGTTTTACAATTCTCTTTTACATAGCTTTGTTCTTCTGAGTCTTAAGACCTAACTTGTACTTTGAAAAGGAAATTGATAATTTGGATGGAAGGTTTGGGCTATTTTCATATAATTTTGAAATATTTTTTGATCAGATTTTTACATACAGATAATTAATTGTGGCTTATTTTGTCTTAACTTGATTAAAAATTAATAGATTACTTCTGGCAGTACTAAATGCATTAATCAGAATGTTGTAGGTTTATAAGAATGTCTTAAGTGTTCAAGGATGTCAGTTGAGCTTTATTGCTACTCTAGTGCACTCAACTCTCACAAATTGTTTTCTGTGTTAGCTACCTTACTCTGTTATTTTATCTGGGGGGAAGTCAAGAAGAAAGATATTTGTCTGAGTTGTATAGAATAGGATAGAGGAGGTATTGCAAATGCCTTATGTTGCTCATATATCTCTCTTTCCTGTTTGCTTGTTGCAGGCATGAGGTCATGGCATACTTTCTTCCTGAGTTAAAAAGGCAGTTTCACAGTTTTCTCAACTTCAGGGAGTTAGAGGGGTTAGTGTGAATAAAACCTATTGGCTATTTCTGGAATACACAGGTTGGTATGATTATACCAAAACCATATTATTTCCCTTCATGACTAGTTAATTGCCCTTTTTTTTTTTGTCGGTCATGGGGCTTGAACTCTAGGCTAGGGCGCTATCCCTCAGCTCTTCAGCTCAAGGCCAGCACTCTACCACTTGAGCTACAGCGCCACTTCCGGTTTTCTAGTGGTTTATTGAAGATAAGATCTCAAGGACTTTCCTGCCAGGGCTGGCTTTGAAAGACCTGCCGGGGCTGGCTTTGAACAGCGATCCTCAGATCTCAGCCTCCTGAGTAGCTAGGATTACAGGCGTGAGCCACTGGCTTATTGCCTTTTAAATGCACTCAAGCACATTTAAATTTATCACAACAAAAGTATAGCCCCTTTATAGAAATACTCTTTACCAACTCGTTCATTTTTGACAATTGTTCTATAAAATTTACACATCTTTGGTGAGGGATGAAACGCATATGTTTATAAGGTGTAATTGCCCCTTTTCAAGTGTAGAATTAATTGATTTTCTTTTTCTGCTTAACTTACTAAGTTGTGTAGCCATCATCATAAACCAGTTATACATTTCATTACTTACTGTGAGTTGTTAATTTCACATTAAGTGTTAATTCCTATTCTTCCTATTCAAGTAAACCAGTAATGTATTTTTGGTCTATGAGTTTTTCCTTTTCCAGTTATTTCATATAAATGAAAAAAACATTTGGTTTGATCTGACATTTTTTCCTGAACACAATGTCTCTGAAGTTTATTTCTATCATGTATCCATAGTTTAATCCTTTGGTGAATATTAATGTCCTTTTGGACCATTTTGTCAATACATTCATCATTTGTTAATTCATCCTAAGTATATTCAAATTGTTTTCAGTGCTTGACTCTTATGAAAGAATTCTACTAAGAAATTTGTACTCCAGTCTTTGGTACAGTTTCCTCCGTTTCCTGTGGGTAGACACCTATAAGTGAGATTGATTCATCATTTTGATGATGTTATATTTTCTTCCTTCCTTCCTTCCTTCCTTCTTTCCTTCCTTCCTTCTTTCCCTCCTTTCCCTTCCTCATCCTCCTTCTCTCTTTCTTTCTTTTTCTTTTTCTTCTATTTTCTTTTGTACAGTATTGGGGTTTGAACTCTTGAGCTGTCCCTTAGCTTTTTCAGTCAAAACTGATGCTCTACTACTGGAGCCTCAGCTCCACTTCTGTTTTTTGTTGTTTTTTTCATTTTGTTTTCGGTGGTCTATGAGAGTCATAGACTTCCTGCCAGGACTAATTTTGAACCATGATCCAAAGATGTGTCTCTTAAATAGTTTGAATTGGAAGTGTAAGCTACCAGCATCTGGTTATGTTTAACTTTTTATGACACTGCCAAATTATTTTTTTTAAGTGGCTACAACTTTTGATAGCATCAACAATGCATGGAGGTTCCCATTTTTCATGCCAACATTTGCTATTTCCTGTATTTATGATATATATATATATATATATCTTTTTATAACATGAATTTTTCTCTCAATAATTAAAGACTTGCCCATGTTGATATATGTTCTTTGATTCATATTGCTATAGAGTATGTGATCAATAAGTTAAAAAAATCCAACTACCATGCCCATATGCATTAATTTATTGGCATTTATGTTGTAGTGTCAGGAATTGAACCTAGGGCCTGACACATTCTAGGCCAACTCTCCATCACTAAAGTATACCATATGTGTACATGTTTGTTTTTCCCCACTGGGATAATGATCTTTTTGATAATTTTTCTTATTGTATATATTCTACCATGTATTATGGGAAGCATTTTCATATTAAAAGTATTTACTTGCATCCTATTACAAAGATATTTTTCTACTGTTCATATTTAATATTTTATTTCACATTTTCCCACTATATGGAAATTTAATGAAGAGAGAGAAGGGTAAATAGGAGAGGGATGGGTGAGACCATTGAAAAGGGTGACATTGATCAAGATACGTTGTTTTTATAAACTGCTTTGTTAAATGGCAACTCCTTTGTAGAACTACTTCAAAATAAAAAATTATTTCCAAAAATGTCCTAAATCTAAGATTATAAAACTGTTCTATTTTTTATGTTTTTTTCTGAGATTATAAAAATATTCTAGGTTTAATGGTTTTTAATGTTTAAATTTTTGATTCATTTGTAGTTTATTTAGATATAAGAAATGAAAGAGGCAGAGCTGGGAGTATAACTCACTATTAAAGTATTTACTGAACATGTCCAAAGTGCTGGATTCTGTTGGTAGAAGTGCAAGAAATAAAAATGACAACAATAAAAAAATGTTAAACACAGAGCCACTTAACTATACTCTCCGACACATTCTTATCATTTTTGGTTGCTAAGTTACTACTTATTCATTAGCATGCCATATTAGTTAAGCTATTCTTAATGCCAGTAGTACGTTCTTTAATTGTTATAGTTTTAAATTATATATTTTAATAATGGTTAGGTTTTATTTATTCAATTATTAGTTCATTTCATGACCTTCAGCATGTTATAAAGACTTTTAGACCTCGTTCATATCAATGGCGGTAATAGGGTTTCAGAAGAAGGAGTTTTAGAATAGCATTTAGATTCATAAACTTTTCCTTAGTTACTAGATCTATTTCATAAATATACAGATATTTTTATATTCTATTTCAAAACCTCCTGTTTTTATCCTGGTTCCCCAGCCAGGTATGTTCCCACTTTTCTGTTTGTAAAACTTCCTGAGGAAGAAACTTTTCCTTTGCTTTAAGTCCTTTCCTCCTTGACATACTTTAATCCAATGTTTTCTAGGACATCATGCTCTTGGTTTTCTCTGCCCCAATGGTTATTTCTCCTTAGTTCACTCCAGTGATTTCCTCTGTTCTTTGGTTCCTCTTAATTTGGAGGACATCAAGGCTCAGTAATTGTACTTTTTACCTTTTATTTAGTCTATATGATGTTTTTTGTTTCAGTGATTTCATTCAGTTTCTTTTTTTAAAAGTAACATTGAAGATCAATCTAGTCCTCTTTTCTCAATTCCATCTTGTGCATGTGATTCTTGTGTTTAGCATCTCATCTGAAATGTAGTACATTATACATTGACCTCTTGTTCTTTCTCTTCTAAACCTATTTTACCTGGTATCTTTCCTCATATGTAGACCTATCTTTCTACTAGCACAGCCAAAGATACTGGACTGTTCTTTTTCTTTTTGTATGTCCAAGGCTGGGGCTCAAACTTAGTACCTGATGATATTGCTGTAGCAGCTGAGCCATGCCTCCAACACTCCTTTACTTTTACTTTTGACTTGATCTTTGCTAATATATTAAAAAAAAGATTGGAAGTTGCATATTTAAATTTATAATATTGAACTACTTATCTCATTTTTTTCCTCTGTGTAGTTTTCTGCATCTAATAATCAAATACCATTTTCCTTTCATCTACATTTTAGCTGTTATGTAGATTTATTATGTAGATTTATTGTCTTATTCATTGGATAACAATTTTATTTATTGACATTAAGCTTTCATTAGCTAATTTTAAGTTAAATACCAAACAGTTTTGGAAACAGGATTCGGTGACTCTTATTTTTTTTATTTTTTTTTGGGTCCGGTTGTGGGCCTGAACTCTGGGCCTGGGTGCTGTCCCTCAGCTCTTCAGCTCAAGG
>NW_012267276.1:1876406-1877356 GCF_000151885.1 Dipodomys ordii | reverse complement strand
ACATTTCTTACCAAGCATTGCAGCCTCCTCCTTTGTTTACCCTTCCCATCCCTTCCCAGCCTCCCTCCTCCCCCCCATCCCAATCCTTCTCCTTCCCCCCTCCCCCCCCTCACACATTTTCTATGCTACTGGTAAAGGTACTCCTCCATTAAAATGAAATATTTTGGAAGAAGTATGGGATAGACTCTAGTTTCAACAAATATTGCTCAATATTTTGTTGCTGAACACCATTTTATTTTCCTAATCTTTTAATGTAAATTGTAGAGATAATTTTGACTAATTTGTATAAAGATGTTACTTGGCCTCATTATAGATTGTGGACCAGTATATAGAACAATTTATAGATTTGAAATGGATGACAACCATTTGGATAGGATCCATTGGGGCTGGAGAAAGATAGGTGAGAAGTTTTTGTACAACCACATAATGAAAATAAAACACCACAAAAAAGGATGATATCCAAATGTAAAATTAATAGGACTGTCAGAGACAAGTGTGACCATTTTGTCTTCAGAATAAATTATATAGTGTTGGAAAAGTTTGTCCTTCTTTGTATTAACTGTACTTTTGGTGCCTTTGTACCATTCTTGCAGGAATCATTGGAAAATGAGCCACAAAGTTTTTTGCTATATTTTGTTAAATACATAGCAGGTTACCTGTCAGTCTTTTAAATTTAGATTCATTTTGGGGAGCTTTTCCAATTTTCATTCTATAAAATTATATATATATATATCTCCAGATAAATCAGAACTAAGGCAGAGTTTGGTATCCTGCTTTATATAGGTTGATGTAAATGTGTACAGTTTTTAGGTAGAGGGGATTGTTAATTTTTTTCCTCATATTTAAATACTTAGAATATTACAGTATTTTTAAGGTGTATTATTTATTTATTTATTTTGGGTCCGGTCGTGGGCCTGAACTCTGGGCCTGGGCACTGTCCCTTAGCTCTT
>NW_012267276.1:1842093-1863161 GCF_000151885.1 Dipodomys ordii | reverse complement strand
CACTTGAGCCACAGCGCCACTTCCGGCTTTTTTCTTTTTGCTTATGTGGTGCTGAGGAATCAAACCCAGGGCCTCATGCATGCAAGGCAAGCGCTTTACCACTGAGCCACCTTCCCAGCCCTCGGTGACTCTTAAGTTACTTGATATAGTATTAATTTCCTAGGACCAATATGTGGAATTTTGAGTTCCTAGAATGGTGGCTGCCATATCTAATGTTGGGTTGCTTATATTACCAGTTTTTACCTATAGTTTTATAAGTAATTGTTAAATTCAGTAAATTTTTAAAAAAATTATTTGGATTGAATTAAAAAATGTTATTATGAAGGTGATGTACAGAGGGGTTATAGTTGCGTAAGTCAGGTAAAAAGTACATTTCTTTTTGGACAGTGCATCCTAACCTCACTCTCTTCCCAGATCTTCCCTTCTTCCATCCCCACCCACAAGTTGTGTAGTTCATTTTCAACATAGTGTCTAATAAGTACCACATGTGTATTTGTTTACCCTTTTCCTTTTATTTCTGTGCCCTTCTTTACCCTCCCAAAGACAAATGAACAAACAAACAAAAAAAAACAAAAACAGCAATAAAATCTGTTTCCATTTCCTGGAGTGCTTTTCAGTAGATATTATATGGTCAGATGCACATAGGCATTGTACCTTTGTGTTACTGTCCTAAGAGTATCCTCCTTTGGTCTTACTGTGTGTGAATGTCTAGAGTCCTGTATAATTTATCATGTCCCAATGAATTTTAGATCCAACTTCTGCATATGAAAAAAAAACTTGTGCCGCTCATCTCTCTGAGATTGGTTTACCTCACTTAATATGATATTTTCTAGGTCTATCCATTTCCCTGCAAATGACATAATATTCCTTCTAATAGTTGTGTGGAACATCATCTATTATAGGGCGTCTGGGCTATTTCCATAGCTTAGCTATTGTGAATAGTGAAACAGTGAGCATGGTTGTGCAAATGTCTTCATGGTATCCTGGCTTTTGATGTTCTGGGTAGATGCCCAGGAGTGGTATATCTGGGTTGTAGGGAAAATATATGTTTAGTTAGTTTGTTTGTTTGTTTTGTTGGTGGGTCTTGAACTCTGGGCCTGGGCCCTGTCGCTGAAATCTTCAGCTCAAGTGGCAACAGTGCCACTTCTGGTTTTCAGGTGGTTAATTGGAGATAAGAGTCTCATGGACTTTCCTGCCCAGCCTGTCTTTGAACCACGATCCTCAAACCTCAGCCTCCTGACTAGCTAGGATTACAGGCATGAGCCAACGGCACTTGGCTTATGTTTAGTTTTTAGAGGAAAAAAAACTGTCCAAAGTGGTTGTACTAGTTTACATTACATCAACAGTACAATAGGGTTCCTTTTCCTTCCCATATTCCCTTCAATGTTTGTTGTTGTTTAAATTCATGATGTTGGCTAATCTAAATGGGGTGAGATGGAATCTCAGATAGATTGAGTTTTAGAATGTCTTTATTCCAAAGTGAACTATCCTGTTTGAAGAACAACAAAATAATATAAGGATAGTTTGAATTGAAAGGCAATATAATATTTTATCCAGATCCCAAGCTCTATTCTCTTTTTTAATACCTCTTGAATAGAAACATATTCTCTACTTAGAGTAGTTTTAAAAATGTTTAGGAAATGCTGTTTTAATAGGGCATATTAAACTTTTTTAATATTTCATTTCATTTCATTTTGAATTGTTATCACAGGTAGTGAAATCTTTTACCAGGAAAAAGAAAAGTAAGGATATGATATACAATAGAAGGAAGAAATTAATGTGCTGCTAATACTCAGAATAAAGTTTTAATTGATCTAGTAAAGGTACATGGACTATCAGCTTGCTATTTTTCAACTTTCAACTAATTACTAGAATTGAAAAATAACTTATTAAAGTGTAGCATTATTAAAAGTTAAGGATTTGAACTCTGTACTTGATATTTTGACTCTGTGTCACAACTGTGACAGTTGTGTATTGTGCTTGTGAATATTAATGTAGTAATCAGAAAGCCCAGTTTACTTGGGACAGTTTGTATGCTGGTCATCATGCCTTGATTAGTATATCCCTTTTAGATTAGTATTTGGCAGCTTCTATACAAATTGTCACAAATTGACAGACTTTACATGTTTTATTTTTTTCTTACATTTCTCTCTCTAGTTTATTTCTCTCAGTATTTCTCTCTCTCTTTGAATGTTAGAAATCAGATAGAATTTCTAATAGGTTAGAATCTCTTTCATTCAGTTTATTGGCAAATTTTAGTTTCTCATGGTGGTAGGGCTTGATTCCCATTTTATTTTTGCTTGTAACGTACAAATCAGGCCTAGGTTTTTAGGCAGCTGACTTTGGCACATTGATTTCTTCATTTTCAAAGTTAGCAACTTTGCAGGTTGATCCTTTCTGTGTGTTTATTTGAAGCTTTTTTTTTTTTCCTATAGCATTATTTTCTCTACTCATTCAATTAGATTGGGCTTTCTAGAACAGTAAAACTTATCTGGGGTTCTATTTCAAGGCCCACAAAACCTTTAATCATGTAAGTAAATCATAGGCTCCATCCTGCCTTCCATAGCTCTTTTACTAAGTGTTTCACTTTGGGCAAAGATTATATAGTAATCTATTTTCTTTTTTTTATTAATAAGTTTTTTTATTGTGAAAATACCATACGGAGAGGTTACAATTACATGAGCAAAGTGATGAGTACCTTTCTTATCGAGCATTGTTGCCTGCTCCTTTGTTTCCCCTTACCATCCCTGCCCTCCCATCTTCCCCGCCCTTCCCCCCCCCATTTAGATATGAGACCCTTGTCCATTGTATGGCTAGGAAAGATCTCCCAATCCGTGGGCTTTCTATTGATCTTGCTAGCTATGTCTTTTGCCATGCAGAAGCTCTGCAGCTTAATGCTATCCCATAAGGGTCTCTATTAAGAAAATTTCGGCCCGTGCCAAGGAGACCTAGGGTTTCTCCTATTCCGTCCTGTAATGTTTTCTGAGTGTCTGCTTTGACTCCAAGGTCTTTGATTCATTTGGAGTTGATTCTGGTGCAGGGTGATATATAAGGATCGAACTTTAGTTTTCTACAGGTGATTAACCAATTTTGCCATCATCATTTACTGAAGAGGCTGTCTTTCCTCCATTCTATTTTTTTTTAGCTCCCTTATCAAAGATTAGGTGGCTATAGTTCTGTGGGTTCATTTCTGGGTTTTCAATTCTTTTCCATTTGTCCTGAGGTCTGTTCTTGTGCCAATACCAAGCTGTTTTTGATTACTATGGCTTTGTAGTAGAGTTTGAAATTTGGTATTGATATTCCTCCAACACTGTTCTTTCTGTTAAGGCTTGTGTTTACTATTTGAGGTTTTTATTGTTCCATATGAATTTTTGTATTACTTGTTCTATTTCCTTGAAAAATGAGGTTGGAATATTGATACGTATCACATTGAATTTGTGTTGCCATTTTCACGATGTTCATCTTTCCAATCCAGGAGCATGGGAGGTGTTTCCACTTTCTAAGTTCCAGTTTTATTTCCTTTTTCAGGTTTTAAAGTTTTCATCATAGAGGTCCTTCACTTCTTCAGTTAATTCCTAGGTATTTTATTTTTTGTGGGGCTATTATAAAAGGAGTTGCTTTTCTGATTTCAGCCGCGCTCTTCTCATTGTTGACATACAGAAAAGCCATTGATTTTTGAGGGTTATTTTTATACCCTGTTACTTTGCCAAAGTTTCAAATCAGCTGGAGTAATTTGGGAGTAGGTCCATGGGATTCTTTAAATATAAGATCATGTCATCTGCAAACAGGGAGAGTTTTACTTCATCTTTCCCTTTTTGGATCCCTTTTATGTTTGTATCTTGTCTTATTGCTGGAGCTAATCATTCTAATTCTAAATTGAAGAGAACTGAAGAGAGTGGACATCCTTGTCTTGTTCCTGACTTAACAGGAAATGGCTTTAGTTTTTCACCATTAAATATAATGCTGTCCGTAGGTTTGTTATATACAGCCTATATTGTATTGAGGAATGTTCCATGGATTCCTAGTTGAGAAGTTCCTTTGTTGAGAAGTTTTGCATCAGTGTTCATCAAAGAGATGGGTCTATAGTTCTCTTTCTTTGATGAGTCCCTGCCTGGTTTTGGGATGAGGGTTATGATGGCTTCATAGAATGAGTTTGGTAGCGAGCTTTCTTTCAATTTCATTGAAAAGTTGGAGGAGTATTGGTGTGAGCTCTGCTTTGAAAGCCTTGTAGAATTCCACTGTAAATCCATATGGTCCTGGGATTTTCTTAGATGGGAGGTCTCTTATTGCTGTTTCTATTTTAATGCTTGATATGGGACTGTTAAGTTGTTTAACTCAGTTTAGTTTTGTTTGGCATGTTGAAATTTGCTAGGAAAAGGTCCATTTCTGCAAGGTTCTCAAACTTATTAGCATAAAGGTTTGAGAAGTATTCCCTTAGAATGTTCTGATGGTGATGTTTCCATTTTCATCTCTGAGTTTATTTATTTGGGTGTGTTCTCTTTTTCTGATACGATTTGCTAAGGGTCTGTCAATTTTGTTAATTTTTTCGAAGAACTAGCTCTTTGTTTTATTGCTTCTTTCTATAGTTTTTTTTGGATTCTAATTCGTTTAATTCTGATTTAATTTTAATTATTTTTTTCCATCTACTGGATTGGGGTTTATATTCCTGCTCTTTTCCAAGGAGGTTCAGATGTCTAATTAAATTGTTGGTTTCAGATCTCTCCAATTTTTTGATGTACGAACTCAGCGCTATAAACTTGCCTCTGAGTACTGTCTTTGCTGTGTCCCAGAGGAGCTGGTGATTTGTGTGTTCGTTTTTGTTGAATATCATGAACATTTGAATTTTCTTTCTAATCTCTTCCATGACCCACTGGTGATTCAACAGTGTGTTGTTCAGCCTCCATGTGTTACAGGACTTTCTTTGGTGGCTTTTGGTGTTGAGTTCCAATATTATTCCCTTGTGATCTGAGAGAATGCAAGGTATAACTTCAATGTTTCTGAATTTGGACAAGTTTGCTATGTGATCTAAAATGTGGTCTCTTTTGGAAAATGTTCTGTGTACTGCTGAGAAAAACGTGTATTCTGATGCTGCTGGGTGAAATATTTGGTAGATTTCTGTTAAATCTAGTTGATCTTATGCAGTTGTTTAGGTGTTCAGTTTCCCTGTTTATTTTTTGCTGAGTTGATCTTTGTAGTGGGGATAGTGGTGTGTTAAAGTCCCCAACAATTAATATCTTTTGATCTATATGAGATTTGAGGGAAAGTAGTGTTTCTTGGATAAATTTGGGTACTCTTGTTTGGTGAATAGATATTTAGAATTGTAATATCCTCCTGAAGGAGAGATCCCTTAATTAGTATGTAGTGACCTTCTTTATTTCTTCTCACTAATTTTAATTTGAAGCCTCTCTTATCTGATATTAGGATTGCAACTCTTGCTTGTTTATGGGGGCCATTTGCTTGGTAGATTTTATTCCAGCCTTCCACTTTCAGAATATGTTTTTTTCTATGGGCAAGTTTTGAGTCTTGAAGGTAGCAGATAGAAGGAGCCTGCTTTTTAATCCAACTAGAAGGTCTATGTCACTTAATTATAGAGTTAAGTCCGTTAATGTTGAGAGATAGGACTGAGAGGTGTTTGTTAGTTCCTGCCATGTTATCCACCTTCTTGGGGGCTGTGGCAACTGGGTTCTTCCTATGGTTCTTGGATTCTCAGTTTGGGTACAGTTTCTGGGCCTTTATTGTGGTCTTGTTTTTTTTTTTTTTTCTATATGTAGGACATCTTTCAAGTATCTTTTGTAGGGTTGGTTTGGTGGAGATATATTGATTTAGTTTTTCTTTGCTGTGGAAGGTTTCATTTGACCTTCGGTTATGAAGAATTTAGCTGGGTACAGTATTCTTGGTTGATAGTTGTTTGTCTTTAGGGCATGGCATACATCATTCCAGGCTCTTCTTGCTTTAATTGTCTCTGCTGAGAAATCTGAGGTGATTCTAATTGGTTTCCCTTTATTGGTGGTTTATCTTTTCTCCTTGATAGCTTTAAGGATCCTTTCCTTGGTCTGAGTTGATCTTGTGTGGATTATAATGTGAAGGTGGGATGTCTTGTTCTGGTCTGGTCTATTTGGGGTTCTAAAAGCTTCCTGTGTCTGAATAGGCCTATCTTTTTGCATGTTGGGAAGTTCTCTGCTAGGATCCTGTTAAATCTCCTAGACCATTAACTTCTGTCTCTAGGTATTCCTCTATATACCCATTATCCTCAGATTAGGCCTTCTGATCTTGTCTTATAAATATTGAATAGTTTTATCATATTTCATGGAATTGTCTTGGAAAGTTGTATGTTCTTTCTCTGTAATATCTAGGTTGTCTTCAATCCCCGAGATTCGATCTTCTGCATGGTCTAATCTACAAGACTTTCTACTTGGTTTTTATTTCTTTTTCTCCTACTTGGTCGGCTTTGATGGCTTCAAATTTTTGTTAGAGCTTTGTTTTAGATCTTGTATGAACTTCTTTACTTCCTTAATTTGATGTTCATTGTTTGTTCTCAAATCACTTAGTTGATTGGATATGGTTTCCTTGGACTGCCATTCCTTCTGTCGGGCTCCATTCAGCATTCCCTTTGTAGTCTCCCTGAATTCTTTTAGCTGTCTGTTTTTCCATGAATGTCCCTATTGGTCTTGGTCTATTCTCATCTTGATCTCACAATTCCTGTATTAGTCTTTGATTAACTTCCTCATGTTCATGCAATTCCTGTGTTTCTCTTTGTTCTCAGCCCGCTCACACAATTCCTGTTTCTTTTGACTGTTCTTAGCCTGTTCAAGTAATTCCTGTCTTTCTCTTTGACTGGTCTCAGCCTGCTCACTCAATTCTTGTATTTATCTTTGAGTAGCTTCCTCATGCTCACAAAATTCCTGTATTAATCTTTGGTTTGCCCACTCTTTCTTGCTATCAAGCTTATATTGAGTCCTTTGCAGGTTTTCAATCACCATGTTTACCAGTAGTGCTTGTAGAGCTTTTTGGGAACTCTTTTCTGGATTATTCATTAACAGTTCTGTTCTATCACCTGATTATCATGAGTGGGAGTTGAGATATCCGGACTTGCAATTTTTCTCGTTTCTCTGGCTTGTTCTGCCCATTTGGTATGAAAGTAACACCAATTTTGTCCCAGAACACTATTTTAAGGCAAGCATCAACCAGAGTTGCACAGTCAAAATGGCTGCAGATACAATCTAGTTCAACAGATACAATCTATTCAACATCAAACAACTTACGATTAATGGGCTAAGAACAGCAAAGATTTGGCAAGCCAGATATTATTAGGTTTAGGGAACCTAATAATGGGGAAAAATAGGATTAGCAGGATGTGGAGAGGTGAAAGGAGAGTGAATTTAACGAAGTCCTAATCTCAGAGAGATTAGGGGGAATGGGTAGATCCTGTATCTCCCCTGTGTCCATAACCTGGTTCCTGGTGGAATCTCTGTTCTGCTTGTGGTGTTTGGTTTTCCTGTGGCTTCATTGGTTTCTTAACTCAGTTTGTTTGAGCAAGCAGAAAAATGCCCTGTGTTACCCAGGATTTTGTGATTCCCCCCCCTCCCCCCAGGCTAATTCAGTGGGAGGGAGATCTGCTTTGAGTATCACAAAATGGGGAGATGGCTGTTTCCTCCACTTTGGAGATGCTGTCTGGAGGCTAGGTTCTGGGTAGGGTTGAACCCTTTCACCAAACAGTAGTTTTTCTCTGAGGGGCTAGCTCCAGAGATACTCACAAAGCCCAGCCTGGAGCCATTCTCAAGGTTTATGTTTACTGAGTTTCAATAATTTTTCTAGGCTGCTGAAGGGAGCTGTAGCCTCTGGCTCTGTTTATCCAGTAAAGAAAGTCATTCCTCCTGGACATAGCTTCCACCCCTACTTGGGGTGACTTTCCCCAGGGTGGAGCTGAGCCTGGCAGGTCAGGTCAGGTTCCTGTGATCTGCTAAATGACTTTTTTGCATTCTTCCAAGGCCTAAGTTGGAGCTAGCTGCTCAGCTAGGCCTTTGTCAGTGTCAAAGATGGAGATCTCCGGCTGTGCAGGAGAGGTGGCCTTTCCTCCTCTGCTCCCTGAGAAGGGGTGAAGACGGCAGGCTTCTATTCACGCCATGTCTTGTTTACTGGGCTATCTCTGGTCTGCGGTCTGCAGGATGAAGATATTTGCTCCTTGTCAGTTCTTGCTGGTGTTGAGTAGAATCCGCTCCCCCACTGTGTCTGGCGCCTTTGTCCTGGACTCTGTTGTAGGTATGGCGGCTATGGCTGTTGCTGCTGCAGCTGCAGTGGCTACAGCCGTGGCTACCAGCAAGTGCTTAGATCTGTCTCCTTGCTTGGATTTTCCCTCTCTGGCCCAACTCTCTGTACTGTGATGGCACACTTGGTGTAATTCTCTGTCCTAGGATGGATCACTGGAACACTAAAACTGCTTTCTATGCATGAGCATGTTTAGCCTCCAGCTTATCCTCTGCCCTCTTCCTCCGAATCCCTGGTAATCTATTTTCTGAGTACCCAGTTTGATTTCTTAAAATATGAAGAAAAACTAACTTTCAGGGTTCTTCAAATTTAACTTCATTTTTTTTCTTTTGTATTTCCTCTCCTGCTTCCCTTTTATACCATTTCAAAGGTACTACACGTTCTCCAGTCTCACTTTCTAGATTTCAGGAAGTAAAGAGGGCATGACTTGTTTTGATAGAGCAGACACCTATCATATTACTGCACATACCAAGCTTTTCCATTAATGCTTGACAGTGTTGTATTCTTCAGTGTTAGTGACATAGTAACAGGCAAATCTTGAAGTTATAGTCATAGGAAGAAGAGGAATTAAGACATGATTTTTTCCCTTCTACCTTTACACTTTATTTTATATTGAAAATATAAACTAATTAAGTAGTTGTTACTTTATAGAAATCATTCTGCTTAACACAGTTGCCTTTTAATAAAGTGCTTGAATATTTGTTTCCTGTTCTTGAAATTTTTTTTATTTATTAGATTAAACTGCATCATTTGGAGAAAACACATGTGTTTTAGAATCAAATTACCATTACATATGTACTTCTCAACTTAAATTTTCAGCTTGGAAAGTTATCCTAAGCATATAATTTGTATTCAGATAGATAAACTTCTATGTTGCACAGTTTTAAAAAAGACCAATTTGTGATTTTAACCCTACATCTTATTTTAATAAATAAAATAAACATTTGGTATTTGCTAATAATTTATACTTCTCTCATTAATAATAAACTTAAAAGTAGTTAGGTGCAGTAGGGTTTGATGTTAAACCAACTCAGCCAATATACCACTAAAGTTAATTTCTTTCTCTTCAGTTTACAATGACAATTTTACACTCCATTTGCTGTCAGTGAAAATGTAGGCAGCATCTATTCCATGTATTTATAATCACTGAGTTCACTGTATCATACAGGAAAAATACATTAGTATGCCATATAGTAAAGTCTAACACATAAACAACTACTTAGCATTTTCAAGAATGTATCTGACTTATTGATTGGCTTAAATATCTTTTGGTAGAGTGAAATACCACACAGAGTGCATACATTCATTTACTTTTCAGAGCAAGTGCTTCTTGTACTGATGAAGGAGTTTCTCTTCGCTTTATAAAGCTTACCTATTTCCATTGGAATTTCTGAATCTTGACACAATTAAATTATTTCTAGGGTTCTTCATATAAAGTATACTCTGGAGGAAAACAATTTTTGAAAACTTATTATATTTAAGTTTATTTACATTTATGTTTGGGATGTTCCATGCGCAGTGTGAAGTTGGGACTTTTCATAATTTCTGTTTTTCTTTATGAACACTATGATCCTTGGCAGGCTCCATGCTATAAATTAGTCTCAAATAGATGGTGTATGTATTTTTTCAATAATATACTTGTTAAGACTTTTTTCATCTCAGTACTTTAATTAGAAAATAGTAAAATATAGTGTGTAGTTTACTTCTGTATTGATCTAAAACTTGAGAAGTGATAGTAGGAGATCATATAGGTAAGAAGAACATAGAGGAAGTATGTGGTGTTGACCTAAATCATTAGCGAGCACATACACCTCTGTTCTTTTTTAGGAGAACAATATTATATTAAATGTAAATTCATTTTTAGGCATATTGTTATGTTAGCTTTAATGTTTCTTTTAGTGAATTGAGTAAGATTTCATATTTCATAGGTATATTATTTGGAAGTTGGAATAGCCATTGAAATTATTCTTGGAAGAGTGGCAAAGTACGTAGTGAGACAAAAAATAGTATTTACAAATGTAATATGAAAAACATAGGAAAAAGTTACATAGCAAAAAGTTACATAGGAAACTTCTTAATGTAAATATGCCTTGTCTCTTCTCATACCTGTCCTACCATTCTTTGTCCAATGGCAAATGAAGAGTGTTTTTCAGACTATTGTGTAACCTATTATAACTGTTGTGTAACCTATTAAAACAGCTTTAAATTTTGAATAAAATTGATGTAAATATGAGAAGGAAAGAGACTATTAATCACCTTTTAAATGACATAAAAAGCTATGGTAAAAATCACAGGCTGGTAAAGGTACATTAAGGAGTAAAATCCCTAAATTCAGATGTGAATTTTAAGCACAGGGTGGTTGTCTTCTGTATACTTAACTGTCGTATATTTTAGTCAAAGTGTAATTTAGACTTTAGAAGTAGTGAATATGGCTTTCATATTTTTTTATTTGACTTTTAGCATGTATACCAATGAACTACTACTACTGGACTCTGGTTTTGATGGGTATATATGATGTATAATAATGTACAGTAATGAAAACAATATATCCTGTCTACTGGACTCAGGTTTTGATGGGTATACATGGACTATGAAACCAAATACTACTGAAATAATTCATATGCTCATCCTCGGATTGTCTTTATGGTGTGCCTTACTTTCTACTACTAAAAAACTATATTTAGTGGTAAAATTCAAATCATTCAAACACATTTGAGCATGTTTTACATGCTGTAGTGTACTGAGGACTTTCAAGCTTAGATTGTAAAACAAATGTATTATTATTTTTATTGAGTATATTTGTCAGATTATTATAGTCTTAAAAACTTAATTTGATCATAGTCCTAGCATTTTTACAGAAAGCAATTTATTGTATTTTTAATAAAAGTCTTTTGACAATTTTAAGTATTTGAGAAAATTTTCTGCTGCATTTTTTTCTTCATGGGCAGTTTCGTAACATTTTTTGGTAGTTAAAAACTATAGCACAGGCCAGGCCCTGATGGCTCACACCTGTAATCCTACCTCCTCAGGAGGCTGAGATCTGAGGATTATGGTTCAAAGACAACCTGGGCAAGAAAACCAGAAGTGGTGCTGTGGCTCAAGTGGTAGAGCACTAGCCTTGAGCTGAGAGTTGAGGGACAGTACCCAGGCCCAGAGTTCAAGCTCCATGATGACAAAACAACAACATCAACAACAACAAAAACAACAAAAAAGAAAACTATAGCACAGATTGTCTGTTTGTAAGAGAACTTTGGCTTTTAAGTTCTAAAATAGTAGAAAAAATATTTTAGACTTAATTATTTTAAAAAACTATGTTTAGAAATAGAAGTAAAAAAGCATTTGTAATCTTATAATTTTTTATTATTAGGTATGCTTTTTATTTTGCTTTTAGTAACTTGTAATTTAAGATTGCAGTTATTAGGTGTATTTCTGCATTTTATATATTGCTCCCAGATGCTACAGTATTAGTTTTTATCACTGCATATTTTATGAAATGTCAGCCTTCTGTTGGCTGTTCAAGCAGCATTGTTAGTGATCAAATACACAACATAAAGAGGAATCTAAACAGTTGGCTTATCTTTGTCCTTCATTGTGACAAAAATACTACATAATTACTGTATTAAAAAAGATAAAATTTGCCATCATGTAACATGAAAAGAAATAAATGCCTTTGTTTTTAAGGGAAACAAAATAGTAAGATTTTTAATATCATGACCCCTCCCCCTGCATTAGAAGGACATACAATGTCTAACTTTACATTTTTTTTCTAAGGAATTAGGGTAATAAGGTCATGTACAGACTAGTTCATAGGAAAAACAGCCTAGTGTTTGATATAAGAAGTTAGACTTAATTTTGTCACATAAAATATATTTTATAAAAGTGACTAGTAGTTTATTTTTGTGTTTATTAATTGCATATAAGTTTTATTTCAGTGTTTGATTGAATTTACCTACTTTCGTAGTTTAAAACTTTTTTGGTTGGTTTACATGTTCCTTTTTTATTTCAGTGATTTCAATAGCAGGATTACATTGTAGAAAGGAGATAAAAAATTTCCAAGCCTGAGAGAAATCTGTAAGAATAAAAGTCTTGAATGATTTTGATCAGCTGTTGTATATGCCCAACTCAGCAGTTGGTTCAATCAATTTTGTTTTGAGATGGTTTTATTAAAATGAGCTGCTGCTTTCAGTAAATCATTGAGAAAGATTCTTGCTTTTTATACATGTCTTTTTTGGATGGAGGCAGGGTCTCAAATTGCAACCTTTAAGCCTATAAAACTGGCAACAATTCCTTACTCTCATGAAAGTGTGTTTCTGTTTTGTCCAAGTGGGCATTTGGAAACAGAGAATGTAGAATGAAGATTTAGATTGAGTTTGTAGTGAAGTACTAGATCTAATTTCAAAATGGTCAGAAAACTATAAGATATAAATACCTTTAATTTCTCGTAGAATTTCTATTTTTATAAATAAATGAAAAGTAATTGCTTTTCTATGAAAGAATTAAATCTTCAGATAGCAGTTCGAAAGATTGTATGTGTGTGTGCTGATGTTGGATGTGGTAAGCTATAATTCCAGTGTTCATTGAAGCAGTAGTTATTCACACCTGAATTTCTGTGTGTCTTAGAGTTGGCTGGCTTTTAATCTCAAATTCATAGGCTTTTAGAATTTAAGCAATCACAGTTAGACACAAGTAGCTACTTTGTATTTTTGTAGAAAGCTTCATGTTACCCTGCTAGTGTTAAGCAGTTATTTTCTTTTGGGCATGGTAGTGTTTTACCAAGTTCCCAGAAATCCTGTAGCTGTAGCAAGTATCTCCACTGTGTGTTTTGTTGTGTACTTTCTAGATGCTCAGAAAAGCATTCTGTGGTCACATAAATTAACAAAGCACTGAATACTTTCTTCATAGTATACGTATTAAAGGATTTGAAAATGAGATGTAACATTTCATCTCAACATTAAATTTATGTGACCACAGAATCCTTAAAGATAAAACAAAATAGCCTGTTTTTTTCTTCATAACTCTTTTTAATAGCAAATGGTATCATAGATTGAGATCTTAGGATCATTGTGCTTGCTGTTACTTTTTCTTTTAATACCCTCTTAGAGAATGGAGCCAGGAAATAATGGATTTGTGTAAATGGATACACTCACACACACATATGTATCAACATCAGTGTGGATGTATATGAACATACTCCAAAACATACAAATACTTTTTTCGAGATTGGCTAGTTCAAATCACTGTCTTTAATTCTAATCCTTCTCCATAGGGATCTTCCTTGCCTTTTCCTTCACTGTGAGGCCCTTGGCTTCCAACAGAATCAACCCATTTAGTTATTCACTTAACTCAGTATATATCTAAAATTGTTTCAAAACTAGCACATTTCACTACTAAGAACAGTCCTACTAAAAAGACTTCACGATATTCTCATCACCCCACTCATTTCTATGTCTATATAATAAATTGCTGTACTTAGAGTTATTTGGAATTGTTCCTTCTTAGAAGTGTGGATTTAGTTTTAATTTGAAATGTGTTAGTCCACTAATTTTAGTTGTTGTGTTTTCTCCCATCTCCTTGAGGATCTGTTTTTGTTTGTTTGCTTATTTTGTCTGATGATATTTGACATGGCCAGATCTATCTATGGAACTGTTATTTTTTTTGTGTGTATAAATTTATCACTTGTTTTTCAAAAACAATACTGTACAGAAATTTCTATCTTCTTATTTTGTTCAACTCCATTCTTTATTGTGAGAAACCTATTTATTTGAAAGTTTAGTTTATATAGACATGAAGCTATATGTTCTTTCCTTTCATATTCATATATTAATTTGCATTTTACTCTTTTTATTCATTAGTATCTCTTAGAAATCACTCCTGGTTAGTTCATAGTGATTTTCCTTATCTTTTTTTTTTTTTTTGCCAGTCCTGGGACTTGAACACAGGGCCTGGGCACTATCCCTGGGCTTCCATGTGTTCAAGGCTAGCACTCTACCACTCGAACCACAGCATCACTTCTAGCATTTTCTGTGTATATGGTACTGAGGAATTGAACCCAAGGTGTCATGAATGCTAGGCAAGCACTCTACCGCTGAGCCACATTCCCAGTCCCTTCTCATTCATTCTTATAGCTGTTCATGACTTTATTGTGTGTATCTATGAGTTATTACTCAACTAATTTATTTTTGTGTAAGCTCCAAATATTTTGCAATTAAAATATTTGGATAAGTTTACATATTCAGTACAGATTCAGTTCAAAGGAAGAATGCTTATGTAGTTCTATCAGATACTGCCTACTTCCTTCGCATAGAAATTGTGTTATTTTGCTGTTCCACAAACAGTATGATAATGCCTGCTTCCCAGCCTTCCAAATGCAGTATACTGTGAAGCATTTGGATTTTTGTAAAATGATGCTTACGTTATATATTTCAATATTCATTTAATTAGATTCATTTTATTAGTGGAGTTGAATATTGTTTTCTGTGTATCAGAGCCATTTTCATAAGTTATTTGCTATTTTCCAAATTGGCTTAAAAATTTCTTGTAAAAATACTAGGTATTTTGTTTGATATGGATTGCAGATGTTTCCTCCCTCCATGTCATCTGTCTTTTGGTTTTCCTTGTGGTATATTTTGTCATGTAAAAGTTTTATATTTGAATATTAGTTCTAGCAAGGTAGGCTTTTATAAATAAAAGAATATAATATTAAAAAATTACTTGTATAGATTTTCTCATGTGTGACACATGGGGAAAGATAATGAATTCTATGTATGATGTATTGAGTATAAGGACCTGGTATGGATAATTAGGTGAAGACTTTTAAGGAACGATTGGAGGTTATGAGTAGGTTATTTCTCCAATGATAACTCTACTTGAGATATAATTCCTTAGCACAGTAGTGAGAAGTCCTTTGAGGCAATGAACAGCTGATGGGAAAGTCTTTGCTGGATCTTGGGATGTAGGCCCTGAGCCAAGGGTAGAAATACATAATTATGTATTATATGAAGTATAACACATGTATATAATAAATGTATAGTATACATCTATTACACACATGTACCTATGCCTCCCTCCTTCCTCCCCCACATAATGGGAGAAGGCAAATTGCCAAGGATAGATCTGTTAATAAGGTGGCAGCATCAGGAAAAGTGTCACAGTCAAAAACTGACTGGTTGATTGTAGGAAAGAACAATTTCAGAATAAACAAGATGAACACTGTTTTAGGAAGGAGTTTTGGTTATTAAGACTACAGTGTAATCAAAGACTATAAACACTTCAGAAAGGGCATTCATTACACCATTAAGAGAACAATTTCAGTGATTATGAAAGGGCAAGAGTCATATAACAAGGGGTTTGCTTTGTCAAAATCATGTTGAAACAAAGTGCCCCATACAGAAAATTGGGAAGAGTTTGACAACATAGGCCAGTATGCTTAAATAAAGTTTGTAAAATATAGAAGAAATGATAATTTCAAAAATCTATCATGGATTAGAAACTGAAGTTAGAGATGAGAATTGAAAAATCTATAGGCACTTTTGAATGCAGTAATGTAGTAAAGCATGTAGTAAAACATTTTAGATTTTCAGACATTACGGAAGCCAAGATGGTAAATGGCTGGTAAAAGAAATTAGAAGTAAGCTGCAGGAATACCACTGGAGGCTGCATGGCTGGACAGGTTCTGGCATAGTACTCTTATTTTGACATCTTCAAGGAGGTACTGCAAAGAAATATTGTAATTGTGGAAACAATACAGATTCTCTGAGAAAGGAGACAAATTAAACCAGTTTTATCAAAACTAAGTTATTAATACATTGTTTAATATAGTTGGTCAATCCTAAGAAAGACTTATTAACTCCACAAAGAAGACATTATTACAAATGAGGTCAAACTTACTTCACTTAATATAATTTTTTCCCCCAAGTCTTTACATTTCCTTAGGAATTGGGCAATGTCATTCTTTCTGATAGAAGCATGAAATTTCATTGTGAATTTATACCACAATTTCTTATGTCTATGATAGTCCTAGCAGAGGATCACAATAAGTCAATAGCTATGCACATATGACCATATAAAATGATCCTAATTGAGAAAAGGTTCAATAAGATGATGTTAAGTGAAATGAACTCCAAAATAGGGACACAAGTGTTTTTTTTCTTTCTTGCTATTGTTTCTAATGTATTTATAAGGTACCATGTAATTTTTTTTTTTTTGCTTTGTATGTCCCTCCCCCACGGTGTAACCCTGTTTTCACTGTATTTGATTTTTAATTTGGAGAGGGGAAGGGAAAAAACAAAATGTTTAAATAGGGATACAGGTTGACCCATTGCAACAATGATAAGTACAAGACGTTATGTCGGAAAATGAACTTTACAATTTAGGCTGGGATGTGGCGGGTGGGGGGAGTGCAGCTGAGGAGGTGGAAGGGAAGGGATGGTAGGGGAAAAACAAAGGAGGCACAATGCTGGATAAGAAATGTACTCATTACCTTGCTCATGTAACTGTAACCCCTTTGTACAGTATTTTCACAATAAAAAACAATAAAAAAAAGTTGTGATGATGGGATTAGGTGCACCACCCTAAAAGCAATGCTCCCAAATGACGTGTACATCTCATTGTTGCAATGGGCCACCTGTATCCCTAGTTAAATGATTTGTATTCAAATGTTCCAGATTTTTGAAGAGATAAATTTCATTTTACTTGATCACATTAAGGTAGTTTTTTTATGTGCAATATAAATTTGTTTTAATTTTTAAAATCATGAGTAGTATTGAATTTTACCAAAATAATTTATTTGAATATGTTAAGATTATGTTACAGTTTGTGTCCTAATGGGTCATCTATTATGTGGGAAACAGATTAGTGTTTTCTGGATCCTTAGGCTATGGAAAAACTGAAGCTCTTTAGTAGTCAGCAGAAATAAAGCTGAATATGGGTTGAAAGGGCTCGATGAATTTGCAAGTGTATTGAAACATTTAAAATTTTTTTTCTCTTTAAACTCAATCTTAGATTCTTTGCTTTTGTAGTCTGATAACTGTCAGTTTCAAACACTAAAAGAAAACATTTATAGCTATATATAGCTGTATTAAGTTGCATTAAGTTACTTTTGTGAATATAGAAAGATTACAATGTGGATCTAGATTAATATAGAGTTGGAAATGGAAGAGATTATAGATAATTATGGAAAGCCTGAAAATGGATTTAATTTGTAAACCTTTTTTATTTCACTACCCTATGCAGAAATTTAAGAAATTTTTGCAGCACATACTGTTTATTAAGAAAATATTTTATGTTATAGTTTGTCTTAATGAGTTGTATTTAATCCATCTTAATGCTTTTGTTTTAAATTTCTTATTAATAATGAAGATTTTAAACTTTTGTATTTACCTGCTATTTTAGAACATTTTTATGGGAAATTAATCTGTATATTACCATCTAGAGAAAATGTTCTAGAAAATAGCTGATGTGGTTAGATTTAGGCTACTCATTCTCTTCAGGTAAAACTAAATCAGCAGTGAGGGGATTCAGTTTTCCTATTGCACAACATATTGAGAACCAAAACTTCCTTTGGTTGAAGGTGTTACCCTTTATCAAGAATTTTCTTGAAAGCCAGGCACTGGTGGCTCATGCTTATAATCCTAGCCACTCAGGAGGCTGAGATCTGAGGATCATGGTTCAGAGCCAGCCAGGGCAGGAATGTCCATGAAACTCTTATCTCCAGTAAACAACCAGAAAACCAGAAGTGGCACTATGGCTCAAATGGTAGAGGACTTGCCTTGAGCTGAATAGCTGAAGGACAGTGCCTAGCCCCAGAGGGTCAAGCCCCACAACCAACAACAACAACAAAAAGAATGTTCTTGGGAATCTGTGATATAGTTTACTATTACTGTTATTGCTATTATTTTTTATTGTGGATGATTTGGTTCAATAAATCTAATTTGGTTTAATAATCTATGCTTTGTGAAAGTATATGATTTGATCTTTATAAGATTTTTAAAGTTAGAATTAAACTTTATAAAACTTTATTATAAAATATATGTTTAGATTTGAGATGGCTCAAGTGGTAAACCACTTGTCTGGCAAGTTCAAGACGTTCAGTTCAAATACTAGTACTAAGCAGTAAGCCTTTTATTTTGCATTATCATTAATTAAATCTTGTGCTTCACAGATTGCAGGTAACCAATGATTAAGTAAAGACTACCAAAAAATATGTATCATAAAAATCTTTTTGTGAAAATTAGCTGTTACTAAGGAGCTTCTGATTAGGCCAGGAAGAAACATTAGAGTAATGATCAAATGATTAGAGCTATTTTACTTGTGTTATAGTCTATCTCAAACACAATTTAACTGTATTATTATTACTACTTTTTTGGTATTGGGGATTCAATACATGCCACTTTGTCACTGACCTGCATCCCAGGTTCTCTAACATGGTTTGGAAGGAAGGGACTTGCAGACAAATGTGCATAGAACTAGAGATCAAGCTCATATGATTCAGGGCACCGGAATCAAATACAGTGACAAGAGGGGTTATACCATGGGGGAGGAACATACACAAGAAACAAAATATTCACCTAGTACATTTTAAGTACATTAAAAACAACAGCTGGGAAGTTGGCTCAGTGGTAGAGCGCTTGCCTTGCATGCCTTATGCCCTGAGTTCGATTCCTCAGCACCACATAAGCAAAAAGAAAAAAGCCGGAAGTGGCTCTGTGGCTAGAGCGCTAGCCTTGAGCTGAAGAGCTGAGGGACAGCGCCCAGGCCCAGAGTTCAGGCCCCACGACCGACCAAAAAAAATATAAATAAATAAAATAAAAAAAATAAAAACAATAGCAAGAAAGATAAAACCTTGTGTCCCTATCTTGGGTTCATTTCACTTATTAGCATCATATCTTATATGGTCATATGTACATAGCTTTTGACCTTTTCTGCTTGTCCTAGACATACACTAGTTTTGCAAATAAGAGAAACCATGGGACCTATATTACTTTGGGCCTGGCTTATTTCACTTAATATATTTTTTTTCCCAAGTCTTTCCATTTCTTAACAAATGGGGTGATGCCATTCTTTATGATGGAGGCATAGCATTCCACTGTATATATGAATCACATTTCTTGATCCATTCAAGAAAGGGGCATCTGGGTTGGTTCCATATCTTAGCTATGGTAAATAATGGTGCAATAAGCATAGTTGTGCTGGTAGCTTTAGTATGATCTCATTTATGATTGTTTGGGTAAATCCCCACAAGTGGGATTGCTGGATCATAGGGGAGCTCTATGTGTATGAAGTCTGTTGAGGAACTCAACCAGATATTTTTATGTCATGTAATTAAACACATTAAACCCTGAAACATTCTAGGGTTTTCTGAAGCACATTTAAGATGTTACTACTTTCTCCTGCGTGTTTGACAGTTTCAATTGTAATGTTTAATATTTAATACAGTATATATTGTAGGTTAAGAGCCTGCCTTTTGTTGTTGTTGTTGGTGGTGGTGGTGAGGCTTGAACTCAGGGCCTGGGTGCCATTCCTGAGCTCTTCTTTGCTCAAGGTTAATACTCTACCACTTTGAGCTATAGCACCACTTCCAGTTTTTTGGTGGGTAGTTGGAGATAAGTGTCTCATGGACTTCACTGCCCCGGCTGACTTTGAACTTCAGTTCTCAAATCTCAGCCTTTTAAGTAACTAGGATTACAGGCATGAACCACCAGCGCCTGTTGAGCCTGACTTTTGAAAACAATATGATATGCCAGTAACACAGTCATACATGCCAAGATTACCTAAAATTATTAATTGTGTGAAGCTTCAGAAGGGTGCTTGAGTTGGTCACCTGGCTTTGAAGGGATCTTACTCCAAAGAGAGGTCCCAGTTTAGAATCTAGTTTTGAGAACAAATATACTAACTAAAGTGTTGAGTTAGGGGCTTGTGAAGTCTGAGACTAAGTAATCCTATAATATCATGGTTCTTAGCTAATTGATGCTGAGTAAAGTTATGATAGCTTGAAGGCACAAATCATGATTGTATTTAGCATAAATCATGATTGTATTTATACAGTATATACAGCCTACTGAGGATCGAAATAAAGTAATCATAGTCAAAAGAAATTTTCACAATGTTTTTGAACTCAGTTCTAAAATTAAGAATTAAAACAATTTACTAATGTGGTTCTATTTATATGTAGTGCATACTGTGTACACAATAGGGTCATTTTTTTCTTGAAAGCTCTTTTACCATCTACTATTTTGTAGGAGCTAGAAATAGTGACTTAATTTGAAACTTACTACCCCATTTTAAGTTATTCTGACTAAAATGTTCTACATTTTAGAAGAAGTCTAGTCATCTCTAGGGAGTGATGAGTTCATAAAGAACTTTTGAAATTTCTTGTATGTTAGACAGTATTAGGGGTTAAACTCAAGGACTTGATAGCCAGACAAGCACTGTACTATTTGAGCGATAAGCCCAACAGCTTCTCTCATCCCAAACTTAAAAAGAGTTTGAATTGATGTTGTGCTAACTTTTTCTGGGCTAGCTTTGAATTTAAAATCCTTCTATCTTTGCCTCTACTGTAGTATCTGAGAATATAGGTGTATGTACTACCACGGCAGGGTTAAGAAACAATTTCTTTGAAATTCTTTCCATCTGTGGTTTGGAGAGGTGGAAATAGTTCACAGATTTGAGTTTTGCAAGAATTTTGTTACTATGTAGACAGAGGTTAGTAATTTGTTTTGGAAGAAATATTCAGGCATTTATTCATTGTCCATTTATACACATGAGTCAGTATGTAATTTGTCTGGCCAATCTCCACATTGGCTTTA
>NW_012267276.1:1835633-1836890 GCF_000151885.1 Dipodomys ordii | reverse complement strand
TGCAATGCTTGGTAAGAAATGTACGCATTATCCTGCCCATGCAATTGTAACCCCTCTGTACAGTATGTTCACAAATAAAATAAAATAAAATAAATAAAAAAAAATAGAAATATTAGAGAAGCAGTAAAAAATCGGATCCATAGTTGCCTATGTGTATGTGTAATGTAATCAAGAATAACACTGAAAAAATCTAGGAATGTTGTTTGTAGACTTTAATCTTAATGTCTATCACAGTAAGATGAAAGCACTTAGCTAGATATATTTTCATAGATTTCTTTTAGTGCTGAATGAATAATGTATTTCAGAGTAAAGATAAATGAGTTTCATGAATTACAGATTTCAGTGCCAAGAACCCATGACTTACAAATATAAGAGGACATGAACTTTGCTCTTTTTTTTTTTTTTTTGCCTTACCTGGGACTTGAACTCTGGATCTGGGTTCTATCTCTGAGCTTTCATCCTCAAGGCTAGTACTCTATCACTTGAGCCTCAGCTCAACTTTCGGCTTTTTGTGACTTTCTTTCCTGGGCTGGCTTCTAACCATAATCCTCAGATCTTACTCAGTAGCTAGGATTACAAGTATGAGCCACCAGCACCCAGCGAACTTCATTCTTGATGGTAGATTTCCAAGATGCTCTGCTGTGATGAGCACATAATTCACCATATATATTTTGTTTCACTTTATTAATAGGTGCATCTGAAGACATTGTGGTATATATAGGATATGGGTTGTATAGTGTCATAGAACTGAGTTTAAATATCATTTATTAACTAAGATACTAAATACATTAGTTACCTTGTCTACATTTCTTCATTTTTATAAGTGAGAAAAATGATAATAAGGTCTTTTCCTTAGTATGAATGGAATAATGGTAATAATAAGATCTTTTTTATGTAGTAGCTGTGGAAAGTAAATGAAATGATTTTTTATCTTAAACAAATAGTCTTTTAGGATATTCTCCCCCTTACCTACACCTAGGTCAGAGAGTTTAAGCTATAAGCTTAAAAGATCATTTTATACTATTGACAATCTTCAGATGGAGATCATCATAGAGTAAAATGTCTCAGTGAAATGATACCTATTTAGTGAATATGTAAGTGGTAGTAGTAATAGTATTAGCAGTAGTGACTATATATAAGCCACCATATTTTAAAAAGATTAGATAACTACTTTTTTTAATTAAAAAAATTTTTATTGTGAAAATACCATACAGAGGGGTTACATTTCTTATCAAGCATTCTTCCCTTCCCTTCCCT
>NW_012267276.1:1831359-1834908 GCF_000151885.1 Dipodomys ordii | reverse complement strand
TCAAGGCTAGTGCTCTACCACTTGAGCCACAGTGCCACTTCTGGCTTTTTTTCTTTTTGCTTATGTGGTGCTGAGGAATCGAACCCAGGGCCTCAAAAGCATGCAAGAAAAGCACCCTACCACTGAGCCATCTTCCAGCCCTTCTTTTTTTTTTTATGTGGTGCTGAGAAATGGAACCCAGTGCCTCATGAATGCAAGGCAAGCACCCTACCACTGAGCCATCTTCCCAGTCCCCCTATCATTTTCTTTTATTTGCTTTTATAAGATAATTAACCGGAGGATAGATGCAAATAGTTTGAAGGATCATTTGTAAATATACCAACTTTGAGTGATTCCTTCTTCCCACCCTAGTATGTCCTAAGATCAAGATGACATATTTGGGCTTCTGACCTTGGAGAGTAATAACTGTCTCAGAGCCCTTGTGAATTTCCAGTATTCTAAACAGGAAACATTAAATTTTAAAAACTTTAATGATTTTAAAAACTTTAATGATCTGCTTTTGATGTATTATCCTGAGTAGCAAAAAAAGACATTTGCTATGTAAATTAATTTTGGTTCTGGTTTATTGAATTATTAGACAAACTGATAGCACTAGTAGATATATGAGCTTCCTAAATTTAGTTTACTGGAATACTAGTTAGAAATCTGAGTAATTATCTATATGCAAAAATCTGAGAATTCATTTGGATTATTTATACTTGTAACTACCTACCTTAATGTGAAACATTATGTTAATAATAAAAATCAACTTTTAAAAGGGATTATTGAACAGAGGTATTCCTAGATTTGCAGATCTGTTTAGAACTAAGGAGACTTCAAAATAAGATCCTAAAATACTGTGAAATTAGTAGGAAGATCTATTTTTTAAGCAAGTTTCACTTAGGGTTACAAAAGTAGCAAGATGAAAATTGAGATAACTCACTCATTTCTTTTGTCTTCAGTGTAACCATTTTAGGGGTCCAAAGCATTGGAAATATAGTATGCTGTTTTTCCTAATCATCCTCTTCTGTACCATACCTTTTGATTTTTTGTGGGGGTAATTATGGCATAAATAAGATTCCAAACAATTAGATTAGATATCTTGAAAATTTACTGAACTTACATTTCTCTGTCTAGGTACCATTTCTCCTCCCTTCCCCTCTCCTTCCCATCCCTTGTCTGTTGGTCTTACATTTCTGTAACCACAGTGCTTGTTTTTTGGTACCCTATATCACTCATAAAGCTATCTTCCTCACTAAGTACCTCAGCTACTTCCTGTGCTGTTGCTGTAAATTAACATTTTGTAGTTTAGACTTCCTTTATTTCTTTGGGCAGTGTCTCTGAGCTGCTTTTGCTCAAGACTAGCACTCTACTAATTGAGCCACAATTCTGTTCCCAGCTTTCTTGATAGTTTTACTGGAGATAAGAGTCTCACAGACTTTCCTGCCTAGACTGGCTTTGAACTGTGAGCCTCAGATATCTGCTTCCTCAGTAGCTAGGATTACAGGCCTGAGCCACCAGCACCAGCTGTAATTCTTGTTCTTGAGCTAAATTAAAGTTAGTATTAAGAGCTTGATCCTATATACCAGAATATATAGAAGAAAGGTTATCTTGTTGGCATCAAGATTAATACTGGGAATGTATTCTGTTAATTAAAAACAAAATCTTTTCTTGAATTTTATATGTTCTGGTTTCTATTCTGCCTTTATCTTAGGATAGTATAATAGTGTAATAGTTTGAGACCAACTGTGATTAGTGAAAACTGATCATGAATATTTTGGGAAAATACATCCTATAATAATGTGTGATGAAGAATCATTTGAATCATTTTGGAAGTGAAGATCAATTAAGAGTAGAAGCATTTCATTTTGCCTAAAATCTAGAGACAGATTTATGTTACATCAATTAAAAATTTTTTTTGTGTGCGTGCCAATTCTGGGGCTTAAACTCAAAATCTGGATGCTGCTTTGAGCTTTTTGCTCAAGGCTAGTGCTCTACTACCTGAGCCACAGTTCCATTTCCACTTTTTTGATGGTTAATTGGAGAGAAAAGTCTCATGGAATGGCTGGGAATGTGGCTTAGTGGTAGAGTGCTTGCCTAACATGCATGTAGCCCCAGGTTCCACTCTCCAGTACCACATAAACAGAAAAAGCCAGAATTGTTGCTGTGGCTCCAGTGGTAGAGTACTAACCTTGAGCAAAGTCCCAGGTCTGGCAAAAACAAAACAAAACAAAAGTCTCATGAATTCCTGCCCAGGCTGGCTATGAACCATGATCCTCAGATTTCAGGCTTCTAAGTAGCAATAGGATCAGTATTTCTAGCAGTGTCACTGTTTGTAAAGTCTTTGGTGTTACAAATTTTTATAAACTTGAGGGCAATTCATTAACAGAGTCAGTTGTGGTCAAGTAAACAACTTGCTTATATTGTACTTACAATTCCTTTTTAATCAATATAGCATGGTTAAAGCCAAATAAAATGGACACTAGGGTTAGATTGCTCAGGTGCGAGTCTCATCTATATCTTTGGCTAGCTATGGAGATGGATAAAATAGTTTTTTTTTTAAGTTTCTTTTACCTTTTTTTTTTATTTTGGTGAGGAGAAAGCATAAAATTAAGTCACATAATTCACATTAATTCACATTTAGCCATATGATTTTCTTAAAAGAGGATTTACTGAATATATGCCAAAAAAAGACATTTAAGGGAAATGAATGGTTTACAAGGAAATTTTGTACCAAAAGTTTTAGGAAGGTCTAATATAATAATAGTTGTTATAATAATATAATAATAGTTAACAATTGACAAAATAAAGAACTGAAAACTCAGAGTTTATTTATAACTCACTGACATCAATAGACACTAATGTATACTTGTACCAAAGCAGTATTTAACTCAGAAAAACCCCTATTTCCAGACACACAAGAAATTAATGTCTGTCTTCTTGTGTATGTATGCTTTTGCTATGAATCTTCCCTCAGCTGTTACTCTTATAGTAGATGAAATACAGTGTTCTCATAATTATATATAGCTATGTGCTATGCCATAGGTGTATGTTTTCAAAAAACAGTATTTTCTACTAATGAACGAATTGCCAGTGAGAAATGTTTGTCAGAGAGCATAAATGGATTATAACTGAACTTGGTTTATTTTAAACCCGACTTGACATTTCTATCAAGTTTCCTTGTCCATGGAAAGGGTACAGGTTACTGGTTCAGATATCCTTAAGTGGAAGCTTTATCCCTGTGGCTTTATTTATTTATTTATTTTTTGGGTCCAGTCATGGGGCCTGAACTCTGGGTCTGGGCGCTGTCCCTCAGCTCTTAAGCTCAAGGCTAGCGCTCTACCACTTGAGCCACAACGCCAATGCTGGCCTTTTCTTTTTTCTGCTTATGTGGTGCAGGGGAATCGAACCCAGGACCTCATGCATGCAAGGCAAGTGCTCTACCACTGAGCCACCATCCCAGCCCCCCCCCTGTGGCTTTATTACTGACTTTATACTTTTCCTGAATTTCAACATTTTCATTCAAAGAATTGTTATTATTTTATTGTGTGTATATCTATGTGTGTGTGT
>NW_012267276.1:1819055-1831119 GCF_000151885.1 Dipodomys ordii | reverse complement strand
TATATATATATATATATATATAATGACCTGAAGCACATTTTTAGAGTGCTTAATATAGTTCTGTGCCAAACTAGGATTATGTTATGACCATTATTCACTAATTTAGGTTAAGTCATAAAATGTAAATATGTTGTGTGAAGTTAACCAATGCAAATCAGTTTGCCACATTAGAAAATACTATAAGCTTCATTCTTCTAATGTGGTATGATAGCTGGAAACTAGGAAGGCAGTGGATATGTGAATCTGTTTATCTTTGGAAAAATGATATAGATTTCCTGCCTTTTTTAAAGCTTTTTTTTTTCAATGATTTTTTAAAATTTTATTTGTGAAAATACTGTACAGAGGGGTTACAATTGCATGGGCAGGATAATGCGTACATTTCTTACCAAGCATTGCAGCCTCCTCCTTTGTTTACCCTTCACATCACTTCCCAGCCTCCCCCCTCCCCCCCATCCCAATCCTTCTCCTTCCCCCCTCCCCCCTCCCTTTTTTAAAGCTTTTTAAAATTTTAATTTCTTGATTTCCTATCTTTTTATATTTTTATCCATCTACCTAACTTCCCATAGCTACTCAGGTAAAGATGGAGAAGGTTGTGGTTTGGGGTCAGACTAGGCAAGAATTTACTTAGTCCTTGTCCCAGTAAGTGATATTTAGGCTTCTGAAAATATATTGTTGCAGTTCTTATTAGCATAAAGTAATTGTGCAGAGGTTTAATTGTGTTAGCTATAGTTTGCATATAATGTACTTCTATCAGATTTTTTCCTTCCCCTTCCTTTAACAGTATTTAGTGGACCATCAACCTTTTCTTTTCTGTCTTCTCCCATGCTCTAGTTTCTCCTCCTAAACAGTGTCCACTTTGAGGGCACTTTGAGAACTCTCAACCTATAAAAATTCATCTTTTGAAGTTTTGAATACAGGTTTTTAAAACTGTTCTTGAATGGACTTCAGAGTAAAGACTTTCCCCTTGCTTTGACTCTGTACAGTAGTTGAAATTTATAACTTAAGATCAAATTAAAAAAAACGGATTCATAGTATAGAGGATGTATTTATTTCAGTTGGCTAAAGCATAGAAATAATATTCATTTTTTTTTTTGGGTCAGTCGTGGGGCTTGAACTCTGGGCTTGGGTGCTGTTCCTCAGCTCTTCAGCTCAAGGAAAGCACTCTACCACTTGAGCCACAGCACCACTTCCGGTTTTCTGAGTGGTTTATTGGAGATAAAAGTTTCATGGACTTTCCTGCCCAGGCTGGCTTTAAACTGCAATCCTCATATCTCAGCCTCCTGAGTAGCTAGGATTACAGGCGTGAGCCACCGCCGCCCAGCTTTAGAAATAATATTCTATTAGGCTTTTCAGTTCTTATAAAATTTAAAGTTGAGATGATTAAAATACTGAAATTATGCTTTTATGGCTTTTTGTTTTTGTATTTTCGCCATTTTTTTACTATCTGACTGTTGCTGGCAGATTATAATGTAATTTTGAAAACTCCAAAGACTTCAATATTTTCTTGAAAATTAGTTTATCATAGTCATTTGCTTTATAAAATTTGTGATTTCAATAAGATTTTGATTTCCATCTATGCTGAATTCTTTCTATGAGTGTATACCATTATTTTTCCCCACAAAAAGCATAGTCAGCAGGAAAAAAGGTGGTCTGAGCACTTAGGTGTTAAATATGTGTGTTAATTAAGGAAAAAATTAGAGAAATATGAAAACAGATGTTACATAAATTATTTCAGTCCCAGGGAAGCAGTAACTTATACACTGATAATAATTTTTATATGTGCATGTGTATGTCTGTTTCTAGATTTCTTAACAATTATATGATTCCTAAGAGAATAACCAGAAAAAGAATTGGAAATCTTTCATTAATACTGGCAACCAAACCTTGTATGGACTGCTGAGAAGATTAATTGTTTCATGGAGACTTATAATAGAGATGATTTTCTATGTTTCATAATTCTGCCTGTAGTGATCTTTTTAGCCTTTTTGATAGTATGTGAATTTGTTCTTTTATTGAATATATTCTGTTACAAGGAAAAGGTCATTTAATGATCTGAGCGCTGCAAAAGATTTAAAATTGGCCCCAATTTTAAAAATTGCTCTAAATTGTAGATTTAGAAATAAAACAAATTACAACTTTTCAAGACACTTATTTGTATTGTACTTTTTTGTTGTTGTAATTGCACTTCTTAAAGAAATAACCATCTCTGAAATGTGGAAACATAATATAGTATTACTTAAATATACATTTAGTGTTATTTAAATATATGTTAATATTGGGCATAATGGCCTGTAATACTAGGTACTTTTGGGCAGATTGAGAAGCAGTGACTGAAAATTTCTTGAGAATCTTTTCCTCTAAAGAACCATCCATGGTGTGTATTTTCACAGAAGAAAAAAAAAGAAACAAAATAGGTTTATTAGCAATTTTTAGCTCAAGTGTAGAAGAAACACGATATGTTTTGCTCAAGAAGGTACTGACAAAATGTAGATATTCTCCATATGTGGGGTAGAGTGAGGAAAATATTGTAATGTTTCAGATAAGATCAAAGTATAAAATAAGGCATTGATGTATCAGAATTAGATAAAGCAAAGCAAACCCACAAACAAAACAGGAATTAGATTCAGCAGGCTAATATGTCTGGAAAAAACAGTTTAAAATATTTTTCTATTAAGAGTGCCTTATTTTTGTATTGATACTGTGGTTGATTCTCTTTTAGGAAGGGAGTATTTACTGGGACTTAAACCTAGGTCCTCACACTTGTGCAGCTGGCATGTATACCGTCTCCATTCCTTCTCTTTTGATTTTAAGTTTGCTTGTTTGTTTGTTTGTTTTTTTTTTTTGCCAGTCCTTGGGCTTGAACTCAGTGCCTGCGCACTGTCTCTGAGCTTCTTTTGCTCAAGCTAGCACTCTGCCACTTGAGCCACAGTACTACTTTCAGCTTTTTCTGTTTATGTGGTACTGAGGAATGAAATCCAAGGCTTCATGCATGCTAGGCAAGCACTCTACCACTAAGTCACATTCCCAGGCTGGTCTCCTGAGTTTACCTGGGGCTAGCCTCAGGCTTTAGTCTTCCTACTATGCCTCCCAAAGCTGAATGACAGGTGCAACCACCATGACCAGCTAATTGGTTTGGATAGGGTCTCCCAGCTTCGAACCTGGGCTGGTCTCAAACTGTCTCCCAAAGTAGCTAAGATGATAGGCACCTTGCCTATGTAATCGATTGCTTTCTGAATTTCACTAACTTTAAGCTAGATTTGCTATCAACTTTTTAAGGTCTGTGTTATAGATTCATATTTTACATTATACTGCCTAACTCTTGTTACCTTTTTATACATATGTTGAGCCACCAATATGTTCTCAACATGTTGAATGTTAAGAACTGATATAGAAAGAAATCTAGAAATGAATGATAATCAGTTTAATAATTTGTATTAAGAAGCCCATTACTTAAATTGTATAGCCTATTAAACTTATGTTTGTCATTATTTTGGATTTTCTGTAGAAGCATATCTACGCAAGAAAGATATTTAGAAGTATATTGCTATAGGCATTAAGATTTTTTAAAAAGCCACACTGATTATTTTTCATTATTTTTTAAGAGTATTTGTTATTATTACTAATGCATTCATATAATTTTGCCTTTTTTTTTTGTCAGTCGTGTGGCTTGAACTCTGGGCTTGGGTGCTGTCCCTCAGCTCTTCAGCTCAAGGTGAGCGCTCTACTGCTTGAGCCACAGTGCCACTTCCGGTTTTCTAGTGGTTTATTGGAGATAAGAGTCTCACAGACTTTCTTACCTGGGCTGGCTTTGATCCGTGATCCTCAGATCTCAGCCTCCTGAGTAGCTAGGATTACAGGGGTGAGCCACCGGCACCCAGCTTAATTTTGCATTTTATTATTTAAATCATCAATTGAATGTATTGCTTTTAAATATAAAATTATCATTTTTAGTTGGAAATTTTAGAATGTGATAGTTTTAGAATGTGATTGTTTCCAAATGTAAAAATTACCATTTTTAGTTGGAAATTTTATTATGTGATAGTACTTAAAATGTAATTTTAGGTAGGTTTGTTATTTCAGGATGTATGTATCATTTTAGTGAAAAGTTAATATGGTTGGAGCAGGTTTCTTTGTCATGTTTGTGTGTGTGTGTGTGTGTGTGTGTGTGTGTGTGTGTATGTAGGTATGTTTGGTTTTTCTCCTGTGTTAGTATGTATTTTACTGTTAGTATTATAAAATGACTGCATCTGCCATGCATTAAAATAGATGATGAGAAAGGAGTAATTAATGAACAAGCTAATATTTGGCCTCAAAAGCTGGAAATATTTTGACATGAGTTGTTTCACCTGCTTTTTTTGTTTTGTTATACTATTTGATTTGGTTTAGAGTTCCTATTGTGATATAAGGATTTGAGGATTTTTATAAAAATTTTTCCAGGTAGATGTTTCTCCAACTGCTCAAATGAGAGAAAACGTCTATAAATTTGGATTCCTCTTCAATTTTTGTTAAATCTGTTGTACTGAGCTGAAGTCATCTTTGAACCATACTAAGATAATACATTTTCTAGAGTCACACAGATTTGTGGATCAATAACATTTTTCTGAAAGGTAAGCATACATACTAAAAAACTGAATGCTTTCAGTACAATTACCATAGCATGGTATTCTATAGAGTTTGCCTATAGATGCTAGACTCCTTCAAGGAGTAATGTTGCTTCTTCAGCACAGACCATGTCCCTAGCTGTTCTCTTTCCAGTGTCTGCAGTTGGTTACCTGTTTCTTCCATTGTTTGTTCATTATATTCCTTTTAATTTAGCTGATTCTATGGAGAGACTTTAAGAAGCATCTTCCAGAATTAGAGACATGGCTCAAATAGTAGAGTTCCAGCCTTATGCAAAAAAGCTAAAAAACAGTACTCAGACCCTGAGTTAAAGCTACACTACCACCCCCCAAGCCAAAATACTTCCTACCAGTAATGTTAGCATTTTGTTTAGGATACACTTATATATTCATAGGCCTTAACTATTTTTTCCCCTCCTTTCGGTATTCATTTAATTTGCTCAAAGAGTAAGAACTTAGAGTTGACAGTATCTTAGGATGTTGGGGTACAGCACTTGTCTATCATGCATGAGACCCTACAGTCAATCCTCAGTGTCTCAAAAACAAACAAAATCCCAGAATATCTCAGTTGACCATGTGTGATTTTTTTCCCCCATCAGAGCTTATAATAACTATTATATTTTACACTATGGCCAATAGAAACAAGGCAAATACTGTATTTAGAAGTATAAAGGAAATTGAAAAGTTGAAATACTTTTTATGCTAAATACTTGGGGTATATTTTATGAGGTATTTTCTTTATACTTACTGTAAAATATTCTGGGTTTTACAAATTTATTTTTCTGTTCAGTAATGTATGAAATTTGCAATTTTAAAATTCCTTCTTTAGTTTACTTGTATGTTTGTTCATGCCTTGTTTGTATACTTCTCTTCTTTCTCTAAGTCATCAGGGATTTAGTGGAAGAACTGAGTTACTTCTGCTTAAGACTGGAGTCCTTAAAAGGTTTTTCCTTTTAAAGGGAGAATACAGAGAGACAAAGTTATATCTTAGAATTTGATACTATTTACTATTGTAAATCACTGAGAGAATCATGCCTTTATAGTAAGATATGCATATCTTATTTCTATTTTTGTTTGTTTTATCTGTATAAATTACATTTAATCTGATACCTTTAGGCCATTCTTGGTTAAAACATTTTAAATTCTGTATATCAGCTTAAGTAAACCCAGATCATTTCCCAAAGTTCTGTCTTCTAATATTCACATCCAGTGAATTTAATACTTTTATCCATTTAATAGTTTGCAGAAATATTTTGTAGTTATAAAAATAAAACTTTGTGAGCAAGGCTCTCGTTGGCTCTCAAAAGCCAACTCAGACAGGAAAGTCAATGAGACTTGCATCTCCATTAGCCACCAGAAAAATGGAAGTGGAAATGTGGTAGGAAATGTGGCACTAAGCAGATGGAAAGAAGTGTACATATCACCCGATGTGGAAGAAATAGATGTATTGTCAAAACTCATAGAATTCACAAACTTTATAGACCATGATAATAACAATGCCTTGTGAAGGTTGGAATGTGTTTGTGACTCTAAGTATCACTATCCCACAGTACTGTGAAATGTGTGAAATTTATGTAATCAATCTCAATAAAAATTTATTTAAAAATCTATTGTTTTTACATGTATGTATGTATGTATGTATTTACGGTTCCTGTCCTGAAGCTTGAACTGAGGTCCTGGCTGCTGTCCTTGAGCCTTTGCGCTCAATGCTAGCACTCTACCACTTGAGCCATAGCTTCACTTTCAGCTCTTTGGTGGTAATTGGAGATTAGAGTGTGACATACTTTCCTGCCTGGCCTGTCTTTGAATAACCATTCTCAAATCTCCTGAGTAGTAAGATTTCAGGCATAAGCTATTTGAAAAAAAACTTCTTGTTATACAAAATGCTGAAACAAGGACACAGGATGACCCATTGCAACAAGGATATACAGAGGACAGTATATTGAAAAAGAAATTTACAACTTCGCCTGCGGGGGCAGGAGAGGAGGAGTGTGGTAGATGGGGGAGGGAAGGGATAGTGGACACAATAACAAGGAAGCAAGGGTAGGGGTAACAATGATCGACAAGTAATGTACTCATTGCCTTACTCATGTAACTGTAACCCCTCTGTACAGCATTTTAACAATAAAATAAAAAAAATTCTTGTTATAAAGGTGATGTATAGAAGCATTACAATTATATGTGTCAGGTAATGAATGAATCTTCTTTTATGCAGTATCGTCTGTTCCCTTACTCTTACTCCCTTCCTTCTGTCTCCTCCCATGAGTTGTGTGGTTAACTTTCATCATTGTCCAGTGAGCTCCATTGCTGTACCTTTTCACCCTTTTATCCCAAGAAAAAAAGGTAAAAATTGTTTTTATTAGGTTGTACAAAGGCGTTTCAGTTTTGCGTGTCATAGAGAAATTGAGGTGATGCTTAAATGATTAATGAACCACAGAGACTTTTTTCCCAAAAAATGGTAAATATTGATTCCTGAGAGCTTTTCAGACTTAAAGAATATTATGGAAGTCTATGGAAATTTTTTTATATTTTTTTATTCGAAAATGCTGTACAGAGGGGTTACAGTTATATGAGCAAGGTAATAAGTACATTTCCTATTGAGTATTGTTGCCTCCTCAATTTTTCAGTACTCTGAAAATAAATTAGGAAAGGATGAACTAAAAGCAGAATATTTTAGTATTTTTGTATTTTAATACAATTTGTTGACATGAAATTTATATAGCTACTTCAAGGTGGACAGTTCTAGGATATTTGTACATTCACAGTGCTGGCTACATACCACTGCTATCTAGTTCCAAACATTTCAGATGCTCACTGCTGTACCTTCACCACTGGTATCTATCAGTTTACATTCTTGGTGACCTTACCATTTTGGCTATTTCATGTAAATCTATTGAAACAATAGTGTTTGACAAAGTGCCAAACAGTTTATGTTTGTCATCTTTAACTTAATGTATTGTTACCAATTTTTAATCTGTTTTGTTTTTATTTTCTTTTTTAACTGAATGAGATTCCTTTTATACATGCATTCATCAACAGAGGAATTGGTAAGTCTATTTGACCTTTTTTGGTATCATGAATAGTATGGCTCTGAATGTGTACAAGCTTATATATCTGTTTGAAAACCTGTTTTCAGTTCCCTTATTTACTGGAAAGCTACAAAATACCTTTACATAGTGATTGTATATTTCACATTTGTATCAGCAATGTATGAGGGTTCCAGGTTCTGTTTTGACAACAAGTTGCTGTTTTTCAGTTTTTGATGATCAGAATTTCCTTTCTTTTTTTTTTTTTTGGGTCCGGTCATGGGGCCTGAACTCTGGGGCTGGGCACTGTCCCTCAGCTCTTCAGCTCAAGGCTAGCACTCTACCACTTGAGCCACAGTGCCACTTCCGGCTTTTTTCTTTTTGTTTATGTGGTGCTGAGGAATCGAACCCAGGGCCTCATGCATGCAAAGCAGGCGCTCTACCACTGAGCCCGATGATCAGAATTTCTTAGAATGTTGATAAATGATTTTTTGCAAAGTAACATTGTAGATAGATGATTGTATCTTAAAGCATTTTTTTTTTGTGAAAATACTGTACAGAGGGGTTACAATTACATGGGCAAGATAATAAGTACATTTCTTATCAAGCATTGTAGTGTTCTCCTTTGTTTCCCCTTCCCATCCCTTACCATCCTCCCCCCCCTCAATCCTCCCCTGACCCCCCACCAAAGTTGTAAAGTTCGTTAAAGCATTTCTTTCTACATATGTTATTTTGTGTCTAATGATTGTTCACACATTAGTTATATTTTATCTCTAAAATTAATAGACCAGGGGACTTTTTTTAAACCAAAATTAAAAAAATTCATTTGTTTAAAATCATACATCATTTATATTTGTACCATGATACTTTTTGGCATATCAGTTTTAAATTGCTGCTACTCTTTTGATTTCTCACAAGAGATCTGAATCCCTCTTTTTAGGCAGCACACTACATTTGTACTGTCAGGTTCCCAAATTATAAAATAGTTTTTCAGCAAAATTATCTATACTTTTTTTGGAAGAAGTTTTCACTTAACACTGACCATCTATTTTAAAATGATTCCTTGGCTTTTGCAGAAGTTAAATTCTCAGATTTCAGAAATGTTACAAAGGGAAAATTTCAAATTGTAGATATTAGAAATTGTGTACTGTTTCTTTCAGGTGACTGATAGTTTAGTTGAATATATATTTCTGAGCTTAAAATAAATTTTCTCAGAATGTTGAAGGCTTTACTCCAAAACTTTTTTCTACTATCCATTATTCCTCATGAGAAATTTAAAGCTGTGACAGTGGCTTGCCTTAGCTTACATTTTAGAGTGGAAATGTTCACAGGTAACTAGAAAAGTCACTAAAATATATAGTAAATTAGATAGTGGTTCTATGATAAAAGAAATATGAGTGAAAGATTGAAGTTTAGAGTAGTACAACCACTACCTAGCAAAACCAACCAAACAAAAAACCTATTGAGGGACTTCCACAAACCATCCCTCCCAACTCATATAGGTACTTACATCTCAGGTTTAAAGAAGTAGAAAACGAACTTTACAACCTGGGAGATGGGAGGGAGGAGATGGGGAGGTAGGGGAAAAACAAAGGAGGAACTAACAGTGCTCAATAGGAAATGTATTCGTTATCTTACTCATGTAACTGTAACCCCTCTGTACAGTATTTTTACAATAAAAACATATATAAAAAAACAACTAATTTCAATTCTTATGACCTCCATAATTCCCTAAAACCTGGAAGAATTTCCCTGGTTGCTGAACTGAAAGACAGTTTGAATAGTATCTCCTAAACATAGATACATTTATTTGTCCACTTAGGAGACTTTTGAAACACCTGATTTTACAGAAGTAATTTTTTTTTTTGATCAGTCATGGGGCTTGAACTCTGGGCCTGAACACTGTCCTACAGCTCTTTAGCTCAAAGTGAGTGCTCTACCACTTGAGCCATAACACCACTTCCAGTTTTCTGGTGGCTTATTGGAGATAAGAATTTCATGGTCTTTCCTGCCTGGGCTGGCTTTGAACTTCGATCCTCAGATTTCACCTTCCTGAGTAGTTAGGATTGCAGGCATGAGCCACTGGTGTCTGGCAGAATTCTTAAGATGTAAAGAAAGGGGGGACTGAAAAAGGTAGGTAGGAAAGGGAAAGGACAGAGTATAGTAAAAAAAAAAAAACATTCTTGTGCCTATTTTGATTCTCTTGGCAGGAATAAAAGTTCTTTCTTTTTTTTTTTGCACTGTGCATACATTATATTATGTCTAGTATGTGAAATATGTATATTATCTTTGGGAAAGGCTATAATCTGTGCACTGACTCTGAGATGAGACCTCAGGGAATTCTCCATTTCACATGTGAATAGTTCTTATAGCTAGTTTTTTTGTTTTGTTTTGTTTTTTTGTTTTTACCCTGCCATCTTGTTTGTGGATTCCCTGTTGAATACTTTATATTTTAAATCCCAAAATTTGTTTCCTTCCCTGGACTTTACGTTGTGTGTGTGTGTGTGTGTGTGTGTGTGTGTGTAAAGTTTCTCTTATGTATTGTCATTTTGTTATCTGTGCTCTGGTTTATATTTTCAGATTACTGACCATAAACCATTCTCTGAGACTTTTTTTTTTTTTTTTTTTTTTTGGTTGGTCATGGGGCTTGAACTCTGGGCTTGGGCACTATCCCTGTGCTCTTTTAGCTCAAGGCAAGTGCTCTACCACTTTAGCCACTTCAGTTTTCTAGTAGTTTTATTGCACATGAGAGTCTCACGGACTTTCTTCCCCGGGCTGGCTTTGAACCGTGATCCTCAGATCTCAGCCCCCTGAGTAGGTAGGATTACAGGCTTGAGCCACCGGCGCCTGGCTTGAGACTGTTTCTTATAAGTATAAACTTGTTTGTAAAAATCTTAGTGCAAAATGCCATATACTCATTGTCATTTGGAATTTATGCTTATTTTCAAACAATCCCATTTATAGTAATAATTTTTCTAAGTTAAAGAACACAGGCTTATCTCTATCAGATTTTTATGCTTGTGGTATATTCTGACTAATACACAGAAATATGGTTCTTCATTTTTTTTATTGAATTGAAAAATTTCGAGTGGAGAAAATGTTTAGGAAATGTAGGGAAAAGGTAATATAGTTTTGAGAGCAAAATCAACCTGAATTAGTTTAAAAATATATCTGTGTACATTTTTGGTTTTTGTGTGTGTGTGTGTGTGTGTGTGTGTGTGTGTTAGTGCTGGGGCTTGAACTATGGGTCTAGGGAATGTCCTTTAGATTTTTAAAAAGCTCAAGGCCCTACTGCTTGAGCCATAGCTTCACTTTGAGCTTTTTGGTGGGTAATTGGAGATAAGAGTCATGGACTTTTCTGCCTATTCTGGCTTTGAACCATTTCATCAGGTATCAGCCTCCTGAGTTGCTAGGATTATAGGGGTGGGCCACCATTGCCCAGCTCAGATTCACAAATATTTATTCACTAGTGTATGGCTGGTGTTAAGATTTCCCTCTCCTCCCTTTTCTATCCTCTCCTGTCTCCTAGGAGGCTTGAACTCAGAGCCTTGCGGTTGTTAGGAAAATGCCCTTTAACTTTATCTAAGCCTCCTTTATGCTGTACAGTTACTTTTCAAATAGGGTTTCATGTTTATGACTGGGTCAGCATGGACTGCATTCTTCCTGTTAATTCTTCCAGCACAGTTGGGATGACAGGCTTATTGCACTACATCTAACTGTTATTGGTTGAAATGGAGTCTTGCAAATTTTTTGGCCTATGCTGGTCTCTTACTTTCATGTAATGGAGATGCAGCCAATTATAGATAAAAATAATATATAAAATACCAGATCTATTTCTCTTTCTCTCCCTCCCTTTCGGTCTTACAAGGGCTTAATGTACCAATAATTTCACCACCTCTTACAGTTTGTAAGTCTTCCTTAGTACTTAGTAGACGTAAAAGAATCCACAGGAAAGTTGTTGAATCGGAAGAGAGAAGATATATGAACATGTAATTAGACAAATAGGAAACCTAGTCATTATAACTAAGAGTTGACTGTGGTTTTGTTTTACATTCATCTAAGCAAAAAAAGTAACAGGATTTCTATTTCCATAGAAATTTGAAGTTTCACTTGAGTCCTCCATTAGGAATCTTTTGTAGTATGAATATAAGACCTATTTAAAGGAAATTTCTTTTAATATTTAATATATAATGATATAACAAGCATGCCACTGATATTATATTTGTTATTGAAACAGAATAAGGCTTCAGTTATTAAAAATGTGTCCAAATCTTTCCAGTGATACGAAAAATATTTTTCCTCCAGTTAAGAACTATGGTTTTCCCTGCTTTCACTATATTTGATGTCAGTATAACTTGTGGAGGAGATGGGGAAAAACAAGTCGTTTAAGGATACAGGTGGACCTGTTGCAACAATGAG
>NW_012267276.1:1798904-1815935 GCF_000151885.1 Dipodomys ordii | reverse complement strand
CTCTCCTGCCCTGCCTGGCTTTGAACCGCGATCCTCAGATCTCAGCCTCCTGAGTAGCTAGGATTACAGGCGTGAGCCACCAGCGCCCGGTTCATAGCTTCTTTATAGTTTAAAATTATAAAATTTAAAAAAATTGATTAATATCTATACCATACTGCTGTGCTTCTTGGTCATTCTTATATTGTACTTTTAATTCCACTGTTCCATCAGCATATCATCATCATCATCATTATCAATTTAATTTGCATTACATTTCTTGATAAAGATCAGAGTAAACGTAGGACATCTTTTTGGTTTAAACATTTTTTATTAACATCAATTAGTTGTACAAGCTTTCATTTTGACATGTCTACATGTGCATATGAACCTTAATCCAACTCTATTCTATTCCCTCATTTCACCTACCCCATTCCAGACTAAGTAATACATAAACACATGTTCATCAAAGTACATGTTAAAAGCTTCAAGGAAAAGTCAGTTTAAAAAGATAGCTAAAATTCCAGTCTTTGTAACTGAACAGTTGGGGATTTACTACTAATACTACTTCAAGGACAGTTTTCTAGCATAAAGCATTTGGTGCAAAATCCTGTTAACCTAAGTATTTGTTTTCTGTGTTTACAAAACCAGAAATCTCATTTCTAAATTTATTCCAATTTTTGAATACAATTGGACTACCAGTATTGTTAGATTGCATATTTTGTTTAAAACTTACTTACCCCACATTTCCATTCCCTTTTTTCTCAAAGTCCATTCTTTGTTATATTTAGTATTATACTGTGTTAACATATTATTAATCTACAGAGAAGAATTGAAGAATGAATTTCTCAGGTAGGAATAATCTTACTGATTCCCAGCTAGGCAGCTTATTGCTTCATGTCTCTCCTTTCTAGCTATCCTTTCTTACTTTGTGTTTGTCCAGTGGTAGATTTTGGAATACTGGAAGATGTGGTATACTTAACCAGTTCTATGTGTGGAGTGTTTTCTGTTACCTGAAATTCTATGGAACTGGTAGAGTGATATTATATAGAAATTCAGATAAAAATGTTAATTTGTGAAATTGTTCTCAGAAAGGGTATTTGTGATGTGAAAGTTATTTTGATTGTCACGTGCAATTCAGAGATGTTAATGTGAACATTTAATGTATTACGTATGAAAAACACAGGGCAAGAACAGTATTCCATATATAAATACGGAATTTTTGCTTTTATATTTAAATTCCTTTCTGGGCAGCATGCTTCCATGAGTACCCTTGCTTATATTTAAGGTTCAATATTCAGCTACATCTGGGATGGTAGAGTATGGCAGAGTTGGCTTGCCAGTAGTCTTTGATGCATAGGAAGTTAGAGTTTTTGCTAAGAAAAACAAAGAAGGAAAAACTGTTTTCCTGTGGTGATTCAAGGGCCTGACAGTCCCCTAGCTTGGTAACATGGTTGAGAATAGATATGGGACTGCCTAAATGCAGGTTGGGCCAGAGACATGGGGTAGTCTAACTTTAAACAATTTGCTTGTTCTCTAGTCTAACTTTAAACAACTTGCTGTTCTCATGAAAACTACCGCTGTGAGATTATTATTAATCCCTTCTTAAGTAGTGTCCTCCGTGACCTAATTAGTTGGCATTGTGCTACACCTCTCAAACTTTCTATTACCTTAATATTGCCACACTCTGACCAGGCTCCTACCCACATGGAATTTTAGTATACACTCTCAAACTGTACCATTTGGTAATAAAGTCTTAGTTGTCTAAGAAACAGCCTAAGAAGCAGAATTTCTGGATTCAAACTGGGCTCTGTTTTCTTGTCCAGACCTCCTTAAGTTTTGTGTCAGAGACCTTGGCTCTTGTTTGCTCTCGGAAGATTAGGGAAAAAAATTCTCCTTTGCTAGTTTCCTGAATTGTCCACATTTTGTAGAGAATTCCAAGTCAAAGGCTGACAGCAATACAACTTCAAGTATAAAGCATATTGGAAGTGGGATTGAGTAGGAATGGGAGATAGGCTTAAGAAGCTATCCTGGAGCCATGTATGTCATGGTAGCAACTAAATTTCAATACAATAGAATCAGTAGACCTTGTGCCATGCAGATGAGTGTTTGAATGGTCTTTTTCATGAAATCACATAATATACTTGCGGAGGATTCCAAGAAATGTACAATTTTTGCTTTCTACTGCCTTGGGAGTGAAGATAGAAATCAGAAATTATATTTGTTTTGTAAAATACATAGCAAATTTACTGAGTTTTCTAAAAGTCTTACCTTTCTTCCCTTTTGTAACTTTTTCTCAAAGGACCACTTTTTTCTTAGTGTTCCAGGTGTTGGATCAACAGAGATAACATGATTCTTTTCCTTTGGCTTGGAATTTATAGAGAGGAAATTGACAGCTAAGAAATTAACATCTATTGTAAGAATAATGTGATGGAGGTAGGTTGGAGGGATGGTTTTAAAGATACTAGAGAAGGTACAGGCATAGTATATGTGAAGAATGTGCATCCCAGAAACATCTGCAGACCCAAAGCCTGTTTGTGGATCTGCAAGTCTTTGGGTTTTCATATTGAGAAATACTGAGACCTGACAGCATTGTCAGGTTTGACAGTATTGTCAAATACAGTGACAAATAGGAGTAAGCCAAAGAAAAAAGGAGAGGAAAAAAAAGAACCCAAAACAGTACAATAAAAAACCTCCTGTTTCCATTTATTGGAGATCATTTTGTTAAGTATCATTTTGTATGGTCATATGAACATAGTTATTGAGCTCTTGTGATCCTATGCTAAGAATACTCTCCTTTACATCTGCTAATCAGATGTGAAGTCTTGAGTCCAAATCTCAGGCTTGAAATGAAATTATCCTTTTGTGTATATTTGAAAATATTTATAATAAAATGTTGAAAAATAGTACGGGATCTTCAAATTGAAGTACATTCAAATTAGAACTGATTGAACCAGCAACCCTGATCAAGATGTATTTTACACATGTTAAATAGAAACCCCTTTGTACAACTATTTGCCAATAGTAATGATAATACTGAAATTAAAGCTTCAGATTTATAGATATATATTGACTACTGCTTAATATTTTAGAATTTTGTTATGGTAAAAACTATCCCATTCCATACCTTTTAGTGGATTAATCTGGAATAATCAGAGCTTGAACATATGAATTGACAGCCAAAAAGGACCATACTTTTATACTAGGATGAAGCCTCTGATTTTCTAGTATCACCCAGATCACTTGATGTGCTTTAAAAATATTTTCGCTTTGTGCAATGTTTAAATTTCTCAAAGTGGAGTTACTCTGTATCTGAATCAGTAGTTCAGTTTGAGTATGTCTATATCATATGCCAGTGAGTTGTTGTTTTTTGAATATATAGTAAATGAACTCATTTGATTCTAAATATATATTATAAATATATAAATAAAAATATAATTATTTACTTCTTAATTTTCAGTGTTAACTTATTCATTGACAACATTTTTACCTTATAAAGATAGTCTATAGAGGGATTACATGAATTGAAGTATATTTCCTTTCATATAGTGTCTTCCCTTCCCTCTCTCATTATTTGGTTGCTTTTCAGAAAGATAACCCTATATTTCTGATTAGTTTGAATTTCAGTCTCAAGTGTATTTGTAAAGAACAATGTCTTGTTTTTTTATTTGCTTTTTTCTTTGCTGTGCTAAATATGCTGAATGGATACAACTTATTGAATTTTTTATATTTATGTAAATTTATTTAAAATTAAATTCAAATATATTACCATATGTTTCATTTGTGAATAATAATATAGACTATTATAGCTATTTATATAAATTGGTTTTAAAAACAAGTTCAGTATATTTAATCAATATAAGTTGCATCACTGTAAATTCTGTGACATATACTTTTATAGCAGGCAGATTTTAAGTAAAATTGAATAGGTTCTTTTAATTTGCATTAAGAGTAGCCTCTGTTATTCACTTGACTGATAGAGAACAATTAATGTTATTCTTTCTGATGGAATCATAGAATTCTACTGTGTATATATACCATATTTTCTTAGTCCATTCATCTACTGAGGAGTGTCTGTGTTGGTTCCATGTCTTAGCTATGGTAGATAGTGCTACAGTGAACATAGTTGTGCTGGTTTAGTGAGGCCTTGTTTGTGTTCATTTGTGTAAATGTCCAGGAGTAGGATTGCTGCATCATAGGGGAGTTCTTATGTTTAATCTTTTCAGGAACATGCATACTGCTTTACAGAGTGGTTGAACCAGTTTACACTCCCATCAATAGTGTAGTAGCATTCCTCTTTGGCCCCATCCTTGCCTTCATCTACTATTACTTGTTTTCTTGATAATGACTATTCTAACTGGGGTCAGGGGAATGTCAATGTGGTTTTATTTTGCATTTCTTTTATGGCCAGAGATGTTGAACATTTCTTCATGTGTCTATTGGCTATTCTTATTTCCTCTTCAGAGAAGTCACTTTTTAATTCTTTCGCTCATTTATTAGTGGGGTGGTTGTTTCTTTGAGGATTTGTTTTTGGGGGGGTTTAATTTTTGAGCTCCAGGTATATTGTTGATATAAGGCCCTGGTCTGTTGTATAGCTAGTGAAGATCTTCTCCCAATTTGTGGGTTTTCTATTTATCTTGCTGCTATGTTCTTTGCTATGTAGAAGCCCTGCAGTTTAATGTGTTCCCATTTATCTAGCCTTTCTTTGATTTGTTGTGTTTCTGAATCTTTATTTAGGAAGTTTCGACCTGTGCCAAAGATCCCTAGTGTATCCCCTATCCGTTCTTGTAATATTTTCAGGGTATCTGCCTTTACCTCGATGTCTTTGATCCATTTAGAGTTGATTTCTTTTCCAGGGGGATATATAAAGATCTAAGTTTAATTTTCTACATGTGTATAGCTGTTGTACCTTTTCTTAAGTACATAGTACATGATTTAAATGTTAAGTACATGATTAAAATTTCAATTTCAGTTTTGGTAAAATTTCAAACATGGGGTATCTAACACAGGCAGTGTTATATGTGTCATTGACTTGTTAATTGTTTGTTGTACTACTTTTCCTATATAATTATAAGTTTTTTCAGTAAAACCTAATCATTATGCTAACAAACTTAATGGTTAATGCATAACAAAAGTATTTAATATGTAAACAAAAGTTGTTTCCGCAAACCTAATTGTTTTTCTTTTGTGACCAAACTATCTTATAAATAATTAACCTAGAATTCTTTTGAAAAGTGATACACACCTTTGTTTAGCACACATGCATAAGCTCCCTCCCACTGTTCCTCTTCCTTTCTTTCCTCTCTACCAACATATCATGGCAATGAGAAGAAAATGTATTTCTATATTTCTAGAGAATTTATTTCCTCATTCCAGACAGGTCATTTGTTCTTAAATCTTGTTCCTTCTATATTCCAACTTAATGAAAAGAACAGATATTCACATTCTAGAATGCTGTTGTTGTTATTGCTGTTGTTGTTATTATTATTATTATTGCTATTGGTGTTTTGTGCTAATCTTGGGGCTTGAACTCATGCCCTGGGTACTGTCTCTGAGCTTTATTTATCAAGGCTGGTGCTCTACCACTGGAGTTTCAGCTCTACTTTGGCTTTTTGCTGGTTAATTGGAGATAATAGTCTAAAAGACTTTTCCTGTTCATGCTAGCTTTGAACTTTGATCCTCAGATCTCAGTTTCTTGAGTAGCTAGGATTACAATGTGGGCTACTGCTGCACTCTTCTAGAACATTGTTTTCAATGCCTGTTGTGTTCTATAAATAGAAGAATTGGGAAATAAAGGATAATTGTGCCACTCATAGCTGCTTATTTTGATCAGCAGGTCAGACTTTTATTTAATTATTTACTCATTCTAAAATAGTTGCTTGCATTTTTATTATTGTACAGCTGGGTGCTAAATCTTTGAGTAGCTCAGTCTTTTATATCTTTTCATATACTTACAGATACTATTTTGTTTACTTAGACCAAATTCTAATTGTCTTCAGAAGCATTGAAGGCTGAAGAGTCGAAGTGATTTATTTTCAATGTGTAGTATTAACTGCTGTGCTGTATATACATTTTATATTTATGTCAGGAAAGAGTTGCAGAGGGGTGCTTTAGAACCACCTTTTCAGCTCTAAATAGCTATTGTGTACATATGGTAAGGTACTGCTGCTTAACAATTAGTAACTGCTTTGATGAAACTAAATTACATGTTTAAGTTCCCATCAGGAAGTCGCTTCACATATCTGTATTAATGTATTCAAGGCTCGAGAAGGAAAGTTAATTTTCCAGCTTAAATATTTAATTCAAGCTTAAAATTTAGTCTGTAATTAGAGCTCCCAAATGGCAGGAACATGGAGTATTTGTCCATTTTAATTAGATTGTTGTTTACCTATTAATTATATATCATATCTTGTCATATAGTTTTGATGGTAACAGATGGCACTAGGAGTTAGTAAGGGTTTGAACAAAATAAGATTCCACATGATTTATTAAGTTGCACTTTATTAGTTAGTGGTCTACTTTAGTCAGGTTATTTGCCAGAATAAGAACTGTAAACATTTCACTAATTTTCATAATTTTTCATATGTGAATTTATAGGGAATATTTAACATAAAAAGTCTAAGATAAGTGATGTCTATTTAGAGTAATATGGATTACTGTAACCTTATTTTTAAGGGGCATATATTGTCAAATTTTATAATTACTATAAAGTCTAATGTGTCTTACTAGGATAATGTTATTTTGTTGCTAAAAGAGGAGGCAAAGATTCTGTTAGATATAAATATGAAAAAGAATCCATTGTTAACTCAATTATTTAGTTTAAAAGCATTTTTCTCTGATCTGATTATTACATGGAAACAAAATTCTTGTTTACAAAACATTTATGAATAGTGTCTCTTGTGTTCAGTGAAGTTGATAGCAGCATTTCCATATCCAAAAAGTAAATGATATGGGGTCAGTGATTTATAATTTTGGCTATTAGGAAAGCAAATAAGGATCACACTTTGAGGCTTGCTTGGGTAAAAAGTTCATGAGCCCCCTCCCCCCAATCTCACCAATATCAGACCCAGCATTGTGCACCTATGTTCTTAGATATGTGGAGGCTGAGACTGGGGAAAAGGGAATTCTGATTTCAGGCTAGCCAAGATAAAAACTTGATCAACCTCCATTTCAACCAATATAAAAGCTGGGTGCAGTGATGTACACCTATCATTCTAGTTACTGTGGGAAGTATATATAAGGGGAGAAGCATAGTCTAGGCCAGCCAGGGCAACAATTGAAACTGTATCTAAAAAATAGCTAGAGCATAAAGATTAAAATTGTGCTCAAGTGGTACAGTGCCTGTCTAGCGAATATGAAGTTGTGAGTTCAAACTTCAGTACCTCCAAATTGAAATCAACTTATCAATCAATAAATTTCAACTGAATCAAAAGCCTTCAATGTTTATATAAGATTTTATTAAGTATTTTCATTATCAATTTGCCAACCTAAAATGAGTAAATATTACATTTCTAAATATTTCTATATATTTCTATATATGTATGAAGAAAAAGACAGAAAAACTTGTGTTTTCAGAGCCTGAAATGGGTTTGAACATTTTACTGCAAGGTCATATAAGCTTCCTCTAATCCTTCAAATAATTGATGTGGTCACTTTTTAATAGCAAAAGTAAATAATAGGTGTTATTTTGCTTAAAACACATATGCATATGTGAAATCTCGTATTGAAACTGTTTTTACAGTTAAATACACTCAAAAAATAATGACAGGAAGTAAACAGGCTCTGTTGGGGAATGGGAAAGTGAATATAGGAGGTAAATATGGTCCAAGTACTTATATGCACTTAGAAATAGAACAATGAAACTTAAAAATGTTTCAAGAAGTGGGGAGATTGAATGAGGAAGGGCATGAGGTGTAGAATTTGCTTGGGTTATGTTATATACAAGTAAGGAAAATCCCTTAACCAATATGCAAAAACAAAACAAAACAACCATAATCAGATGTGTATCTCAACTTTAAAAAAACAGAACTTAAAAAATAAACATCTTTCTACATTAAAATAATAATTGCTTTTCAGAGAGTCTAAGATATACATCTAATCTTCAAACTTGTGGTCTTTTGTTGCCTAGGTTACCTTCAGTTTTTAAAAATTTACCAGTTTTATTTTTATATTTTAATGTATACATATAATTGTATATATTATTATTAAGTAGTAGCGTTATAATTCCATAAGTCAGATTATAAATATAATGCACAACCAGGCACCAGTGGTTCATGCCTGTAAGCCTAGCTATTTGGGAGTCTGAGATCTGAGGATCATGGTTCTAAGCCAGCCTGGATAGAACAATTTTTCATGAGGGTTTTATCTCCAATAACCACTGAAAAAATGGAAGAGGAGCTGTGGTTCAAGTGGTAGAGCACTAGCCATGAATACAAAGAAGCTCAGGGACAGATCCTGAGTTCAAACCCCACAACTGACACATATATATATGATGCTCACCCCTTCCTTTGTTCTCACTTATTTTCCATCTTCCATCTCTACCCCAAGTTACATAGTTCATTTTGTACATAGAATATAATCACTGCATTGTTCTCCTTCCTCCCTCCCTCCATTCAGGTGTTCCCACTCCCCTCCCCCCCTAAAAAAAGTATTTCCATGTTTTTGTTTCGATAAACAGTACGTGGTTGTTCTAAGGAGTTACACTTCCCTAAATATACTTTCCTTTAATCAGTTTGTATACAAATGCATTAGGCCCCTTAAATGTTATCATGCCTAGTTATATTTTAGATCTGGTTTCAAGATACGAGAAAAAACATGTACCATTTGTCTCTCTGAGTCTAGCTTACTTCACTTAACATGATTTGTTCTAGGTCCATCCATTTTCCTGCAAATGATACAATATTCTTTCTAATGCATGAGTAAAATTCCTTTGTGTACATGTATGATATTTTCTTGATCCACATTTCTGTTGTTGGGAATCTGCACTCTTTTCATAACTTGGCTATTGTAAATAGTTTAGCAATGAACATGTATGTGCAAGTCACTATTTTAATAATGATATTGCTGGATTATAGGGTAGTTCAATGTTTAGTTTTTTGGGGGGAATCTCCAAACTACATTGCAGTGGTTGTATTAGTTTACATTCCCATTAACAATGTAATAGGGTTCCTTTTCTCTATATTCCTGTCAGCATTTGTTTTTGCTTGAATTCTCAATGCTGGCCAATCTTATTGGGGTAAAATGGAATTTCAGTGTTGTTTTGATTTGCTTTTTCTTTCTTTATTTTTTAATTGTGAAAATACCATACAGAGAGATTACAATTACATGGGCAAGGTAATGAGTACATTTCTTATCAAGCATTGTAGCCTCCTCCTTTGTTTCCCCTTCCCATCACTTTCCAACCTCCCACCCCCTCCCCCCACATTTTCCTTATGGCCAGAGGTGTTACATTTCCTCATGTGCTTGTTAGTCATTCTTTTTCTTCTGAGAAGTCTTTGTTTAACTCCTTTGCCCATTTATTGATTGAGTTATTAATTTAGGGATGGTTAGTTTCTTGAGCTCCTTGTATATTTTGGCTATTAGGCCCTGTTGGTATCCTATTCTGTAAATGGGATATTCAAGATCTAGTGCTCATGTTTTGATGTCTAGATTCTATATTTAGGCACACAGGGAATGCGTAATAACCATTTGTCTAAGTGTAGAGTACTTAAAAAGAGCTGTGAGAGTTTGATAAGATCCTGAATAGCATATTGGAGCATATGTAGAAAACCACCTAGCATAGTGGAAAGGATGGTGAGCACAGATTTAACAATATTCTTCTCAAGCATCTTTTTAGAAAATTAACAGGTCAATGTGTGCAATATATCTTAATGTCATCTCTTCCATTATTCTCCCCTATGTCTTCCAATCTCACCCATTGCCTCAAGTTGCCTGGTTCTATTTTTCATATTTACATTGAATATTATGATTGTATTTGTCCACGCTTCCTCTTTTCATTAGTCTAAAATCAAGAAAATGTCAGCAGCATTTACCCAGATGATCACAAACAAAGCCATACTAAGGCTACCAGCACAACTATATTTATCACGGCATTGTTTACCATAGCTAAGATATGGAACCAACCCAGATGCCCCACAGTAGATGAATGTTTCAAGAAAATGTGATACACACACAGACACACACACACACACACACACACACACACACACACAGGAATTCTATGCCTCCATCAGAAAGAATGACATCACCCCATTTATAAGCAATGGGAAGACTTGGAAAAAATTAAGTTAAGTAAGCCAGGCCCAAAGAAACATAGGTCCCATGGTTTCCCTTATTTGCAATAACTAGTATATGTCTGGGACAAGCAGAAAAGGCCAAAAGCTATGTACATATGATTATATAAGATGATGTTAAGTGAAATGAACCCCACGATAGGGACACAAATATCTTTCTTTCTTGCTGTTGTTTGTAATGTATTTACAATGTACCATGTGATTTTTTTTTTTTGTTTCTTTGTTTGTTCCTTCCTGACTGTATAACCCCTGTTTTCACTGTATTTGATGTCGGTGCCCTGCATCTTCTCTAATTCCAGGAGGGGACGGGAAAGAACAAAATGCTTAAATAAGGATTCAGGTTGACCCATTGTAACAATGAGATGTATGAGACACTATGTTGGAAATGAACTTTGCAACTTCAGCGAGGGTGGGGGGCGGTTTGTAGTTTTGGAGGTGGGAGGGAAGGGATGGTAGGGGGAAAACAAAGGAGGAGGCAACAATGCTCAATAGGAAATGTACCCATTACCTTGCTCATGTAACTGTAACCTCTCTGTACAGCATTTTTACAATAAAAAGTGTACCCCCCCCTTCCCAGAATAAAAAAAAAGAAAATGTCAGCAGCAGATGAGGGGGGTAGCCAGGTAAAGTTTCATTCTTTTCAATCCTGCATTTAATTCATTATTATTTTTTGTTCGTTTTTGATGGTACTAGAACTTAAACTCAGGGCCTTCTGTTTTCTAGGCACGTATTTTGACCCCTTGAACTATGCCTCTGACACACTAAGCTTCTTTATGCATCTCTGTTTTTGGTTTTCTGTTCTTCTGAATGTATTGTCTGGAACTCCTACCTAGTCTTGAAGATTCTGTGTAAATTTGGTAAAATATTTTAATTTGCACATTACTTGGTCTGTGTAAATGTATATGCGTGTATGTGTGTATATACATGTATATGTTTATACTGTGTTGAATTGTTTGAATCTGTATTTTCTAATAGATTGTCAGCTCAAGGATAGTTTTTTATACTTTTACTTCCAGTATTTTTAGCACATTGATGGATTTAAAATAAATGTTAATAAATACTGGTTGAAAGGATGAATAAAAATACTTTCCTTCACAGGATTTGACTATAAGTATAAAGGTGCTATAGATCTTTGAGAAAGTTTTTGAACTGTTAATTATGCATTATTTTTCTTAGAAAACCCTTAGGTCATTTTTTAATCCTTTGTTGTTGTTGTTGTTGTTATTGTTGTTGTTGGTCATGGGGCTTGAATTCTTCTGGGCCTGGGCGCTGTCCCTCAGCTCTTCAGCTCAAGGCTAGTGCTCTACCACTTGAGTCACAGTGCCACTTCTGTTTTTTTTTTTTTCTTGGTGGTTTTTGGAGATAAGAGTTTCACTGACTTTCCTGTCCAGGCTAGCTTTGAACTGAGATACTTAGATCTCAGCCTCCTGAGTAGCTAGGATTACAGGTGTGGACAATCCATTTTTTTTGTTGATATCTAACTTCTCAATATTTTTGCTATAATATCCAAACAGTAATAGAGGTATGATACTAGAATACCTATAAATTTTCATCTAGTTAGTTATAGCCCTTTGTTTCTTGTTTAAATGTGTCCATACAGACACTTCTATTGGTAGGGGCAGGGTGGTATCTTTCTCATTTTCCATTCTAAACTTTATATACATAAGGTCTTACTAAAGATACACTTTTGAAATAAGGATCCTTCTCATGGTGAATCTCTTTTTACAATATCATACATTGAGATGAACTTTGAAAATTCTAGTGGACATTTTCAGACATGTTGCTTTTCTTTTTCTTTTTCTTTTGGTTGGTTGTGGGGCTTGAACTCTGGGCTTGGGTGCTGTCCTTGTGCTCTTCTGCTCAAGGCGAGCACTCTGCCACTTGAGCCACAGCACTACTTCTGGTTTTCTAGTGGTTTATTGGAGATAAGAGTCTCATGGACTTTCCTGCCTTGGGTGGCTTTGAACTGCAATCCTCAGATCTCAGCCTCCTGAGTAGCTAGGATTATAGGCATGAGCCACTGCCACCTGGCTTATGTTGCTTTTCTTGGAAAATCTACTTTTCCCTTGTTATCATATTAAACTTTCCTGGTTTTTGTATTTTTTGACTGATTGTATTTTCTTTCTCGAGATTGAATCCTGTTTTCTTGTATTATTTCTTTCTCTTGGTAGTCTCAACTTTATCCATTGCCTCAGATTACAATTTGCTCAAGTCTAGAACATTATTATGTCCTCTAACTGCACATATACCTACTTGGTATCATCCTACTTGGGTTCCCCAGGTGTAAAATTTAATTTGTTTTATTTGCCCTTTATTTGATCCTTGTTTATCCAGTTTTCTCAATTTTTATAATATCTTTCTGCCCACTTATTTAATTAAATATTTTCTTACTCCTCATAAGCAGTCCATTAGCAGACATGATTTTATCAGGCTCTCAATAGTGATCGTAATGTATTTGTTTTGGGCTTAATTTTTATCTGTTGGTCAGTTTCTCTTGTTCACCACACTTGTAAGTAATTGTAAACTTTTTGTTTTTGGATCATGGACTATATTCTTTATATATATTCTTTAAACATGGGAATTTTTAGACAATCTAGATGGATTCAGATTCCACCTGCTTCTTTTTGTCTTGGCTTTGTTATTATTATTCAGAAGTATTTTACATGTATGAATTACTTTGAGGGGAAGTCTTGTGTTCCTCATAATGAATATCTGCATTTCAGAACACTTAAAGTTTCTTGTCTTCTCCATCTAAGTTTTTCACAGTATACTTGAATTTGCTGTTGCTATTTTGCTGGGTTGTTTTCCTGTGGTTATTCTTAGTTTGTCTAGTGACCAGCAGAATTTCTGATATATAATGAAATAAACAAACAATTCCATTTCTGGCTTTTTGTTGGTACTTAATTGGAGAATCACATGGACTTAACCTGGCCAGGCAGGCTTTTAACCACAATCTATCTTCGGATCTCAGCCCCCAGAAGAGCTAGTGTTACAGGTGTGGGCCATGTGCACCAGGCAACTTTGACATTTTTATATTTGTATGTTATGCTTGTGTTAAGCCAAATTTTCATAGTGTCTTCTTTACATGAATTTACATTGCAATATAAGTCTATGGATTGATTATTAGAATCATTCTGAGAATCATTCTCAGGTATTTGGATAGAATTATAGCTTTATTAAGTATTAAATTAAAGATTTGACTTTGGTTTTTATGAAGTCATAGCTTTGGAAGGAAGAGTAAGATTGGAATTGCAGCATAAAGACTTAAAAATAATATGTTAGTATACAGATACAGAAATGATTTTGGCTGTTGTAACTAGCAAGTGAGCTATTCCATTATAGATAGGTTTTGCATCATGAAAATTTCTAATGTTTTCATAATGTAGTTTTACTAATCAGGATAAACAAAATTGACCTTACAAATTCAAATACTCCTGTTTTATTATGGTATAGTATTGGGTCTGGTATTCTGTCTTATTTAAGTTTCTGATATTCATGTCCTGACAAATGATAAAATATTAATTTTAACATTTTGAATTTTCATGGTTCTATGGCTGTTGCTTATGCTTACATATAAAGATGGCAAAAGATAGACCATTAATTGAAGTTGCTATGAAAGCACGCAAATACATTTTATTTTAATGTTTGTTAGCAGCAAATCCTGTTGTTAAACTTTGTAGTTTTATAAGTGATGTATTGACACACATATTTCTTATCCTCATGAACTAATTATGTCCAGGGAAATATATTTTATGTAAGTCAATATGTGTCAAAGTAGCTCTAAGTAAAGGGAGTCTACCACTCTTTTCTTTCTCCAAATACATAAATTTCACAGATGTCTTACTTTTAGCTCTTAATTTTAATTATTGATTTATACTTACTTTATACCACATGATGCCCCTCAGTAGATGAATGGATCAAGAAAATGTGGGGTGTGTGTGTGTGTGTGTGTGTGTGTGTGTATAATAGAATTCTATGTCTCCATCAGAAGGAATGATATTACTATTTAGAAGAGTTTTTGTTAAAGCTTCATCAGAAAGAATGATACTACCCCATTTGTTAGGAAATGGAAAGACTTGTAAAAAATTATATTAAGTGAAATAAGCCAGACCCAAAGAAACATAGGTCCCATGGTTTCCCTTATCTGCAATAACTAGTAGATGTCTAGGACAAGTAAAAGAGGTCAAAAGCTATATACATATGATCAGATAACCTGATGCTAAGTGAAATGAACCCCAAAATAGGGCTACAAAAGATTTTATCTTTCTTGTTGTTCTTTTAAATGTACTTACAATGTACTGTGTGATTTTTTTTTTGTTTCTTTGTATATTCTTCCCTCATAGTACAACCCCTGTTGTCACTGTATTTGATTCCAGTGTCCTGCATCTTGTATAAACATTTTTCTAATTTGGGGAAGGGAAGGGAAATAACAAAATGCTGAAATATGGATACAGGATGAATGATTATAACAACGAGATGTACAAGACACGATGTTGAAAACGAACTGTACAACTTTGGGGGGGAGGGGGACGGAGTTGGGGCAGTGGGGAGGAAAGGGATAGTAGGGGAAAAACAAAGGAGGCAGTAACAATGCTGGATAGGAAATGGACTCATTACCTTGCTCATGTAACATTATCTTTTCAATAGAAAACATATATTAAAAATAGTAATATCATCATTGAAGAATATCACCTTTTTACAAATCTTGACACCAGCTCCACCAGCAAATTGGGTGTGGAGACCAGATAAGATGAAATTCTTCCTAGGTTTTCAAGACAATATGTGTGTATTAGGAATTCAAGACTACTTCTAAAACAATCCCAAACAAAATGAACATTTATAACAGATATGAAACTGATTTTTTTGGTCTTAAAAATTTATGAGACACTTCTTAGTAATAGTTTAGTAATGATCTTAGAAAAAAAATTTCCCTTTCCATATCTCCACTCCCTTCCCCCTGCATAGGTATAAAACACATACCATTTCTTAAATTATTTTTCACATCACTAACATATCCTCAATTATTTGGGATGATTTTATATTTAGACTCTTTCCAAATAGATATTTTAGACATGTAGAATCAATATTTAAATCTCAGTAAAAAAAAATAATTCTTACACTGGGCACTGGGGTAATCCCAACTACTCAGCTATGCTGAGATCTGAGGATTTCGGTTGGAATCCAGCCCTGGCAGAAAGTCCCTGTGAGAGACTCTGGCTCAAAATGGTAGAGCACTAGCCTTGAGCAAAAGAGCTCAATGATAGAGTCCAGGCCCCGAGTTCAAGCCCCACAGCTGACAACAAAAATTATAAGAAAAAGTGTTTCAGTACACAATGATTGAGCTTCCTTGAGCAAATCTCAGTAACTATGGATGGTTTGAGACACTCAAAGTTTTCTTTTTCATTCTATATAATACTGGTTAGGTTTTTAAAAAGAGTTAGCCGAGTAAGAACAGCACCACACATGTGGTATTCAGATAAGGGGTAGGTTTATTTATCGTTCTGGCTAGCACCAGGCCATGTTGGCCCTCCACACGGCGGAGAAAGGCCTGGGAAAGAGAGCTGGGAGAGCTGGAAAAGAGAGAGCTGGGAAAGAGAGGCTAGCTAGAAAAAAGAGCCTGTCTGGGCCTGGTATAGGCCATATCTAGGATATAGGCGGAGAAACGTGTGGCCACATTAAATTCAGATGTGACCTCAGCGGATGCAGATGTGACCTCTTCCAATTGTGCCAATTGCTTAGGTAATGCAGGTATGAGCGGAGACTTTGCTGCGAGGAGGGTGAAGTCTTGCCATCCAGGAGCAGACCATACAATACTTAATAGTACTTATGCATTGTATCACTTAAGCTGCATGGTATATCAGTGATAAAGTAAGAAGTAAATGCCATTATTTTTTTTCTTCCTAGTAAGTCTGAAAACCAGTCATTCCTTCTTAAAAAGGATGCAATGTAATGTATTTACTACTTAGTGTTACATAATATATTTCTTATATTTGTTAAGTGTTAGTTTTTTAAAAAGAGATAGCAGAGTAAGAACAGCACCACGCACGTGGTATTCAGGTAAGGGGTAGGTATATTCATCATTCTGGCTGGCACCAGGCCATCTTTGTCCTCCATGCGGTGGGGAAAGGCCTGGGAAAGAGAGAGAGATGGGAAAGAGAGAGAGCTGGGAAAGAGAGAGAAAGAGAGCTGGGGAAAAGAGCTAAGAGAGAGCTAGAAAAGAGAGAAGAGCTAGAAAAGAGCAGAGAGGGCATTTGGGCCTGGGCTAGGCCTTATCTAGGGTATGGCCAGGAAAGGTGTGGCCACATCAAATTCAGAAGTAACCTCAGCTGATGCAGATGTGACCTCTTCCAGGTGTGCCAGTTGCCTAGGTAACGCAGGTACTGGGCGGAGACTTGGCTGCCAGGAGGGTGGAGTCTGCTAGCCATCCTGGAGTGGACCTTACAGCCTTTTAATAATCATGAAATAGGGCACAGATTCTCTCTGGCTACTTCCTGCTGGCACGCGGCATCGACAATAGGGGTAAAAGGCTGGAATTTGGTCTCCTCCCAGAGAAGGCAGCAAGCAGCAGCTGTCCCTTGGTGGTGTGAGTCCTTAGATGAAATCTGGAGAAGTCTCATGAGCATTGAGCGGCTGGAAAAAAAATACTAAGAGCAAATAAATGGCAAGAGGAAAGACTTGGGGCTGAAAATGTTGGTAGAAATGTCCCAAGCTACTTCTGACATCTGGCAACTAGGTAGTCAGGTGATAAAAGGAAGAATATAAA
>NW_012267276.1:1781404-1793904 GCF_000151885.1 Dipodomys ordii | reverse complement strand
AAAAGAAATGCCTGCTTCCTCCACAATAGTTGAATCAGATATGGAAAACAAAATTCTATTTGATTATAATAAAAGATGCATTCTTAGAAATGGTAGAAAAGCAATAACTAAAGTTAACAAAATTATTACCATCTGAAATAATTTTCAGTAGAAAATTTAAAAAGCATTTGAAAGGATTTGTATTTCAATGAGTCAAGAGATTAAATATGTAATTTTTTAGCTTATCTGATAAAAATGTATTTATTATATTGGATAAGATATTAAGTAGCTTTTTCAGTGTAAATTGTTTTTGTATTCAAAGCTTTAATAATGAACTGACTTTTTGTCACACATAGGCATAAATTGATATCAACATTCTCTACTCTAAATGTTTATATTTAATGCATAGTCTTCCCTAAGCAGCAGCTGCAAAAGTCCAGAAACATTTTTTTAAAAGTATCTTTTTATAAAAAATGTTGATTTGCAGATAATGATTAATATTTTCATTAAAGTTTATCTTATTGTATCTGCTAGATGGAAGATGCACAATAGTTTTCTTTGTTCCATTATATTTTAAAGCACTGAAAGATAGTTGCTGAGTAACTTTCATGGTATTTCATACATAGAAGTCATTGCCACTAAGTGCATTCAGTTTTTAATTTTTTTAATTCTGTGTGAAATTCCAGCAGTAGGTTGGAACATATCTGATAAAGAGCTTTACAACTAGATGCATTAAATATTAACAAACTTTTAATTTTTTTTTTATAAAATTTAAAAGAGGGCTGGGAAGGTGGCTCAGTGGTAGAGCGCTTGCCTTGCATGCATGAGGCCCTGGGTTCGATTCCTCAGCACCACATAAGCTGAAAAAAAAAGCCGGAACTGGTGCTGTGGCTCAAGTGGTAGAGTGCTAGCCTTAAGCTGAAGAGCTGAGGGACAGCGCCCCAGGCCCAGAGTTCAGGCCCCACGACCGGACCCCCCCCCAAAAAAAAAACAATTTAAAAGAAATACTAGTAAAATTGTAAATTGCTGTTACATTTTTTTATATTTTGTTTTGGTTGGCAGACTGAGGTAGTACAAGTTTGGGGGACTTATAGCTATCTTGTTATACCTATTATAGTAAATAGTTATAGAACTATTTTATAAAATCAGCTATTTGTGTGTGCAGTCTGATTAGGTTGTTACTATGGTAACATTTCCATTTATGACTTTTTGTGTAGTTAAAATTTGTAGTCATTACATCATACTAACATTGGCATTGATTTTTTTATATAAAAAATTAAAATTATACTACTTGTATGTTACTGAATGGCACCAGACATAATCTTTACTAGCCATACAATCTAGGGTAGGGAATAAAAAATAGGAGAATGAAAGAATTGGAAACATTTGCTAAATTACATTTTAAGATTATCATGATAAAAATTATGCTGATAAAAATTATGCTGATAAAACATATGCTGATAAAAATTTACATGTCTCTTAAGAAGAGTAAGAATATTGCCAATTCTTCTTGGAGATGGTTTAATTTTTTTCAATACACGATGATGAAATGGTAGCAGTGGTATGTAAGGGAGGGCTGTAATTATTCAGCTAATGGACAAAAGTTCAGAGACTGATGAAAATCATTTTGCTAGTCATCCTTTTCATTTGAACTTCATTAAGTGTTTGAAATATATTTTCAGATATTTAAATGTTATCCTCTTGATTTCTTTCCTGATGGTAACCTAATATGTTAGTTTAACTTGGATTGAAATAGTCTATAATATTCTCTTGTATCAATTACTGTATTCTAGTAAAGATTCCTACTGTTTTTGTTTTGTTTTGCTTCCTAAAGCCCCCTGCTGCTGTTGATTACACCTAGATCTGTTGCTGATTGGAACTGTTAAAAGGCAGAAGTAGTGTGGCTGGTTGCAGAATCACTTAATTGTGGGACTAATAAGAGATGTTCTCTCTAGGGCCTAACAAATAGTGATGACGCTAGAATATTATATATAAATTGATCAAGAAGTATTCTTTTCTACTTTAGTAATATTTGGAGCTATAAAATTTACACATGATACAATAGAGGAAAGACAGCAGTCTGGTTGGATTCCTAAACCATGCAACTGAATCCTGTTGAGAAGAAAATTAAATAGAGGGGAATCCCTACAGAATATTCATTGTTTACTATAATTTATTCCTAGCACTTGAATACTATTAATTCTATATAGAGAAACAAATGGATAGCCATATTTATAAGATTGTTAGTTCAGTAAGTAGATTAGAATGTAGCAAATAAAATGACAATAAATTCAAAGTTAACATTTCATCTGTAATCAAGGCCATATTTGTAAAAAAAATACAGTAACTTGAAAGTGTAGAGTAAATAGAAGGTATTTATTGTGCACTTAAAATTTTGAAATCTTTAGATTGGATTTCTAAGATGAACTTTCTGTGGTATGCTATGAGGCATTCAAAGATAAGGGATACCTATGGATTTCATCCTTTATTACTTTAAAATTTGAGATAATTTGTGTGTGTGTGTGTGTGTGTGTGTGTGTTTACCTATGGAGTTATTTGAGGAGAACTGGTATGTTTCATGATAATTTATGATATTGCTACTATTCTTTATATTCACTATTTATAATTTACTTATTCTAAACAGTAATATTTTGAAGTTATATACATCTAATACTTTGAATTGGGAATATACTATTATTTATTCTTAATTTTATTTTTAATTCGGCTATTTACTCTATGTAATCCAAGCTAACATTGAATTCACAGTATTCCTGTCTCAACCTCTCAATTGCTGGGATTACAGGCATGATCCACCATACATGGTTCCTTATATTCTTTTTTTTTTTTTTTGGGGGTCCAGTCGTGGGGCCTGAACTCTGGGTCTGGGCACTGTCCCTCAGCTCTTCAGCTCAAGGCTAGTGCTCTACCACTTGAGCCACAGCGCCACTTCCGGCTTTTTTCTTTTTGCTTATGTTGTCCTGGGAATCGAACCTAGGGCCTCAGGCATGCAAGGCAAGCGCTCTTACCACTGAGCCACCTTCCCAGCCCTCCTTATATTCTTTTAAGTTATTTGTGATAACATTTTAATCAGGGAAATTATTTGAAATATACTCTCAGGAACTACGTTGTCAACATAGTTGATGTTGTACACAAAGACAGAGACTAAGTTAGGTTTCTTGCTAAGAACAAATAAATAATAAGTGCTATAATTGAGACAATGACAATAAAATAAAGTAGAATTCATTGTTGGTGTCATTTATTTTTCTTGGTGACCCATTTAATTGTCATTCACCTTTAATATTACAATCTTATCATTGACTAATGGATTTTCTTACTTTCTTAAATAACAAACCATTAGGCTGTGAACTCATTGGAGGCAAATACTATTTATTTCTGTTATTTTAGTACTGATAGTTATTCTACATTTTAATGATAAAAAAGTTAATAGAACAGGACGTTTATGTGATGGTTTTCCTTTTTTAAATTTAATTTTATTGTCAAAGTGATATACAGAGGGGTTACAATTACATATGTAAGGTAGTGAATGAGTACATTACTTGTCAAACTTATCACCCCTCCCCACCAACAAGTTGTATAGTTAATTTCCAACATATTGTCTTGTGAGTATTGTTGTTCCATTGCTTTTCTAGGACTGTTTTAACACAGAAACTACTAAGTATGGGAAACACAATTTTGAACTATAGAAGTCAGATGAGGATATTTCAGAGTTGGTTGCTAAGATTTGTAAAAGAGAATTTCTGCCAGAATTTTCTTTGTTTTCATAGACTTTCCTGTGAACATATCCAAAATTTGCCATTGTATAAGAAAACAAGGCATATTGTATTAGGTCTTACTTTTTGTGTGTATATGTATATGCTGGGTCTTGAACTCAGATCTGAACACTGAAGAGTTTTGTTTTTTGTTTTTTTTCTTAAGGCTAACCCTCTACCACTTGAACCACAACTCCATTTCAAGCTTTTCATTCATTAATTGGAGATAAAAATCTCAAAGGCTTTCTTGCCCAGGCTTGCTTGTAACTGTGATCTTTAGATCTAAGCCTCTCAGGATTATAGGCATGAGCCACCAGTGCCTGGCTTTAATGGTAACATTTTAACTTAGGTCCTATATGTTATTAAGTCCTATATGCAACAGTGGGGATTAGGACTTCACGATTTGAAATAGTTGACAATGTAATTGAACCCATAGCAGCTTTGTAGAGGTTGATGTGGTTTATATATGGACCACAAGCTAATTACATATACAATTAATTTAAAAATAAGTAGGTTAATTCTATAGTTAATGTCACTATAGGGAACCACAGCTGTTTGTCTCCTTGAAATTAATGTTATGTGACATAATTTGCACCTTAGTTCAATTTATTATCTGTTAACTTATACCCACTAATCACTGCACTGTTTTCCATTTAGTGTCAGAAATAGAAAGTTTAGTTTGGGAGTCCAATGTAAATCTCTTATCTCCCATTTTTCTTTTATTCACCAATGTTTAGAATAATCTAACTCATTTTCTATCCAAACTATCCAAACTTCTTAAGTTTGAAAAATTATTTAATAATTACTAAAATTAATTGGATTACATTAATTTTGCAATAGCAGTTGAATTTTTGCATGTCAATATGAAGGGGTAATTATCTAGAACAGTTACTCTCAAAATGTGGTTTGTAGCATTTATTGGGAAATATTAAGAAGAGGGACTTAGCTGGTCTTATTCAAGTCATACTTAAGTCAGAAATTTTGAGGGTAGAATTCAGAGATAGATTTTAATAAGATTTCTAGGTGATTCTATTATACATACCCACTGTATGTACAATAGTATGGTATCTAATTTTCAATTCTTACATAAGTATAGCATTGTATTTCTTTCTTTGCTTGTATTCTTTTGGTTATAATATTTGATGCTGAACTTTGATTAGGAATGCTACCATAATTTATTACATTGTTTTTATAAGGAATCCTTAATCATTATTTTCTTACTGTTTATCTTTATGGGACTGCCTTATGCATATAAAGAAAAATACAAGTATATGTATTATTATTTCCTTTTTTTCCCCTTTCTGAAGCATAAGCTCTTGCTGCTTTCACTTTCACTTTACTTTTTTCTTTTAAGTAGCTCTATAGTAATTCTACTGTATGATGTATAATAATTTATGTAATAAATCTCTGCTATGAACTTAGGTTGATTTCAATATTTTGCCATTAAAAAATTTCTAAGCTGGGCACCAGTGGCTCACTGAAGCTACTTAGGAGGCTCAGCAGCAAGGATAGTGGTTTGAAGTCAGCCTGGACAGGAAAGTGTGTAAGACTCTTACCTTCAATTAACCAGCAAAAGGCTAGAAGTGGAGCTGTGGCTTACATGGTGGAGCATTAGCTGTGAGCAGAAAAACCTCAGGCTCTGTGTTTATGTCCCAGATACTACATGAAACAAAACAGAATCTGTGAAATTTTCTAATAAATATATAATTTCATTGTTGTGTAAATGCATTCATAGTGTAGGTGCCTAAAAATGGAATTTTAAGGTCAGAAAGAATAAATATATATACATTATTGTAAAATTCCTCAGTGAAACACTAACAAACCAAATTGAGCAGGATATTAATAGGACTTATTCCTATTAATATTAGGACCAAGTAGAATTTATTACCGGAATGCAAAGATGGTTAATCATATGAGAGGCTGATCAATGTAATGTACAGCATTAAGAAAAAGTAAAGAAATTATATGATCATCTCTACTGATGCAGGAAAACATTTGATAAAATTCAGCATCTTTTCTGATAAAAACTCTCTAATCAAACAATAAAAGTAAACTACCAGCATGATATAATTTGTGAAAACCAATAGTAGATATCACGTGAAAGGTGAAAGACAGAAAATTTCTCCATTTATTTATTTATTCGTGCATGCATTTTGCTTGCTACTTGGGGCCTAAAGTCAGGGCCGTGGTAATGTCCCTCAGCTTTTTCATTTAAGGTTGCATTCTACCATTTTAGCCACAACTCTACTTCCAGCTCTTTTGATGGTTCATTGGAGATAAGAATCACATATACTTTCCTGTTTGGGCTGGCTTTGAATCATGATTCTCAGATTTCAGCCCACTGAATAACAAGGATTACAGGTATGAACCATTGATGCCTAGCTATCTTCTCCTATTTTTACTGCTCTGATTTAATATAATCCTAAGTGTAAGCCACAACATTTAGATAAAAATATTTAAATTGGAAAGGAAGAAATAAAAATACATTTATAGGTTAAAATGTAGATAACTTTGATAATCTGAAATCACTAGACTTAAGTAAATCAGCAAAGCAACTGCATGTATGTCAACACAAAAATAAGTTTCACTTTTGACAAGGCTGTCAGTGTCATTCATTGGAGATACTATAGTCTTTCAAAAGTGGTCCTGAGGAAAAAATGGCTAACCTCAAAACAAAGTAGTTTAGCCTTTACTTAACACGATTTAAAAAAACTAATTTAAAATGGATCAAGGACATAAATATAAGACCTCAGGTTATAAATTATTACAAAAAAACAGCTAACTGTTCTGTTTGAGTATGACACTTCACAGGTTTCAACAAAAAGTTAAATCAGACTGAAAGAAAATTTAGAAGTTTTTGCATAAAAAGAAAGTACCAACATATTAAATTGAGAACTATAAGTTGGTTAAAAGAACAGTTAGATATGATAAGAAATTAATAGTAATAATATTTAGAGAACTCATTTTTTTCAAAGCAGATATACAAAAAGAAATGTTTCCAGTGCTCATCAGTAATCATTAGAGAAATGCACATTGAAACTACAAAGAGTGAGTACTAAGCTATTTCTCATCAGAATGGGTAATGCAAAAAAATAGCAGAAGTGTTGACAAGTATCTGCCAAAATTGGAGTTCCAGTGCACTGTTGCTTGGGATGTAAAATTGTTATGATACAGAGGATGCTATGATGTCTCCAAAAAATTAAAGTATATGCTGTGATATTTTAGTCATTTCTGTTGCTTGATTCTGATTAATTGGTTATGAAAACTGACTTATTCTTGGTTATCATTCTGGAGGCTGGAAATTCACAACTCAGGTGGCTTATATTTAATGAGAATAGACTTGTTATTTCATCAGAATGATTGTGGATAAAAACAAAAGAGAAAACACAAATGTTAACTAATGTAGTCCTGAAGAAGAACTCAGTCCAGAGAGAGGACATTACTAATGACTCACACTATTCCTGCTCTGTCCCACTTTCAAATGTTGCTGCAATGGCAATCAGGTTTCACCCTGCATTTTGGAGAGAGCACTCATATTCAAGTCACAACCTGTATCAATTTCTCTTTTGGTTATTATTTTTAAACGAATTTCCAATAAGTAAAATGTACAAACTGAGTATCACTAGACGAAAAATAGGCAAAATATAGTACATAGATACATAGTTGAATCTTATTCCACTTGAAAAAGAAGTTCTGATATATGTTACATCATGGATAGATCTTTGGTCCTTATGGTAAATGAAATAAATTATTCACAAAAATCATTGAGACCAAAAATAAATGGTGATTTCCAGAGTTCGGAAATGGGTAGTTATTACTTAATGGGTTCAGAGTTTTAGTTTTATAGAAAAGATGTATAGAGATGGATTGTGGCAATGGTTGTATAGTATTATGAATATATTTAATATGACTAAAATATATACTTACATAGATAAAATTTTATATATATTTTACCAAAATAATATTTTTAAATAAAGGATAGTTTTCCTTTAATAAAGCATAGATTGGTTTCAGGACTCCCTGAAGATTACAAAATCAAGTCCTTCGCATGTAATGGTGTAATATTCACTTAAACTACACACACACCCTCCTGTATGCTTTAAATCATCTCTACATTACTTAAAAAACTTGGTGTCAATATCAGTTATTACACTGTATTGCTCAGGGAATAATAACAGGAAAAATAGTCAGGACATAGTACTGATGCAATTTGGTTTTTCACAAATAACTTTCCATTTTTTGGTTGAATTGAATTGAGAATCCAGAAATGTGGAGGGCTGGCCTTAACTAAGTACTCATAGTTTTGATGGCTACTCCAAATAATCTATTACATGCTTTATAAAAGACACAAATTTGTTGAGAATTATGTACTTATTAAAAATGAAACTGTGATATGACATATTTTTGAAGAAACTATATTATGGTAGTAGAAATACACAGAAAACTAGTGTCCTTTAATAGAGTATATGATAGACCTCTTTCAGTTCCTCACATCCAAGTAATATGTTTGAGAAACTTCTTGTTTCATACAGTGAAGATACGATCTAAGATCCTAATCTGAAATATATTTACATTTACCAATGAATTAACAGTTAAAACCTATCTTTGAAATAGTTTTGACTTACTAAAAATAATTTTTTTCATCAAACTTCAAACATGGGGATGATTGGGATTTACTTACATAGTTTAAAATTTATTAATTTTTAGTAATTAGTATAATGTTTTTAATTAGAATTCTTCAGGTTTATCATTTACACAGTATCACAACTTTATTTTGTGAAATCAGTTTGAAATTAAAAAAATAGTAAGACATTGAACATTAGAATTTTTTTTTTTTTTTGGGTCCAGTAGTGGGGCCTGAACTCTGGGCCTGGGTGCTGTCCCTTAGCTCTTCAGCTCAAGGCTAGTGCTCTACCACTGGAGCCACAGCGCCACCTCCGGCTTTTTTCTTTTTTGCTTATGTGGTGCTAAGGAATCGAACCCAGGGCCTCAGGCATGCAAGGCAAGCACTCTACCACTGAGCCATCTTCCCAGCCCATGAACATTAGAATTTTTTTGTGCATGTGTGTCTGTTTGTATATGTCTGTATGTGTTTTTAAAAACATTCTGTATTTTCCTCCTTCTACATTCTTTTAAATTTGTTAACTTAAAACTACTAAACAGATTTTTATTTTAGTCTTTGGAACAAAAACTGTTCTCTTGGGCTGATACCATTACTTTATATGCCAACTTACAGACCGGAGTCTATTTTTATAGGCCAGGATATAGAAACCTTTGAAAACCAGAGCTTATAATGGAAACATTGATAGGCCCTTAAGTATCAGAGAACACATGGCACTATTGAAATTCTATGTACAAGATACAGGTTTTCACATGTAAGTGAACATTGAATTTTTCAGCAGTTATATTGTCAAATGTTTTTCTAAGGCTGAATAAGTGTTAAGCTGTGGTGAGGCCATAAAAACTCAAGGTGAGCCTAACTCTACTCTCTGGAGTGTTTGTACCCAAGCACTCTGATACTGAGGAACACTGGAATAAACCCATTGGAAGGTAGATTTGTGAATGGTTTGAGTAGGAGAGAAGCATGTAGACTTCCTTCTCTTTAATTTTTCAAACCTGAATTCTTAGATTGTTTATGCATGTAGGTAACTATGTATTTCTGAACATTATTACAAACATTATCATTATTATATGCTAATTTCTTCCATCTTAATTTAATAATTTCACTGAAGACAGTTTAAACTTTATATTAGTATAATGAAGAAAGTCTGGATATATCAAGAAGGTGGTTGAGTTAAAAAGCATTTTTGCTTCTTTGAGTGATTCCATCTAGATTTAATATAGAATCACCTTCAAAGGGTACAATTTATTACTCTGATTTTGTTAATTCAAAAAAAAAATCACCCCTTCATTTATTGATCCCTGTCCCCTTAACTGCTCCCCTCCTCTTGCATGTATCCATTTCCAGGTGCTGATTTTGTTGTGTTTGACCCCGTCTGTCTACAAATGATGCTATTTGAGCTCTCCATAGAGTGAATCTGTTATACTTCAGTTAATTCATTTATAACCACTTGCATGGGAAAAGAATGCAGTCAAAAATTTGTTGTATATACCACAAAATTAAGAAAAGTAAAGGTGGGTTTAGAATATGTGAAAGTGTTGAAAGGTATGACATGATTGAGATGCTTTTGTATTCATAAACTGCTTTGTTGAATGGTAACTTTTGTTAACTATTGAAAGATAATAAAACACTTTTTTAAAAACATCACTGAAAAAAACCTTGAAATAATATGCTTTGTTTTAAACAGAGTGCATCCACTACTGTTATTTATTTAATTAATGATTATGATCAGTTAAAACTGAGTGAAGAATTTTACAATGTATTAATTCCTTTAAAGGAAAACCTGAATTTAATATTAGATTAGATGCTTATAGTAAAACAGTTAAGAATGGTTTAGAGTATATAATTAATTGAATGTTCATGAGTTGGAACACCAATATTGTCTCCTCCTTGCCTTTTCTTTTGTTAAATGCTGGCGAGAAGCAGAGGTGTTTTGTCAAATATGCTATCTCAGAAGTATTGTAAAGTGTTAGAGAAAATCCAGTATCTTGTGGGAAGATAATGAAGTGATAGTCTGTTACAGATTTTGCAAGTACTACCAAAGGAATAGGTTAAATCTAAGGTTTGAATCTAAGTCCCATTTCCAGTTCTAGTTAAAATTTCTTTTCCATTGGCTTATATACATAAATATATACATTTAGTAAGATTTAGGTAACACACATCCTTGCCAACTAGAGGAATATCTTTTTATGTATCTGATTGGCTTTTGATTAATTAAGAAAATGTGGACATTTTATAGATTAATGAAAATGTGCATATTTTAGAAATTACATTTTTGAATCTGTGATTTACTTTTTTTCCACAAGTGTTAGAAACATTATTTTTTGTTTCTTGAAGGTTGAAAAGTTCTAAATGTGATTTATCTATTTTTAGTGCCATTGTACTAATTTTAAAAGTCTATTTCAATATCAAAATAAGTATTCTTTTTCAATTTCAAAGACCTCTATATACTTACCATTGTTGTAGAAAACCTCATCTCAGATTGTAAGGAATACAATGATGATCTTGTTGTATAGGTTAAAGAGAGAATCATCACGTATTTTAGAAGGGTTATTTCTTTTAATGTTCCAAATGAATATATATATATATATACATATATATATATATAAGTGTATTACACACATGTAAAAAGTATATATACATATACGTATATATACATGTATTTATATGTTGCATTACATATTAAAAGAGTGGGCAAGAGAAACAGAAACAAGACTATAACCTTCTAGGGTTAGTCTGCTTAGAAAATTATTATAGGATCAAAGTACAGTAACAAGCATAATACAGGAAACCAAATCCAGAAGGATTAAGAACTGACTAAAGCTTGTCTTTTATAACTCATATTTATAGTTAAGAGGGCCTGTTGACATTTCATAATGGATTGTATACTGAATTTGTTGATAAAGTTATCTAATCCAATCGTATCGCCAGGAGTTTCTTACTAAAAATAACTTTGTAGGAAGAATAATGAAAGAAGACCTCATTTTTTTTTGTCTTAAAAAGCAGAAATTGAGGTGGTTTTCCAGCTTAATTCATCCTCACAGGATTAACATTTCAGGAAGATTTAACATTTTGGTAGGTTTTATAACACTGGGTTGGGAGCTCTTGAACTTTAGTAGCAGTAGCTGTCAATTATTCAAGAAACAGGTTTTGGGTTTAATTAATAAAATTGATCATTTAAAACTGAGTGCCAGGGCTGGGAAGGTGGCTCAGTGGTAGAGCGCTTGCCTTGCATGCTCGAGGCCCTGGGTTCAATTCCTCAGCACCACATAAGCAAAAAATAGAAAAAAGCCGGAAGTGGCGCTCTGGCTCAAGTGGTAGAGCGCTAGCCTTGAGCTGAAGAACTGAGGGACAGTGCCCAGGCCCAGAGTTCAGGCCCCACTACCGGACCCCCCCAAAAAAAAACAACTGAGTGCCAGGCATCTATTTTTGCCTTCCTTACATGCTGACTTTTTAGGTCAAAGAAGTTAGCATTCTGTCTTAAATATTTTATTTCTTGATTACAAGGAAAAGGAGATTATTGAAATATAGAATAGGAATTAACTGCTGACTAAAAAAATTACTTGAGAACTAAGAACTTTGGAAAATATTTGGGGTAAAATGTTGTCCACTTAGTATCTGAGAAAATAAAGGTATTGTCCATGAAAGATGTGGCCAATGTGTGACATTTTATGTCTAATTTTCAAATATACAAAAGTACCTTATGGAATACGAATAAAGAGGCTTCAGGAAGTAGGATTAATTATACCATATTTTCTTTCCTGTCAATTGGATATAATTGTGCTTACTTCTATCAAGAGAAAAAAAGTGAGCTATATTTTCTTATTCTTGACTGATGAATTTAGGTATATACCTCTACCCCTGTGACTGAGATTTACTATCTCCGCATAGTTGTTACTAGTTAACAGTACTTTTAGATTGGGCTGATTTTTACCCATATTTTAGGCAAGCTAGATTTGTTGGAAGTAAAAATTCATAAGTATTCTTGCATCTAATCTTTTTTTTTTAAATAAAGATGTCACTTGTAGCATTCTGGCATGATGACTGTGTCTTACTTCCCCACCATAAAAATAAGTTCCTACTATGTGCCAGTAATGTGTAAGGCATATTCTTTGTGCTAATGAATTGAG
>NW_012267276.1:1765890-1781339 GCF_000151885.1 Dipodomys ordii | reverse complement strand
GGTTGTGGGGCCTGAACTCTGGGCCTGGGTGCTGTCCCTCAGCTCTTCAGCTCAAGGCTAGCGCTCTACCACTTGAGCCACAGCGCCACTTCCGGCTTTTCTTTTTTCTGCTTATGTGGTGCTGAGGAATCAAACCCAGGGCCTCAGGCATGCAAGGCAAGCACTCTACCACTGAGCCACCTTCCCAGCCCCTTTTGTCTCTTTCTTACTATATGCCTTCCTCTAACCCACATAATTGTGTTATACAGAAATGATAGGACAGGGTCTCTCAGAAGTTATGTAACTAAGCAAACTAATGGATTGAACATATGTAATATAAAGACATTAGACAAGAAGTAAGTTACCTTTGGTACTTTAGGTACAGTAAGACAAAAATATTACAGCCTGCAGGAAAATTTATGTAAAAAATCTTGAGCTGGAATGAACTTGTTTGTTGAGAATTTCATTCATGGTAGTGTAATTGGAACCAAGAGAGCCCAGTAAATAGTGGTGAGAGAAGAGAAGCCACACGTAGCCAAGGACTACAGAGGGTCTTTTAGATTCTATTATGAGTTTCAGCCCTAGAATTACAACTTACTGAAGGATTTTCAAAAGAGAGATTAATACAAGATTTATGGTGTTATTAAATATTTCTGCTAGAAGTTTATTTTGAAGAGATTAAAAGAGACCAAGAGAAAATTGTCAAGAGATATCAAGAGTAATCTGGATGATGAGAGTTTAAGTTAGGAAGGTCCATGATCTGTATGGGAGTGTCCAATATGTTTAAGAATTAGAGGCTAAATAAGGCTAAAGGCTTGAAATTAAATGTGTTATTAGTTTACATTTAAGAGCCCAAATAACTATCTGGCTTTTCCAGATATATTTTTTGAGTTTCTGTACTTTACTAATGTATGTACTGAGGAAAAGTATAAATAAATCTCCTTTCTCCCCCCTAAATTATGAATATACCTGAATGACTAGAAAAGGAGTAAATATAAAAATATTGTATAAAGAGTTGATCCTTTTATACTACAGTCTGGATAATTTATAAAGCATTTATTTGCTAAAGTTGTAGAGTCTGGGAAATCCAAGATCAAGGTTTCAGAACATGTTGTATTTGATGAGTAGCCTATCCCTGTTTCTCAGATGCTGCCTCCTAGCTGGAGGAGAGTCACACTGTTTCTTTACTTGACCAAAGGGAAGAGAAAGCTTAGCTTCCAGCCTTTTCATAAAGTACTAATGCTATCAAATAAGAGTTTTCATGTGTTAATCACCTTCTAATCACTTAACCATTAATGTTACTGCATTGGACATTAAATTCCAACATGAAAGTTGTAAAGAACACATTGAAATTATGGCATGGTTCTAAACAGGAAATATATGTATTGAAGAAAACAGATTTTAAATTTTATTATATAAGTATGGAATTAAGGTACATTTAGCATTGTTGTTTATGATGCCTTAATTCTGTCCATTTATTTGAGTAAGTGTCGTTTCTTCAAAAGGCAAATTGAAGCTTGATACCCTTTTGTGTAACTTGATTTTCCTTTTTTCACTCAGGTTTTTTTTTTTTTTAATTTTGTGCCCACTCTGGTGCTTGAACTCAGGGCCTGGGTACTGTTCCTGAGCTTTTTTTGCTCAAGGGTAGAGCTCTACTATTTAAACTGTGGCTGCAGATCTGACTTTGTGGTAGTTTATTGGAGATCAGAGTTTCACAGACTCCTTTCTAGTCTGGCTTTGTACTTTGAGCCTCAGGTTTCAGCCAACTAAGTAACTAGCATTACAAGCATGAGGCACTGTTGTCTGGCTTCACTCAGCTTTTCCAATTGAATTTCTTTTATATTTATATGATTTTTATCCTTTTTATCTTACATTTGTTTTTATTTTGTTTTTGTGCCAGTCCTGGGGCTTGAACTCTAGGCCTGGACACTATCCCTAAGCTTCTTTTGCTCAAGGCTAACACTTTACCAATTGAGTTACAATGCCAGTTCCAGCATTTTCTGAGTAGTTTATTGGAGATAAGAGGTCATAGACTTTATTGCCTGAGCTCGCATCAAACCATAGTTCTCAGATCTCAGTCTCCTGAGAAGTGAGTATTACAGGTGTGAGCCACCAGAACACAGTGCTTTTATCTTTCGTTATCTGTCCAGTATTCAGTAGCCTGATACTGTTTCCAGGAGTAATACATATCTGTGTTCTTTCTTAGTTTTTCTAAGGATGGTCCAAGTTCTCAACGCTTTTGCTCTGTTGAGTGATGTGTGATATTTCTAAAGGGTAAATCATCATGTCATCCCTATTTTAAGGCCATCCAATGGCTTTCCATGCCACTCAGAGTATAAACAAGAGTACTGTTTTGGCCTAAAATGACCTAAGTATAATATGCTGATGGCTCACGCCTATAATCCTAGCTACTGTAGCCTAGCTATATTATCAGTGTTTCTGAACCTTAAAAAAAAATTGTTCTTCTAAAATGCCTTGTTAGAAAACTGTCTCTTAGTTTTTCTCTCTCTCATGAAATTTTAATACCATAGTACACATAGACATACTGGGTGTCTGTGTACTTTGTAGACTGTTGGAGGGCTATAAACTATTGAATTATATAAGCTTTCTCACTATAACTGTATGAGATAATTTTTATCCCTTTGGGGACAATATCATACATATTGAGACTGTACAGTATATGTGAAAGCTTTTGTAAACTCCACACTACTAGTTAGATATAAAGCTTTAGTGTCAATTATTTGCATTTCATATGATATTAGTCTGTTTTGCAGCTGCCCTTTTCTCTTTGCAGATTTTCCTGTTATAAGCTTAGGCATTACAATTTTTTTACGGGGGGGGGAGGAGGGGGGAGCAGGGGGGAGCCTGGTTGCTGTCCCTCAACACTTCAGCTCAAGGCTAGTGATGTGCCACTTGAACCACAGCGCCATTTCCGGCTTTTTCTGCTTATGTGGTTCTGAGGAATCGAACCCAGGGCCTCATGCGTGCAAGGCAAGAACTCTACCACTGAGCTACCTTCCCAGCCCCAGGCATTAAAATGTTGTCTATTTTTACTGCCTTTCTTGCAAGCTGACCTCTTGTCTACCATCTCTGGTCATATAGCCCATTATAATAATCTGTCTTAATCTTTTTAATCCATAGTTTTTCCCTCTATTTATCCCTTGCCCTTTTAGAGTTGGAGTTCTTTTAAATATATCTCCTTTGTTGTGGCATTCTGCTTTTCCTTTCCATGGTCCATGTATGCCTTTTCCATATTTTTCCTCTGAAAACATGGTGTCTCTCTCCTTATGGCTGTTCTTTGGCATTCTTTTCTAGTGCTGTTGTTCTAGAACAATAACATGGGGATCTTAAAATGAATTTCTAAAATGTAATTCGATTTTTAATTTTGTAGTGACCTTGAAATGAGTTGCTTAACTTGCTAGCTTCCATTCTCACTGTCTAAAATGGAGATTAGAATATTTTTTGTTTGGTCTTGGTGATAATGACTCATGACTATAATCCAAGGTACTAAGGAAGCTGAAATCTGAGAATTTTGGTTCAAAGCCAGTTCGGGCAGGAAAGACCATGAGACTCTTATCTCCAATTAACCGCCAAAAAGCTCTAAGTGGAGCTGTGGCTTAAGTGATAGAATATCTGCTTTGAGTGAAAAAACTAAGGGTAGTGCCCAGACCCTGTGTTCAAACCCCAGACCACACCAAAGAAAAAAAAAAATTTTGATAGTATTGCTGAGCAGTTTGACTGGAATGTGTACAATCAATGCTCTAAACAATTCTTATCATGAAAACAAGTGATATTTTGTTAAATTTCCCTATTATTCACTCATTTATTCAAATTATCATTATAACCATCCTTGTGTTTTGTAGAAGAATGTAATGTTATTCTTTCTTATAATAGATTTTCAAAGGAAAATATTTTTCTTTAAATTACTGTTACTGTGTTTTTTTTGATAATGGTCATTCTAGCTGGGGTGAGGTAGAATCTCAGTGTTGTTTTGATTTGCATTTCTTTTATGACTAGAGATGTGTCTAAAGGCCATTTTTACTTCTTCTGAGAAGATGTTATTTAGCTCAGTCCATTTATTAATTGGGTTGTTGGGTCTTTGAGGGTTAATTTTTTTAAGTTCTCTGTGTATTCTGGATCTTAGGCCATTGTCTCATATGTAGGTCCCATTTTGTAGGTTTTCTTTTTAGCTTGTTGGCTATGTCCTTTCCTGTCCAGAAACAACAACTTTTTTTTTTTGATCGGTCATGGTGCTTGAACTCTGGGCCTGGGTCCTGGGTGCTGTCCCTCAGCTCTTCAGCTCAAGGCAAGTGCTCTACCACTTGAGCCACAGCACCACTTCAAGTTTTCTAGTGGTTTATTGGAGATAAGAGTCTCACTGGACTTTTCTGCCTGGGCTGGTTTTGAACTGTGATCCTCAGATTTCAGCCTCCTGCGTAGCTAGGATTACAGGTGTGAGCCACCAGTGCCCAGGAGAAACTTCTTAATTCAATGCAGTTTCATTTATCAAATCTCTTTGATTTTCTGGCAAGAATGCAGCCAAAGAGGGACCCTGATACACTGCTGGTGGGAATGTAAACTTCTTTAACCACACTGGAAAGCAATGTAGAGGTTCCTCAAAAAACTAAACATAGAACTACACTTTAATCCAGCAATATCACTCCTGGACATTTACACAAAATATTACAAACTAGGATATAGTAAAGCTACCAGCACAATCATGTTTATTATAGCACTATTCATCATAGTCAAAATATGGAATGGAATCTGCTCAGATGCCCTTTAGTGGCTTGATGAATGGATCAATAAAGTGTGATTATATATATGCAATGGAAATTTTACTCATCCATTAGGAGGAATGATACTGTACCATTTTTAAAGAAATGGGAAGACTTGGCCAAAATTAAGTGAAGTACATTAGGCCCAGAGAGACAAAGTTTCCATATTTTCCCTTATATGTAGAAGTTAGATTCAGCTTATTAGTTCATAAATAAATGTTGGGTATTATGCAGGGGAATAAAAATTTATTAACTGAAATACACCAAATTCAAGGGAGAAATCAGTGTAATTCCTTAGTCAAAATAAAAATGTAGGAAGTGTGTACTCCAAAGGTGTGAGGTGGAGTCAATGGGAAAGGAGTAGACTAATGAAGGGGAGAAGTTGGGGAGAATGCAGTCAAGAACCCCATGTATATGCTACAATTTTAAAAAGAGTGAGGGCTGGGAAGATGGCTCAGTGGTAGAGTGCTTGCCTTTCATGCATGAGGACCTCAGCACCACACAAACAGAAAAAGTTGGAACTGGTGCCATGACTCAAGTGGTAGAGCACTGGCCTTCAAGCCCCACAACTGACAAAAAAATAAAGAACAAAAGATAAAAAAATAAGAAAATAAAAAACGAGTTGAGGGAAGGCATGACTGTGGGAATAAGTGGAAATATTGAAAGGGAAGGATGACAAGGGTGATGAAGATATATTCATGAACTGCTTTGTTAAGTGGCCAACTCTTTTGCATACTTACAGATAATAAAAAATGAAATAAAAATAATTTCACTCAGCGTGTCTTCTAATATATAATTTACTATAAATAAAGATTCCATCTCAATTGTGTAAGAATGATATGCATTTCACTTTCTACTATTACATTAAAATGTTTTTTTTTTTTTTTACATCCGCTGCCCTGCAGAAGCCCTGATTCCTTTTTTTTTTTTTGTGGGGGGGGGGACCCGGTCGTGGGGCCTGAACTCTGGGCCTGGGCACTGTCCCTCAGCTCTTCAGCTCAAGGTTAGTGTTCTACCACTTGAGCCACAGCGCCACTTCTGGCTTTTTCTGCTTATGTGGTGCTGAGGAATCGAACCCAGGGCCTCAGGCATGCAAGGCAAGCGCTCTACCACTGAGCTACCTTCCCAGCCCCTACATTAAAATTTTTATGTTTCCATACTTTTATTTATTTTAATTTCCATATGTTATTAAGTAAAAGATAGCTAACATAAAAATTACACAACACATATGAATTAGTATCTCTCAGTGGATGACTGAAATGGCCAGTAATCAGATGAGATGGTAATTTGTTATGTCATCTTTGTTGGGCCATAGGTAGTAGATATTTGGTCAAACATTATTCTCTATATTATTCTATATACTATATATATAGACACACATATACATGTATATATACACATACATCTAAATGGAATACACTGATATATAATAGAATAATGTATGTATATGTATACATATATATGTGTTTGTGTGTCTATAGCTATATCTTTATCTAATCAATATCTACCTGAGTGTATTCCATTCAGACTTACAACTGGTTGAGTATATGGCCTTGTAGATTGCCCTATGTAATTTGTTTGAGTCTCATTCAAAGTTGAAAGCATGAATTTAACAAAACTGAACTTTCATAAGAAACATTCTACGTTAGACTGCTTTAGCTTTATCTGAAATGTCTATTTGGCTACTTACATTCAACTAGAACATGGTTTTCTTATGCATCCCCAGCCTGCCCACCAACCATCCAGATTGTATTTACCAGCCTGTTTTAATTATATGAACAAATTCTGTATAATCTCTTAATATACCAGCATCACCTCCTCATTCCCAGCTTTGATGTTTCTCTGGACCCACAGATATTTTCAATAGCAGTCAGAGAGATCCTAATTAAAACTGGTATGAGATGCTATTTCATAAGATTTGTATTAGTTATTTTTTCTAACAAAAATAAAGAAATAGGGACTGTCCCATAATATCATGTACATTAGTACTGTCCCTTTGGGGAGAGTAGTTTGGCAATGTTTTATTAAGAATTATAGATAGGCAAACAATATGAGCCAGACATTTCATTTCCAGATTAAAAGTGTTAGATTTTTCATTAAAATAAGATTACATTCAGTGCTAAATTATAATGTCTTGATATTTAGTTTTCTGTTAACATTATTTTCATAAAATTATTCATAAATTATATTCATAAAATGTAGAATAATGGAATTATTTTCAATATTCATCGATTACTTGAGAAATACTTAACTGTCCTACCAGATGGGTTCACAGGACTTCTGTTTATACAGGACTTCTCTAGGATACTTAATAAAGTTATTTCTGAAATTAAATGCTTGAAATAAATGCATCAAGAATTTTACTTTCCATACTCATATATCAAGTTCAAATAGGTAATAAAATATATACATTTGTTTTTATTTATTTTTGTTGCTGAGCTTCTTTTATTAATAACTTACTAGAACAATTGTCTAAGGAATAATGTTGGTGTTGCTGGAGGATATATGAGCTCTTTGTAAATAATACATATTGTATTACATATTAATTTATTATGAAGTGGACAATAGATTATTTCAATTTCTTTTTGTTTGTTGTTTTTGTTTTTGTGTTGGTATCAGTCCTGGGGTTTAAACTCAGAGCTTGGGCACTGTCTCTTTTTCTCTCAAGGCTTACCCTGTACTGCTGTGCTGCACCACTTCTGGCTTTTTTCTTGCTTAGGTTAATTGGAGACAAGAGACCCAGACTGTCTTTGAACTGTGATACTCAGATCTCAGCCTTCTGAGTAGCTAAGATGATGGACATAAGCCACCAGCAACATGCTCCAGTGTATTATTAAAAATTAATTAAAATTTAACTTTACTGTTTTAATGACTTCTATTCCAATATCATTTAAAAAGCTAAAGACCTTTCAGAAAGTTAGAAAGACTTTATAACCTATATTATGTGGAAATTTTTTCGCTGTATTAAAAATTAGTGGCTATCTTCATCTTACACTTTTCTAGGTAAGTATCCTGAATTTATAGCTTAAAGCTATAATTTAAAACTTTGTTTCTGAGAAAGCAGTTGTAAAAGAACACAATTGCAAATTAATATATTTGCTTTTGCGAAAGGAATCATCCTATTGATAGCTTCTATATAACTCTTCTATAATACTATTTATTGATATGATTATCAATATTAATCTTATTTGGTACAATCACAATATAAGGCAAAATTTCCTGGCTATAAACTGTTCTCAAACCTTGAGATGTCTATCTACATCAACAACACATTGGCATTGTGTGTGTGTGTGTGTCTCTCTCTCTGTTTGTCTATACATGTGTATGTATATATCAATTATATTTCAGTTTTTGTTACATGAATTCTTACTCAAAACAAATTTCCTTTGAAAAAATTGAAAATACATCCATTACAGTTAAGTTAGCTATCAAAGATTCTAAGACATTCAAGTTAGATCACTTTTTAGTGAAACTCAATTTCATAGTTTTATAGTTAATATTATAAATTAATTTTATACTTTATCAGTTATATAAAGTCTTTATATTTTTTTGTCACAAAATTTGAAAACTTGAAGCTGGGCACCAATGGCTTATACCTGAGATCTGAGAATCGTGGTCCAAAGCTAGACTGGGCAAGAAAGGTCATGAGACTCTGACCTCCAATTAACCGTAAAAAGTGGTTCAAGTAGTAGAGTGCTAGCCTTGAGCATAAATCTCAGGGAGAGTGCCCAGGCCCTGAATTCAACCCCAATCTTGGTTCTTTTATTCAAATATATAGAATCTTGTACTCTATGAGGAGATTAACAGATTTGGCTATTTTAATATTGACATACATTATGTATTGTTGATTTAAAAATTATCTAAGATCTCAATTTATCATACTTTAAATACTTGGGGACAGTATCATGCATATTCACATTAATATAAGAATGAAAGTCTCAATAAATTAACAAATTTTAAAAATTAAAAAAAAACACCAATGTTGTTCTAGGGTGAAAATGGTAATCACAGAGTAAAGATAGTTCAATTTTATCTCTTCACAACAGTATTCTCAGTGGTGCTTGTATTTTGTAAAGATGTTTTCATTTTATAGGTCTTTTAATTTTTTCCCCTACAAATTGCTTTATTAATCTGTTATATTTCTTCATAGCTCCTTTTCTCAGCATAACTGAAAAACAACTTTCTATAGGGTTGGGTATATTTCAGTAGTTCATTTTTTAAAAAATTATTTTCCAATAGCAAACTTAGTAGCTCTGTCTTTGAGGTTTTTGGAGATACTTCCCCTTGAGATTTTTGACATTATTTATTCTTGAAGGTCCTACAGTGGACTATGTGTTTTCCTATTGATACTTGCCTTAATCTGTCTACTGGTAGGGTTTTCAAATAAAATGTAGCAGATTTTCTGATAAAGCACAAATACTTTTCCTTATAAATATTACATTGTCTTTCTTAAATTCAAATTGAATGTGACATTATTTTTAATTCCTCCTCCACACCTTCTTCCACCACTACCTTCTCCACCTTCTCCTTTTTGTTTACTCCTGTGACTCATTTTCTGGCCTCTTAGTAAACCTTGATTGATCCCTTTGAGAGAAGAGACTGATATTTACCTTTATTTATCTATAGAAGTTTTTCTGTTCCTATGGTAATAACTTTTACTCATTGAAAATATATAATCACTACCACTACCATGTTTTTCTTCTGAGCATTTTAAAGTAACATTGCTAAGATTATTCTTTTCTATAAATTCTAATTATTGCAAAAATCATATTTCAGTGAATAATCAAATAATTATTTTGAATAATTTCATCTCTTCCTTTCTTTTTATTTCATCATCTAGTTTCTCATATCTTTCCAGCTCCTACTATAACTAGCTAGGATTAATAGCAAACATTTTCTTTAGTTATTTTATTGAGCACATTTTTATTTATTTCTTTTAAAGTCACAAACACCTTTTAATCTTCACAATGTTAGTCATCATTATCATTCATTGCTTATGAACTCTATGATCTTAAACAATAAAACTATTTTTTTTACAAATTGGATATGTACATTTCTTCCTTTCTTCGTTCCTAATATATATTTTTTATTATAAAGATGCTGTACAGAGGGGTTACAGTTACATGAGGAAAGTAATGAGTCCATTTTCTATCGAGCATTGTTACCCTCTCCTTTATTTTTCCCCTATCATCCCTTTTCTCCCCTCATCCCCAACTCCTCCCTCCCCTGCCATTTCTTTCTTTTTTGAGCACATTTATTTTACTTGGCAAAAGCTACATGAGGTTGTTGTTTGAACCAGTAATTAAATACAGCCTAATATGCTTTTATATTTATATGCAATACCTGTTCTGTAAAGCCTGTTTCCACATCATTTTGGGTAATTTTTTGATCTGAAAAGATTCTGGCTGAAAATAATAACATGTACTATTGTGGTAATTTTCACATTAGAATATTAAAACTTATGTCATTGCCTATTGAATTTACATTAGATTTGAGGATCAGTGGGATAATACTTGGCCCTATATGTTTGATGTATATTGGTTAATGAGCATCTTCATCTTATTTATAATACTTCTAAAAAAACAATATAATGAACATCTCATGCCCTATTGCTCAGTGTAGCATAGTGTTATCTGTTCTTTTAAATCTTTTAAAGCATACAATACAATTTGTATGCTTGAGTAGAACAAATATAGTTAATGAATTCTCATATAAGGGCTTTATACTGAAATTTCTGATTTATTGAATAAAGTATTTTTCAAATTCTTGTGTTTTAACTTGATTATAAAATAAAACATGTCCTATTATACAAAAAGTAGAAATTAGTTAAAACCAGTCATAAAACATATCCTATTCTACAAAAAGTAGAAATTAGTTAAAACCAGTCATTTCACTAAACTGTGGTTAATTTTAGAGTTGAATAATATGGGTTAAATGTTGTGTAAGCATCTGAATCAGAGAAAGGGAAGTTCAAGAGAAGTGATTTTTTATTTATATCTTAAGGGCAAGTGGCAGTTTGGTAAGAAAAATAGTGTTTGCCAGAGGAGGTACATTTATGAAATGCTCTGATGTTCAGTTTGGTATAGTAAAGAAAGAATAAATGTGGAGAATCAACAAGAAAATTGTTTCCTTTTAAGAATGTGGTTTCCATTTCTGTATCTTGTATACGCTATCTAAATCATTCCTTGTATAGTCCCTTTCTACTTCTTGAACCAAATGATTCCTCAGAATCTGATTATACATATTGAAATGGAATGTGCCTTGTTTTATCCTCTTGAGTTTTTGCATGGGGTTCTTTAAATACAAGATCATGTCATCTGCAGAGAGGGAGAGTTTTACTTCATCAAACTCTCCCTTCATCTTTCCCTATTTGGATCCCTTTTATGTTTGCATCTTGTCTTATTGCTCTAGCTAGGCATTCTAATACTAAATTGAAGAGGAGTTGAGAGAGCGGACATTCTTGTCTCGTTCCGGAATTTAGAGGAAATGGCTTTAGCTTTTCACCATTAAGGATGATGCTGGCTGTAGGTTTATCATACACCTCACCCCAATTAGAATGGCTATAATCAGGAAATCTATTAACAACAGATGCTGGAGGGGATGTGGCTAAAAGGGAACCAGACAGCATTGTTGGTGGGATTGTAAACTTGTTCAACCACTTTGGAAAGCAGTATGGGGGTTCCTCAATTGAGTACACATAGAGCTCCCCTATTACTCAGCAATCCCACTTTTGGACATTTACCCAAATGATCACAAACAAGGTCATACTAAAGCTATCAGCACAACTATGTTTATCGCAACATTATTCACTATAGCTAAAATATGGAACCAACCCAGATGCCCCTCAGTAGATGAATGGATCAAGAAAATGTGGTGTGTGTGTGTGTGTGTGTGTGTGTGTGTGTGTGTGTGTGTGTGTAATGGAAATCTATGCGTCCATCAGAAAGAATGACACCTCCCCACTTGTTAGGGAATGGAAAGACCTGGAAAGGATTATACTAAGTGAAGTAAGCCAGGCCTAAAGTAACATAGGTCCCATGGTTTCCCTTATCTGCAATAACTAGTATATGTCTGGGACAAGCAGAAAAGGTCAAAAGCTATGTACATATGACTATATAAGATTATGCTGAGCAAGATGAACCCCAAGATAGAGACACAAGTGGTTTTTAACTTTGTTGCTGTTGTTTTCAATGTACTTATAATGTATTGTGATTTTTTTTTGTTCCTTTTATATGTTCTTCCCCCATGATATAATCCCTGTTTTCACTTGCCTTTCATCTTGTATATACATTTTTCTAATTTGGGGAGCAGAGGGGAAATGACAAAATGCTGAAATAAGGAAACAGGTTGACCTATTGCACTATGTTGAAAACGAACTTTACAACTTTGGGGGGAGGGAGGAGTTAGAGAGGTGGGGAGGGAAGGGATGGTGGGGGGAAAAACAAAGGAGTAACAATAATCCTTAGGAAATGTACTCATTACCTAAATTCATGTAACTGTAATCCCTCTGTACAGAATCTTTACAATAAAAATCTGTATTAAAAATAATACAAAGAAGAAACCTGAAGGGAGGAAAGTGTTAGGAGTCTGCATTGTTCTCTTAAAGCAGTACTGCCCTCCTGGAACACTTAACACTCCACTGTCCCCGGGGTAACTGAGTCTGGGCCTTTGACCAATCTTGGGAAAACCCTGCCTGGTCAAAAGTGAACATTGCCCCAGGCAGGACCTTTTTCTGCAATTGCCTGATTTGACTTCCTTGTTTTGACTGTTCTAACTCTGCTTAGTGGTACTTGGCACTACTCTCTAGCACTGATTAAAATCTGATCTAATTGGTTGAGTTTTCTGTCCCCCCTTTTCCCTTTCCTCTGCCTGATCTTTCCTAACAGAATGCATAAATGGTTTTATGCAAGTGATTTTTGGCTATTGAGGCCCAGGTAGATGATGTGTTTTAGCTGATGGTCTTCTCTCAGTGATGTCTATGGTACTGAAGTAAATTGTTTAAGTTGAATCTATAACATTTAGGATTTAAATTAGTCATAGTTTTTGCTATTAGATAGTGCATTCAAAGATCCAGTATGATTTTACAGAAATTAACAGCAGTAAATGAATTCCAATAAAATCACACTTAGCTTTATTAGTCCTTTTATTTGAGTTATTAAGTCATCTGAGATGGTTTTGCTCTTAATTAGATGTGTGATATTAAGTAAGTTACTTGTCTGTTAAGTCTGTTTCCTCATTTGTGAATAGGATATAAAAAGAATCGTCATGATGTTTAGATAAATTACAATACAAAGTAATTTAAACAGCATTTACTGATAAATGCTAAGGAATTTGCTGTTATTTAATTACAAATTTTGTGTTTTTAGTCATAAAATTTCTTCATGTTTCCCCAAGCTTAAATGATCATATGCTTCAAAAACAACTCTTCCTCTCTACCCTTACATATCCAGGCTTACACTAAGGGGAGATTTTTGTTGTTGTGTTTGCTGAATTTTATTTGTTTTTTTCTTTGTTTGTTGTTGTTCTTACTCATTGACTTTTTTAACAAAATATTTTATTTGATACTTATGTGGAACTGCCATTTAAAAAATTCTTAATTTTATCAGTGTTTGTGAACGAATTATTGTTGCTGTATTTGTTTTCACATTTTATTCATTTCTAATTATCTTTACTGCCAGTTTTATATAGACCAGAAGGAAATAGTTTAATGGCTGGACATGACATGATATCTCTATAAAAGAAGACAGTGACAATTTAAATTTATAGTGAGTAGGCCAAGCAGCTTCTCCAATCTTTACATCCTTTTTCATTGGGCAGGTAGGTAAATTGTTACTCCTCCCTATGTTTGCCAGTCTGGTTTATAACTCTGAGGCTCACTTGATCCTCCTGGCTCTTTATAAAAACAGTGAAATCATGGAACTATCTTTTGGTCAGGCAATTTGATTCTTCCCCAAAATTTAATAAATTTCTTTGGTTATGTGTATTTTTTTTTTGCCTTTTAACAAAGCTGTTTATGTGTACAGTACATCTTCATCTGTGTTATCACCTCAACATCTTTATCTACCTTTAGATCCCCACCCCACCTTCCTTCCCTTACATTTCTCAATTCTGTGGTATATATAATGAAATCTTACCTGCATTCTCCCCCCTTCATTCTTCTATCCTTCTCCTCTTGGCCCCTCCCTTCCAGGTACGCCATACCTCCACTTGCATCTGTTTGGTAGTTAATTTGAAGAATCTGTTGGACTTTCCTGTCCTGGCTGGCTTTGAATCTCAGATCTCAGCTTCTTGCATAGCTTAGCTAATTTGGCTCTTTTTAATGTTTTTCTAATGACTATGGAAATTGATTACTGAAAGGCCAAATGTAATTTTTTATTTTGTAATATAAAATATTTAACACATCTGTGAACATCTTACTTACTCTATATAGTTTTCTTTGTTTAGGAGTAAGGTAGTTTAATTTTTTGGTGGATGCCTTACCTCATGTTCTTCTGGCAGCATGAAAATGTTTTCTCTGATTATTGTTCTTATTTATTAGATAAAACTTGATATTATACTTTTATGGTTGGTATAAATGAGTGAGGGTTTCAGAATTTTACCAAAGGATTATACTTAATATTGAATGACATGTATTAAGACAAATGCTTTTATATATAATTTATTTGACATTGTAAATGCACTTATCTTGTGAGAATCAGGCCCCCTGTTGTCAAATGAAGCATTCTGGAAAGGTTTTCAGTAAATAAATAATAAAACTACTTCGATATGCTATCTAACAATATTAAATATTAATTCTTTCAAATGATTGATTTTTAACTCTAAATTAATCTATTTGAAGTCCAATATAACCCTTGTGCATTAAAAATTGGCCAAATTCAAAAATAGAACTGAAATCTTTCTTTTTCTTTTATTCTCTTTCCTTTCTCCTTTCCTTTTTTTAAATTAAGACTTCAGAGAGCATTATTATTTACAGCCAGAAAATTTTCTTTTTTGCTACTAACACTGTTGAATAAAAAATATTTTATACAGTGTTGTTCAAATACTTTCCCTTTTAAATATGAAAATAGAGCTTCTATCAAGAAGTTCGCTTTTATATCCTGCATGTAATATTTGTGGTTAAATAACATCAATAGTATGTATGAAAGGTGTATATATGTAACCCTCACACAATCAAACCCTAGCAGTTGATTTATATTCTTTATATTTATATAAATATTTATATTCTTTGTTTTTTATTACAAGAGAAATCTTTGTGTGAAATAATACTATGTCATTTATAATTACTCAAGAATTTAAGTGAATAAAGTATGTTTATATGAACTTTTTTTTCTTTTCTTTTTTCTTTTTTGCTGGTCCTGGGGTTTTTATGATCTTGAGTCTCTTTACTGAAGGTTAGTGTTCTACCATTTGAGCCACAGTACTACCTCTGCCTTTTGCTGTTAGTTTATTGGAAATAAGAGTCTCAGGGACTTTTCCTCTCAGGCTGCCTTTGAATCACAGTCCTCAGATCTCAGCCTCCTAAGTAGCTAGGATTATAGCCATGAGCCACAGAAGCCTAGCTATAAAGGTGTGTGTGTGTGTGTGTGTGTGTGTGTGTGTGTGTGTGTGGGGCTTGAACTCAGGGCTCAAGCATAGTCCCTTAGCATTTTTGCTCAAGGCTACCACTTTGGACCACAGGGGTGTGTGTGTGTG
>NW_012267276.1:1742769-1765840 GCF_000151885.1 Dipodomys ordii | reverse complement strand
TGTGTGTGTGTGTGTGTGTGTGGCTTGAACTCAGGGCTCAAGCATAGTGTGTGTGTGTGTGTGTGTGTGTGTGTGTGTGTGTGTGTGGCTTGAACTCAGGGCTCAAGCATAGTCCCTTAGCTCTTTTGCTCAAGGCTACCACTTTGGACCACAGCATTACTTACTATGTGAGCTTTCTTGAATGTGTCTTTAGAATGACACTATTGAGAATGCTGTTTGAAGCAATGAAATAAAGAATAGAAACAGATACAAACACAACTTCAGGTTCAGAGTGAATAAATTGTTTTACTAGGGTATTACTAATCCATTATTTTATCTGTATAGTACTGATAGTTTGAAATTTTGACTCATAGACTGCTTATCTATATGAAAAATAGTTTTGAAATGTGTTAAATAGGTTTGAAATGTGTCTTCCGAGTTTTTTTCTAAGTGTTCAAACTTGACTTTCTTTGTCACAGATCACTTTTTTTTTTTCAATACCAATGTTTCAACTGAGGGTTTGTTAGGCAAGTACTAAACCTGGTGGGGAGATTGTTATTTTTGATAGAAAATCATGTTATGCTTGTCCTAGCCTGGACTGTGATCTCTTATATATACTAAGCACATAGCTGAATTAACAGGTCTATACCACCATAATGAGCTTTATTGGTTAAGATGAAGTCACGTTAACATTTTTGCTCAGGCTGGCATCTAATTCAGATCCTCCCAATATCTGCCTTTCAAGTAGCTAGCATTACAGGCATGTACCACCTAGGTAAGCTCAGCTATATTACTACAACGTAATGCTATAAGAAGCAGACTTTTGGAAAGAGCAGAACTATGTTTAAGATTAATTCTAGATTTCAAATGGGAATTTCAGTTTGATTAGTCAACTCCTAGGACTAGAAGTAAAGTCATAGAATAGCAATAAAACCATGTTGTAAAACCAAATTTTGAGTAGTCTAAATTTGTTACTTGTGAAACAGAAAATTGAATTATAAGAATAACAAAGGAAAGATAATTCCTTTCTAAGGTCTTCATGTGTGTTACTCTACTTCTGAATAATAGAAAGGACTTGAGAGATATCTAAGCATTATTTCAGAGGCCTGAAACCTATCAATTAAATTGTTATTTACAAATGAGTCATACTTTTGCTATGTGTTTTAATTTTTTTCTCTACATAGAAAATATATAATTCAGAGCTAAGAAAGTGGCTCAGTGGTAGAGTGTTTGCCTTGCATGCATAAGGCACTGGGTTCAATTCCTCAGCACAACAAAAGCAGAAAAAGCCAGAAGTGGTGCTATGGCTCAAGTGGTTAGAGCGCTTGCCTTGAGCTGAAGAGCTGAGGGACAGTGCCCAGCCCCAGAGTTCAGATCCCACGACCCACAAAAAAACTAAAAAAGAAAAAAGAAACTATATCCTTAAGATATATAGCAGGTATAGAAGTCAGAGTAAATTCAGAATGTAATGTAAACTTTAAAATATTTGTCATTTTGACTTTTAAATTTGTTGTTTAAGATTTTTTTTTCAACCAGCAACAATACTTTAGAATTTTCACCAAATATTTCCTTATGGTCTGATTATAGATAGATAAGAATTTACTTATAATAATGATTAAAGAAAGCTTAGACAAATTTTTGAAAGACCTTTAATATTCTGTTCTCAAGTTAAATATTTTTTCTTTGTGTATATATCAAACATGAATTGGTAAATTCCTTAAATATTTTTTTCCCATTTCACAGCCTGAGAGCTGCCCCTAGCTTTTTTGCTCAAAGCTAGAGTTCTACTACTTTGAGCCACAGCTCCACTTAAGGTTTTCAGGAGGTTAATTGGGAATAAGAGCCCCATGGCCTTTCTTGCCTGAACTGACTTTGAACTGCAATCTCAGATCTCAGTCTCCTGAGTAGCTAGGATTGCAGGTGTGAGCCACTAGCACCCAGCTTTTTTAATCACAGTAGCAATAACCATATGCTTAAATAGGTTTTAGATTCTAAATAAAACTTCCTTTTATATGTAAAAGAAAAATCCCAAGCAACAACTCCTTAACAATTTACTTTTGTTTAAGGTTTTACTTAAATCCTTAGTTAAGAGAAAAATGAAGAATTTTATCCATATTTTTTTCCCACAAAAATTGCTTGGAAACATTTTACTACTCAGTAGATTGTTTTGTTTAGCTATAAAAGCACCTCAGTGACTTAGTTTCAATTTGTTGAAATAATAAATTTGGATAGATTTGATGTCTGGTGATGATCTTGATAGGTTTACTTAGTTAATTTTGTTATTGTTATTGTGTATTTTCATAGACTTGTCAAGTTCTCCCTCCCTCCCTTCCTCCCTTCCTCCCTCCCTTGCTCGCTTGCTCGCTTGCTTGCTTGCTTGCTTGCTTCCTTCCTTCCTTCCTTCTTCTCCTCCCTCCTTCCTTCCTTCCCTCTCTTCCTCCTTCACTTGCTCTCTCCCTCCATTCACAATATAGACTAGGCACAGAGGTTGGGCTAAGGTATATATGGGGGAAGTTTGCTTTGCCTTTGTGAATTTACAGTCATAATATGAACCCAGTCTGTGGTAAACACCAGAAGGTCATAGCTTGCTTTTTAAAACAATGTTTGGATGTGGGCAGTGTTTTCAAATTCCAGCTTTAATACTTATTAATCATATAAGTTGATAAATTAGAGAAAATGATAAATTAGAGAATTGAAGGGGAAGTATTAAGTTATACAGGATAAAATGAGGAGTGTACATGAAAATGGCTTTTATCATATGTTTATTGTACTTAAATGTTAACTGTAATTAATAAGGCTTTTTCTCTGATTTCATTGGATATTTGAGTTTGATGATCCTTTCTGGTCTGTAAAGGACTTCCTTTTCAATAATTTTTGACATAATTTATAGGATTGTGTTTCTAACTATAACTGATCATCTCTGTTTTGCTATCCTTTCCTAAATTAGAGTCTCTTCTTAGAGACTATAGATGCATAAAAAATGACTTTCTGACAGATTTCTTAGATTTAAGATTTTCTGAATTTAGAAATTCATTTTCTTTTTTCTTTTGTTGTGTTCACAATAGAAGTTTTCTGTTTACCTTAATCATCTGCTTTTGTTGTGTTAGCTACAATTTTCATAGTATTTATGACTGGTAACTACTTGGTTGTGGGTAAGCAAGGAGGTCATATTGTTTTGATAAAAAACAAAATATACATGAGTGAGGACTTTAGAGAGAAAACAAATGAGATAAATGAGTTCTTTGGATTGGGGGAAAAATAATCTAGAATTTTTGTACTCTTGGATATAGCTGAAATCTTTTCTTCCATAAATGAAGACTATGTCCTATAAAAATTATTCATACAAGGACTGTGAATGGTATTGTAGAGCATTTGTCCAGTCACTGTATGGTCCTGAATTGAATTCCAGTACTACTCCTTCCTACCTCTCCCCCAAAAATAACTAAAAAAATAAGTACTTATTTTCTTTGAGTTTGCCGTTCTCGCTTAGTCTTTCTTATTACTCATTCCTCCTATGCCTTCTCTGTGCTTGAAATTTAATTGATTTTGTTATTTACATATATAGGATGGAAAATGATGAACCTGGTTTATTTTTTGTTATGGTTTTTATTAAGAATGTAATTCATACATATTAACAGAAAATTCCTAAGTAGTTAGATGTTATTTTTCATTGCTATGACAAAATGCTACTAATATGAATGCAGTAGAGGAAAAGTTTAGTTTGGCTCACAGATTTCAGAGGTTTTAGTCCACAATTGGTTGGCTCCATTGCTTTTGACCCTATTATGAGACAGGACGTGTGTGGTGCAAAGCTGCTTACATAAAGGTGGCCAGGATGCAGTGAGAGAGGAGGTGTTGAATCCCAATATACCCTTCAACAAAAACAACGTTTCCATCCACTACCATCAGCCAGGAACCAAACCTTCAACACATGAGCTTTTTCGAACATTTAGTAAACTGTTACAGTTGCCTTACCTTAGAAGAAGTGCAAGATAATTTTTTAAAAAATGCAATTTGGAATAACTGAATATCAGAATACTTAGAATAAGAATTAAAGGGTAAACAATTAATCTGTTAAAATATAAGTAGCTATAGCTTCTGATTTACAGAAAATGAAAAACTTATCAGAAAAATATCATACAAAAATGACTGACACAAAATGTATGCATATTATGCTGAGTCTTAAGATTCTTAATATTTAAAGCATGCTTAAAATCAAAACAGTAAATTCCACTCATAGAAGACAATAAAAATTGTTTGAGAAACACCAAGTCTTCGTAATCTTACTGTCAAGCCAATGGAAAATAAAATTTTATTCACTTTGGTTCAGTAATATCATAGCAAGGATATCTATTGTTAATGAAGACCTTGGGAAAATGACTCATTTTTTAATATATACATATTTATATATTATTTTTACATATATACATATTTCTAGAATATAATTAGTGAAAACATCACAAGTTTTTTATTTCTATTTTTATTTATTTATTTTTTTGTTGGTCGTGGGGCTTCAACTAAGCTTGGGCGCTGTCCCTGCGCTCTTCAGCTCAAGGCTAGCGCTCTACCACTTGAGCTACAGGGCCACTTCTAGCTTTCTAGTGGTTTATTGGAGATAAGAGTCTCACGGATGTTCCTGCTAGCTTTGAACCACAATCCTCAGATTTCAGCCTCCTGAGTAGCTAGGACTATAGGTGTGAGTCACCAGTGCCCGGTTTATTTTTATTTTTACTTATTTTTATTTTATTTTATTTTTTTTGTCCATCATGGTGCCTGAACTCTGGGCCTAAGGTCTGTCCCTCAGCTCTTCTGCTCAAGACTAGCACTTTACCACTTGAGCCATGGTGCCGCTTCTGGCTTTTTCTGCTTATATGGTGCTGAATTGAACCTATGGCCTCCTGCATGCAAGGCAAGCACTCTACCACTGAGCCACCTTTCCAGTCCCAAGTTTTATTTTTTTAATACATGTTTTAGTCATTGATATGTTAGAGACACCGTAATTCTGTAGTTTTGGACAAGGCTGTGGTGTTAAACAACTGAGAACATAATTTTTTACTAATAAGAAATTGGTTATGTAAATTGTAATAATTATGTAGTGCAGTACTAGAGATTTTATAACACAAAATTTTCTTGTACGAGAAGGAAAATACTCATGATAGTTTAATGTCGATCAGTATGTTTAGCATGAAGCTTCAGCATATTGAAAACATGTACTTCAAATGTCCACAAGACTAGAAAGGTATGAATAATATAGTGAAATGTTAACAGTGGTATTTCTGCGTAATTCAGTTATGACTAATTTTAATTTGCTGCATCATTTCTCTTTTGAAAGTTGCTATTGTGAATGTTGGTTACATGGGAGTAAAACAAAAGTACAATAAATCTTTTTAACTTGCAGTTCACTCTTGTGCAAATTTTACTGATAGTAAATGTGATTTAATGTAAAAATAAAGGTTATAAATGAAGTTCAGATTTTGAAAGAAATCCTTTAAATGGAAATTTATTGCCACCTTTTTGCTCTTTTGCATAAGCTTACCAAGGTGCAGTAACAGCCCCTGGAGCCTGCGGAAAATGTGTTAATGTCTGTAATGCTCACTTAATCATTTTATCTTTTGGATTCACAGTAAAAGAAGGAAAATTTATTTATCATTTTTTCCTGTATCTTTTCATCTACCAGGCAGTTACTTTTGGTGACACTGACCAGTTTCTACAATGTACCATTCTTTATCTGAAACTAGACATCCTCTTCAGTCAGAAGAACAAGAAGTAGGCATTGATCCTTTATCCAGTTATTTGAATAAGTCTAATGGTGAGTATTGTTTGTAGATATTTTTTTGCATGTGCTAAGAAACCTAATAGATGGACTCCCTTTATTTATCTCTGCCAACATTGTGGGTGTAATTCTTTCTGAAGTAGCAGAGCAACTTTAAGAACATTAACCTGTGTATAGCGTACTCTTGACACTAATCAATATCACAGAAATGCAACTCTGAGTTTCAGACAGAAGCATTAGCCAAATGTTTAATAGACAGTTACCTTTTAAAAAGTCAAACTAGACTTATGCCTAAGAATGTTGAAATGCAAAGGGCACTGTATCACATACATTTCAAGAAATTTTAAGCATTGGGTATTGATTTCTGTGGGATACTTTTGTTATTTCTGTAACAAATTCAGATTCCTTCTATGACAAAAATTTCCTGAGTATCTCTATCTTCCCACCCTACCTTCTTCTCTTCATTTTTCTCATTCCTTTCCTTTCTTTTTTCTTCTTTCTTCATTTTCCTTTGTAAGTAATTGAAGCTAGTGTTTACTTAAAAAATCTACATGTAGAAATTAAGTTATAGGCTGGAAAATAGAGTATATTCAGCTTCTGTTCTATTAAAATTTAACAAATGTGCATGTATCAGAATTCTGCATTATTTTGTAAGTACTTAGTGATATTTATAATATACTTTCTTAGAAGGAAGCCATGCTACAGAAATCTTGGAGGCCTTATTTTCATTATTGAGTAATTTTATAAACTTCATTTACTCACTTAACTTGTACTTTTTCATTCATGAAATGTGTTTGTCTATATTGTAAGATTTTTTAAACCAATAATGTGTGTTTTTGTGCCTCAAATTATTTTGGGTTTTATATTGAGATCAGAGTTTGCCATTAACTCATATTTTGAGAATTAAAACAAAATTTACTTCTAAAATGATATTTATTTAAAATAAACTTTTTATAGATTGTGTGTATGCACCTGTGTGCATGTGCATGTGGTGTGTGTGTGTGTACATCTTTATTACCTTCTACACCATACAAATGATATTGGTGTTGTAATGAAAGTAGAATTTGGCACATAAAGTTGTTTTGTGAGTTTATTGTTTTATTTTTTCCTCTAAAAGCAGACTTCTCTTTGATAATATGAAAATTATGGTAATTTTAATTCCAGTATTTTAGTATTTCAGTAGAAATCCTGAAAGCTTTCTTTTAAATGTAATATCTATAAGAAGTACTTACAATTAAGTCATATCACATAGTAAACACTTCTATAAGTTTTAAAAATGAGCATATATTCGTTACAAGTATATAAATGATTTGAACAACCTTTTTCATATTATTTCTGATTTCTATGTTTATTTGAGAACATAGTTTTCTTTTATGTTTTAACTGTATATTTTTCTTTTGTCTATTTGTCTTTTATCTATTTTATCTATTTAATTTATTTTAACCTTGTTCAAAACCAGTTTAAATTAATATTCTTTTATTGTTTGAAGGGATCAATAGTTACCTTTTCTAAAAAGGATTTTCATTTATATCCTAGTCTTAACATTTCTGTGACATACTAAGTTATTAGGATTGAATTGATGTTTAAAAGTGCCATTAATTCATTTACCCCAAATGTTCATTAACAATGTAAATGTATGCTGATGCTCTATGAGACAAGGAAGTGACTAATGACTCTTCCAACTAACAACACTTAAAATGAATAGAAACTTTAGATAGCTAATCTTGAAGTAATCAAGACCTTCATTCAGCTTGGCATCTCTGTATGCTCTAAAACAGCTGTCAACTGTTAAAAATATATACAAAACACAGATATGCACACGCACATGAGAAAGAAAGATATGTAAATATCTTGCTCTTCATAGCTGTAGAGGTTACCAACCATACTAGGTTTTGTGCATTGTATATGTAAATACTTTATATAAAGCATCTACTTCATCTTATTTTTCTTTTTTCTAAAAAATGTATATTGCATTTAATCATATTTAGTGTATTTCTTTATTTTAATATATGTCTTCCATGGTATTTCTTCTTGTATTTCGAGTTCTTTAAACATTTCTTCCATAGCTGAGCAAATTTGGGGCTATTTATTTATTTCTGAATAAACATTGAGCTTAGAGCTATAATTTGTCTACATAGAAACCTTGTATAATTTTTTAAAATCCTGTTATAGATGCAATTAGTAAAAAAAAGTTTCAATTTCTCAATCGAATTTAGCATTCTAAAGAATCAGAACTGTTTAGTGATTTTGAGAATTCCTGAATTAGTATTATAACCACAAAATAAGAATACAAAGGCAAAAATGTTTATTATATTTAATATTGAGTAGTTGAAGAGAGAAAGAAAAAACAACTATTACTACATAGCAAAACCTAAGGGGATATTTTCCATTTCAACTTGACTTTCAACCTCTTGAAGTTCTTCTTTAAGTAGAGAACAACATATAAAGTACAATATTTTCTCTGTGCCCTCTAAGTTTATGCGTATAAATTAATTTCTTAAATTCCAAGGCTTTTGATGATAAGGTAAAACAAAAAAGAATTCTTTTAGATTTCATGACTATTCTTAACCTGTGACTTTTATTGGTCAATTTGATAAAAGATGGTTATTTTATTTTTAACTGAAAACAACGATATTAAGATCCAGGGAAATGTAGCCTATTAAGTAATATTACTGAAATGCCTAGATGTTTATGCAAGCCTATAAGAGATTAGACTTGTTTATGATAAAAGTACATTTTCCTCTATTGGGTCTCTTTTGAGAGTATCATTTAGTAAGTTATTTAGGTTTGATTGTATATGCCTCTTCTTATTTAGAGCTTTTATAATTGCCAAACAATTATTTAATGTATCTTTACTTTTCTATACAATGTTTCTCAAAGCTCCATATCTTCATGTATAAAATATTTAGTAACCTAGTTTATAAAAACAAGATGTTCAAAATCATCCCTGCTCTATAATTTCTTTCCATAAGGTTATTTGTTTTTTAAAAAAATGTTTCACTATTCTCAGACATAGAAGGTAGTACCATGGCTTTATTGATGAGGAAATTAGTAATAATTAAAATTGCTGCCTGAAGTTGATACAATGAAAATTTTGTTTTCATATTGGGGTATTTAGATGGTCCTTTCTACTCTGCCCTCCCATATAATAAAATTGGATTTAGATTTAGTTAAGATATAAAATTTTTTCTGCTGGAGATATTTAAATATTTAACTTAGGCATTTAAAAATTCTTCCCTCGTCTAATTGAAGCCTTTTAGAATGGAAAGTTTTACTCCCTTTCTTTCCTGATTTAAAGATCTTTTGTAGCTTACCATGTAACTAAGGATAAAGTCCACTTTCATGTCTGTCTTGCTTGTCTTATACAGATAAGCAATTTCTGTACTCTACACCTATACTATACCATTAACTGATATGTTTGTAATTCCTTTACAGAACCCTACAGATTTTGAGATCCTAGTTTAGATAGATGCAACATTAATGAGAGCAGGAACCTTGTGGGAGCCATTTCTATAGCTAGGACCTGACAAAGGAGCACTTCTCAATGAGTAACAATTGAATGAGCTGAACTTCAGTTTGAGCATCTTCACTTATATCAGTCACTAATTGCTTAATGTATCTTCCTCTTCTGGTCATAATTTGTAATGCATGGCATTAATTTTATTGGTCATTGTCTAATGGCCCAGCCAGTCCAGAGCCTGAGTAGCATGTGGGGCTTAACTGTTCCTTTACCAAATATGTAAAAGTAAGTGAACAGAACCTTCCAGGTAGGAAAAGATGTTGGTGATAATGGCAAGTAGTTAGCTTATGTCACTGGCCCTCTGCTCACAACTAGAAAGCACAGAGAAGCAGGTACCATCAAAGCATCCTTGGAGAAGGTATTCCTAGTTCAAGGCCATCCTGTACTGCTGGAAAAGTATAAATATTAGCTAAACACAAGTCCAGATATCCAACTTTCTGGTGCTAGCCACCACCTGCAAGAGACAGTGGGTAAGGCCCCAGGGGCTAAAAATCAAATGGGCTGCAATTGGCTTGTGGGTCCTTGAAAGGTTTTTTGTGTTTTGATTTGAACCTGCCTCATACCGCAGCTCATATGCACACCTCATATGCACACATGACAGTTGACATTACAAAGGGCCAAGCTGGGCACTGTATTCTCAGCTACCACAAGAGAAGGAAACAGGAATGGCATGGCCACTTCTATTTTGCTGATCATTCACACCCAATTCCCTGTATTGAGAAACATTCTCAGTAAATATATTTGTGGATCTCACTGCCAAATCTTACTTAGGAGCCTTAACAGCACAGGACCTGGGCTTACAAGGTTATAGGATGGCCAACTTGGATCTTGAGCAGATGCTATCTTCAACTGGTCTCCACAGAGCCCATAAGGGGAGGTACCATCTGCCAGAAGCCACAGACTCCACTCTAGTGAGTCTGTTTGGCATCTCCAGGGGGCTCACCAAAAAAATCCTGTGTCTGTGCTGCCAAATGGCTTCTGGGGAATGTTGGAACCCTCCAGAAGCATGAGGACTTCTTCTTCTCAGTGTAGATGCTGTTAGATTTTAATTAGGCTATAGAAAAGAGACTACTCTGTGGTCTTCAGGCAGGAAAGAGAAGTTCATCCAGAACCACTGCCCCCAGAGCAGGTTGGAGACAGGTATGGCAAAAGCGATGAGCAGCTGCCCTGCTGGGGTTCGAGTAAAGAAAGGGCAGGAGAAGGTGTGGCCAGGTGAGTGGAAGATGTGGCCATGCCAGATGGGGACCTGACCTCATAGTCTGGGAACTTCCCATAGTCTGAAGGAGGGGTGATGGGACTGTCCAGGATGTCACCTCAGAGAAGGGGAAGGTAACTGCTTCCAGGTATGCAAGTTACCTAGGTAACACAGGTACTGGGTGGAGACTTAAACAGGAGAGGAGAAGGAATGTCTCTGTGCAGATTCACACAGGAGTCTTCCCAGGTGGATCTTACATTGTGGTCTTTCCGGGCTTTTTGGATGGATCTTTTTTTTTTTTTTTGGGTCCGGTCGTGGGGCCTGAACTCTGGGCCTGGGCGCTATCCCTCAGCTCTTCAGCTCAAGGCTAGCGCTCTACCACTTGAGCCACAGCGCCGCTTCCGGCTTTTTTCTGTTTGCTTATGTGGTGCTGAGGAATTGAACCCAGGGCCTCAGGCATGCAAGGCAAGCATTCAACCACTGAGCTACTTTCCCAGCCCCTTTAGATGGATCTTATCGATGCTAACTTCTAATTTCTATACCCAAGCCATTTGCTCAAGTTGTGGAGTCAAAGTTGTTATGTGATGTTTGTCTTTCCCACCCAAGGGATACAGAGACCAAAGGCCTAGAAGATCCTGAGAGTGAAGTCAAAATTCAGGGAGAGCATAAGGAAAGTCCAATAAAGGGAGGAGACAACTTAGCAATGGAGCAGTGGCACCATGCAGCGCAAGGACCATCAGGAGAGTTCGCTCTCAGGGGTTGCTGTTCCAGACCTCAGTGTTGAAAAGAATGAAGAGATGCTTGTGTCTCCTATGGGTAACCCATTACATGGCTGTGACAGCACCAGCTTGCAAAGCTCCACCATGGTCAGGCTGGGTGAAAACTACTTCCTGAGCTGCCCAGATTCCCAGGATTCAGCAAAGGGAAGTAGAACAATAATCTGTTCTACCATGCATACGGTGGGTGTTCAGTTTTTTCTCTGAGGGTTTAAAATAAATGAAATATATTTCTAACCTCAGAAGTAAAGTGGAAGAACTTTCAGAGGAAAGGTGGCATGAACTATAAGTGCCCGATATAGTAAAAGGGCCATTTTTGTGTTGGGTCACATGACCTAGAGCTGTGCCTAACAGTATTTTTGAACTTGGATGAGTGATTTTACTTCCCAGGACCTCCTGTTACTCGCAGATGAAAGGTCAGAATGAGATCAGTTGATTTACCAATCATTTTTTTCTCAGGCACACTGAGATACACAGGATTTGAAGCACCTCCCAGGTTTGTAGGGAGACAGGGCAGCATCCACACCATCTTTGCCTCCTACCTGCTGGTGGTATCTAGTTTTGGGTTTTGCTTTTATGATGTTGCATTATGATAGTTAGGTTCCCTCTAGGTTTTCCCAGCCAAGTCATGCCAGTGGGAAGCAAAGAAAGTAGGATGGACTGCTTGAACAGTTAGATACTACCTGGAAAGAAGTTTAGCTTAAATTGTTAGCGCCACACAAAAACCAGGCATTCTCCCAGGCATCAGGCATACATTACTGAGCAATTGCAAACTTCTGTGGCAAACAATTTGATTGTTAAGTATTGATTCATATCTATGGCATATCATTTCCAACATTTTGATACATAGTATGCTTAAGCACTCTAATTATTATTACTATTATATTAAAAGCAGAGTATTTTATACTAAAAGATGAAGGAGTATGGAAGAGGGGTTGGTTCACCAAAAGCTGGATACTCTGTGTGGAAGTAGCAGTTATGCAAAGAACAGAGATGGAGGAGCTCAAAAAGGACTTGATCAATCACGACAAAAAGGATGTTCAAAGACCCTGGGTTACAAGAAAATGGATCCTATGAGAGACATAGAAAACAAATATAGCCTTCAAGGTTGAACATCAGGTTCAAAATGCACTTGTTTGTTTTAGTAGATAGGATTAAAGTGTTTATAGATTCCTTTAGGAAAGCCAAAGGAGAAATAATTTTGAGGTCCCATCCTTATTGCTGGGCCAGTCAGAATCACTTTAACTATCTGGGGAAATGTGTGCCAATGAGGGAACAACCAAAACAGAAAACTACCCAGATATAAAGATCTTTCTTCAAACTATTTGTCAGAAAAAGAGGAGAAAAAATGCCCAGGGAAGACAAATGTCTGCATAATGTACTCAAATCTCCTGCTGTGTACTTGATAGAAACAAGGGAAATAACAATTTTAGTTCTCAATCCACAGGTGAGAGTAGCAACCCTGATTATTGCATCTTTATATAAGAGGACATAACCAGGCATTATACCTATAATCCCAGTTATTCAGGAGGCTAATATCCAGAGGATTATATTTACTAAAGTTAATCACATTGTCTTTGTGAATACCATACTACTTTGTTTGCTCCTGTTCTCTACTCCACCTTGTGTCCCATTACATTGTAAAAGGAAGCAGTTCTTTGCAATTTCCTTTAATATTGTTTTTGAAGACTAAGGTTTTCTTGTCATGCTCTAAAATTTATTTATAATACTCTAAAGTGTCTAGCATACTTGGTTAAATCAATGAATATTAATATAGCATGGGTTAGTTGATCTCAGACACAAAATGACAAGGAAAAAGAAGGTGGGGAGAAAAGGAGGGAAAGGGGAGATGGAGAGGAAAAGGGAAGGGGAGAGAGAGAAGGAAAAGCAAGAGGGGGAAGAGAAGAGGGAGGATGAAGAAGTAGAGGAAGATAAAAGGGAGGAAGGAAGGAACAAAGAACAGATGCAAGGAAGGAACAAGGGAAAGAAGAAACAAAACAATAGGAATCAATTGACTTCATTGAAGGGGACCCAATGGGACAAGATTAAAATATTAAGACCCACTATGTTGAACATATATATATATTTTTTTAATATAACAACAATATTAGCCCATTCTCCTATAATCCATAAAGTTAGATTAGCACAATGTTTTAGCTCAGCTAGCATTTTGCTTTGTGAAGAAATTTGAAAAAGCATTTAGTCTGTTTAGCCACAATGAGAATCTGAAGATTTCATATAACAGATTAATTAACAGAGAACTATTTCCACCATAAGTACATTCTGCTGCCATTTTGCTCAAATAGAAACAATCAGTTTGTTTCCTCTGATCTTTTGATCTCTTTGAGAAAATCACTGTCAGAATCATGTTATTGGAAATATATAAATGTTTTTTAAAAATATTTTTCAATTAAAGCAATAAATTGGGCATGGGAGTCTAATGCAGGAAGATTGTGAGTTTGAATCCGAGTTGTGACCTGTCTCAAAAACAAAGTGAAACAGTACACAAATATTTATGCATTTATGTTTGGAAGTTATTTTCAGGAAAATGTATATAAATATATACACAAATATGTATGTACATGTAAATACTTTCATAATTTTATTACCCATGAGCTTGAGATCTCTGCATGACATGACACAAATAATTCTTCATGAGAGAGACAATTACTGCAGTATAGGGAGCCAAAGCAACAAGATCCAACCCAGAGAATGCCATCAATATGCTTTCCAGTTACCTTTATCTTGCGAAATATACAACTCTTTGTATACTCCTATGTATATATCCCTTGTCCACACTTCCAATAAGAGCACTTTTCTCTTGGGCATAAGTTTAATCTAAACTTACATTAAAATGACATTAAAAAGTGGACTCAACTTGTGTGCTCTTGATGTCCAAGTTATGTAGATCTTACCTTAATTCAATACATTGTTCTACTCTTTGCTAGCAAATCAATGTGTTAGATGATTTGTAGACACAGTCCATGAAGACAAAATAATTGGTTCCATACTTATATGGAATAATATGTTACTGAATTTTTTTCAGCACACATCCAAATACATCTTACATATCGTTTCATAATTAAGCTCTTCTGTCTAAACAAAATATATTTAGAGTGCAGGCTCAAGATAGATGGGAGATGAAGCTGTGTGAGAGTTGGTATTGCGTCCCTTCTCTGGGCCCTAGAGCCAGGTGTGGTCCTTTGACAACTTAGTTCTCAGTAAATTTTGTCATGTACTTTACTGCCTAACCCTCCCTACATGGGTTTACATTGCAGGACAGGGGCCTGCATACTGCCCTGTTTGTAGGAATGCCAGCTCAGATCTTGGGCAGGTGCGCTCCCGACCCCCTGGCTGGTCACTGCAGGGCCCCTAAGAGGAGGTGCCCTCTGCCAGAGGCCACAGACCCCACCCTGAGAAAGGACCCTTTGGCATAACCAAAAAAACTGCACCTTTGCTGCCAAGTGGAGACTCTGGTTTGGAAACCCCCAAAAGCCTGAGGACCTATTTTGTCAGCATGGGTCCTCATTTCAAATTTCAGTGCATAAGCTGCTTGCTCAACTTGCAAACCAAAGATGTCATATGAAGTTGTCTTTACCACTCAAGGGACACAAGAGGTTAAAAGCCAAGAACATCCTGATGGTGAGTTCAAAATTCTGGAAGAGCACAAGGGATTGGCCAATGAGAGGACCAGAATAACTAGCAATGGAGCAGTAGTCATGTGACCATCACGAGAGTCTTAACTATCAAGGGATGCTAACCTAGTCTTCAGCAGAGAATTCTTCCCAATGTTGAAAGGAATAAAAAGGTGCTTGTATCTCTTGTAGATAACCCATTGCATGGCTCTGACATTCCCAGCTACCAAATCTCCACTGTGGTCAGGCTGGATGAGAACCAGCTCCCGAACTATTCACATTCCCAGGAGTCATGTGAAGTGGTGGAGGGCAAAAAGCCCACAGCAAGTTCACCACCAGATTCCCAGGAGTCATTGAAGCTGGTGGATGGTGAAAAGCCCATAGCTATTTCACCAGCAAGCCCTGTTACATCGAAACTGGTAGCTCGTAGAGTACCCAAAAGGAAATCATCATTGCCATCAGTGCTTCCTTTGCCACTGTTGGTGCCAGTGCCAATACTGTGGGGTTGCATTGAGCTTCCCCCACCTTTACATTTCCGTGCATGGATATTGAGAAAGACTTGGGACATTTCTAAGAACACTCAGTTTAGTAACAGTGAAATTGGTAAGACAGAAGGCTCAGGGGGGAGAATAGAGGTGAGTGACAGCAGTGACACCAATACCAACACTGCCTCTTCTGTTCCCCCATCTGTGGCAGGGAATTGTATTTCAGTGCCCCTGCCTACCTACACTTCAAAGAAGATCCCAGCACCTCCAAACATCACTAATGTGGAAGAGCAGGCTCTGTAGCCAACATTGTGCCAGCACACTCATCTAATGTTAAAGAGGGTCTGACACCTAAAATCTTCTGTTCCCCTTTAGTTTCCCCTTGCAGACCACTTTCTTTCAATTGATAAGAATGAAGACCATGCTTATTTATTGAGAGCTACAGCCCCTACCCCCCACTTCTCTGTCTAAACTTCTTCTCTTGGACTAGTTTGCCCCTCCCCTGAACAAAAGAATATTCCACCCAAATGCATTTAGATTCCCCTCCTCCTCTTTTCCCTACCCTTTCTGTAGTTCCACTGCCCATTATTGTGAGTATTACCACCAGTATATTGGTTATACTTGTCCCTATCATACCTTCCTTTGTGACCATGCAGCTGGCCACAGATAATCTTGTTTGTATGGATACCATACTGCCTTCTGAGGTGGTCATTTTGACACCTCCTGCAGTCTCCAGTACTAACTCCTGTGCATTCCTGAGGCCTCTAATACCTGCAACACAGACACTTTCTGGATGGACCAATACCCATCAGTCCACCTATACTTTCCCTATATCCATTATACCAGGTCCCTTATATATCAAGGACACTTGATGAATGGGCTGGTGCTCACCATCCCACTATGCCCTACCCCATCCATTACCCCAGGTCCTCTGAAGTATACATCAGGGTCATGTCATGATGGGCCTAGTTCCTACTGTCCCCATTTCCCCAGGTTGTCTGCAGCATACACCAGGGGTAGTTAATGATGGGCCCAGATCCCACCTGCTCCCCTCCCCTATATCTTACTCTTACCTACTTCCTCAGGGGCCCTATAGCATGTATCAGGGGCAACTTAGTGTGGGGTCAGTCTACCAGTTTCCCCTATACCTTACAACTATGCAGTTCCCCAGGTCCCCTTTACCTTGCACCAGGGGCAACTTGGGATAGGGCCAGTCCCGACCAACCCACCTCCACAGGTTATCCTGTCTTTCCCAATCCTTGGTCCCTCAAGATGATCCTTGGAGCATCAATGTCATCCCTGTTATACACTGCCAGCACATTGCCTCTGTCCCCATATGTGCTGCTCCTTTGTTCCTACTCAATGTGGGCCCTGCCATTGCTCCCATTCCTACAAGTGATGCCTCTCCACCAAGTAAACCATTTGTGGACAATGATAATATGATGGCTACCATGCCTCCTTCAGAGTCATCAGTTTTTTCATCTCCTTTGGTCTTGACAAATAGCCTCTCTGTGTTGAACCAAGCCCTGCCTGTTTCTGACCACATTCCACACAGTGGCACTATTTCTAGCACGTAAGACCCAACAATCAGTTAATACAGTCAGTCCATACAGGGATCAAGGCCCAATACTGGCCATCATTCATCCAGTACAGAAGCCCTTCCTTACCCTACATTAGAGGTATTTCATGGACAATCTTACAATAATTTGTCTGAACCATCTAGCATGCCTGTCAACACCAGTTGCTGGCTTAACTGCTTCTCTAGTGCAACTACCTAGTTGACACCATCGTGCTATCAGGGCATATGCCCTGGGTCTGTAGTGAACCCAGCTGTCACAGCCCAACAAGCCTCTTGTAGCAACTCACACAGTGTTTTAAACATTGCCACGCCAACAACTCCTGGCAGGAAAATCTCCAGATTAATAGGCACTGGTGACACAAATTCATCAATGAACCAAGTTACTCTTACAACATAAGAGTAAATATTGACCCACCAACTGCAGGACACTTGGGATTTAGAAGGTCCACCAAACACTTGCATTCCAAATCAAGGATACCCACTGGCTGCTGAAGGTAGAAATTTGAAGTGTGAAAGATTCAACTCTCAGGACAAAGGGTCCAGCTTTTTAACAGGACTCAGCAGGCCTGTTGCCATATCTCCTCTCTCATACAAAACACACCTTATCTACAGACATGTTAGCAAGATTGCTGTAGCAGGAAATTCCAGTCAAGAGTATAAGATGGTTGGTTGTGAGTCACCAGTCACCCTTCCTGGCTTGAGAACCAGTTTGACTAAGAGCTGGGCCAGTTTTCGGAAGCCCTACATCTTGCAACATGTCAAGATACTTCCTTGAAAATGCTACCTGTTGTTCCACTGTTTGTTTATTTATTTGTCAGTCATAGGGCTTGAACTCTGGGCCTGAACTCTGTCCCTCAGCTCTTCAGCTCAAGGCTAGCACTCTACCACTTGAGCCACAGTGCCACTTTGTTTTCTGAGTGGTTTATTGGAGATAAGGGTCTCATGGAGTTTCCTGCTTGGGTTGGCTTTGAACTAGCCTCCTGAGTAGCTAGGATTACAGGTATGAGCCTCCAGGGCCAGGCCACTGTTTATTTTAATATTCCTATATTTCTCCAGTTCAATACATAAAATCCCAATCCTTGTTAATAAATAAAATTTAAAATGAGTTTGGTAAAACTAAATGATTTGTTGATCTCTTCCTTTGGGGATTATATCATTCAAGCATTAGAGTTTCTACAAGAGCATAAACCATAAGTTGAATGTGAATCAGGAGGACTAATAAAGGGTCTATATAAATTAGCAGTTTGGAGAGAACAGAAATAGCCATAGACTCAGAGTTGTAGAGTTAAAAAAAAAAGGACATTCAACAAAACTCTGAGGATCCCTTGAGTCTCTTCAAACCCAATTTTTAAGGAGTTGCAAGTGTGCAAGGGAACTTGTTCACTAGAACTATGATCATCCATGTGTATTCTTAGATGTTCCATGAACTACTGTGTTTTGTTTTTGGAGACTAAGGGTTGAACTCATGGGGCCTCAGGCATGCTATGCTTGATTGCTTGACTCATGCTTTTACCATTTAAGCCATGCCTCATGCCAAGCTTTCTACTGGTCAGCTGATGTTAGAATATCTTGCATTTAACATAGATGTACGTCTATGCAGCCCTTGGGCCATGATCTTCTGGATTTTTGGCCTGTGGAATAAGATTGCAAATTTGAGCCTCCTGCATAGTTTTCAGTAATTCCTCATTTGTTCCATGTTTCTTTACTTTTTGTGTGAGATGTAAGTTTCAGAGCTTAAAAGTGTTTGCATTTTCCAGAACCAGTACATGCACACAAAACGTTGGAATAAAGTTATTCCATTCAAGTCTGCATTTCTTGAACCAAACCAGTAAATAGTCTACACTATGTTTAGGGAGGAAATATTTGTTAATGGCATGAGAGAATCTTTCCTGCCAACAGCAGTTTACTAAGTATCCGTTCTGTACAGGCATAGTGATAACAAAGAAAATGATGCCAGCAAAATAGTGCAGGTTTCAGAGGGGAAATTGGTGAATAAACATACATTGGTACTTTAGGAAAGAAAATGCTTGAGGTTTGAATATCAGCTTGGGGTCAGGAATACATATATGGCTACACAGTTTGTGGGAAAAGTAGAAATATTTCTTGTTATTGAAACAGGAAAAACAATTCAACAAAGATTTAGGTTTACAAAATCTTTGGGGATTTTGGACCCCTGAAGAGAATATTAATGGCTCTGAGTTTCCTGCTTGCTTGGTAGTTGCTTGTCAAGGAGTTGGGAAAACTAGGGATCCCCAGTAGGTCCAGTTCCTTCCCTCTGAATTCCATGAAGTACTTCTTTGGTACAATTCAATAAGCCTCCCTACTAGTAGGATCTGTGAGCATCTGAGATACCCCAAGTCCCCAGGCCCTGAGATGTTAGGCACGTGCCTTAGTTGCCAAAGACATCACTCAGATCATGCATAGAGCTATGTGGAATCAAAGCACCTTGAAAGTCTTAAAATTGGGTCAGAGAATTGAAGTCCCACAGTCTCATACTTTAAAGTGAAAAGCAATAAACAAAAAATTAGGGGTGTAAGTAGGATTTCAAATTTTGGAGGTTGAAGGTCAAATTTGGCACAAGTAACCAAACATAGTGGCTTAAGTCTATTTATTAATACCGGAGGTCATCTTACATTTCTTCAGGTTTTTATAATTTTATAGCTATTGAGGTCTGACACTTCCTTGTTTACGTTTATTTCTAATTTTTGAAGCTATTACAAATGAATTTCTTTTTCAGCTTTCCTTCTCTGCCTGCAAATGTTTGGTATCTAGAAAACTACTGTTTTTTGTGGGTTAATTTATATCTTTCTACTTTGCCTAAGTTATTTATTTTGTTGAAGTCTTTCTCTTCCTTTTTTTGTGATGATCATGTGATTCTAATGTCTTTGGCTCTGTTAATGTGGTGTGTTAGGTTTATTGATTTATTTAAACTAGCCTTGTATCCCAGGGTAAAACCAACTTGTTCATAATGATTTTTCTGAATGGTTGTTGAATACTGTTAGCAAATATTTTATTAAGGAGTTTTACATTTATGTACAACAAAGGGATCGTTCTGATATTCTCTTTTTATTGTTGGTTCCTTACCTGGTTTTGGGATGAGTGTAATAACTGCTTCATACAACGTATTGCTAATGATCCTTCTGTTTCTGTTTCATGAAAAAGTTTCATGAGTATAGGTATATTGTCTTCTTTAAAGGTCTTAGAAAGGGCTGGGAAGGTGGCTCAGTAGTAGAGCACTTGACTTGCATGCCTGAGGCCCTGGGTTCGATTCCTCAGCACCACATAAGCAGAAAGAAAAAAGCCGGAAGTGGTGCTGTGGCCCAGACCCAGAGTTCAAGCCCCACGACTGGATCCAAAAAATAAATAAATAAAGGTCTTGGAAAATTTAGCCATGAATGCATTGAGACCTGGACTTTTCCAGGTTGGGAGACTCTTTTTCTATTTTTTTTTTCATATTTTTTATTGTAAAGATACTGTACAGAGGGGTTACAGTTACATGAGCAAGGGAGACTTGTATTACTTCTTCAATCTCATTGCTTGTTATGTGTCTGTTTAATCTTTTATTTCATTTTGGTTGAGCTTAGGCAATTCGTTTCTCTAAATTTATCACTTTCTGCTGAAGTTTTCATTTTATTTGAGTGTAGGGTTTGAAAGTGGTCCTTCATACTCTTGAATTTCTTGGATATTTGTTGTAATGTTTCCTTTTTTATCTCTAATTTGGTTGATTTTCTCTTTCTCTCTCCCCCAGTCAAATTAGATAGGTGTTTGTCAATCTTACTCATTTTTTTCAACTAACTGACTGTTTCCTTGATTCTATTTATAATTTTTTAGCCTCTAATTCATTGATTTATGCCCTAATCATTAATTGCTCTGTCCAACTAGTAGTTTTGAGTTTGGATTGTTCCTGTTTTTCTAGCAGCTTTATTTGCATCATGAGGTTATTTACTTGAGTGATTTTCATTCTTTTTATATAGGCTGTTATAGTTCCTCTCAACACTTATTTTTGCTGTATCCATGAGGTTCTGATATGATACGTTTTCATTTTCATTAGCTTGTAGGAACTCATGATTTTTTTCCTTTATTTCTTCAGTGACCCATCTGTTATTAAAGTCTGTTGTTCAATATCTATGTGTTTGAGTATTTTCTGTAACTTTCTACAGTGATTGTTTTTAGTATTGAAACTTGAACATGAGACATACTATTGCTCACCTGTTTTACTTTTGCTGGCCCTTTGTCACTGAGTTGCACATTTACTTCCAGCTTTTATTCCTTCTGGTTAAGTAGTGATAAGAATTGTTCCAATTTATCTGTTTAGTTTGACTTCAAATCATGATTGGTTTCCCAGATCTCAGCTTTCTGAGTAGGAATATAGATATGAGTTACTGGTGACTTGCTGTACAGTGATTATATTTGTATTGTGTGTCTATTTAATTGACTTTTATTTGAAATTCTCAAGAAAAAAATAGTATACTATTGATCTTATCACTTATTCTTTTGTATTTGATAAATACAAGAATTTAATGAAACATTGCTATTGTGATTTAATAAATTAGCTTAACAACATCATTAGTTTTAATAATTTAGATCTATAGTAAAGATTTTTTGTGGGGGCGGTCGGTCGTGGGGCTTGAAATCTGGGCCTGAACTCTGTCCCTCAGCTCTTCAGCTCAAGGCAAGGATTCTACCACTTGAGCCACAGCGTCACTTCTGGTTTTCTGGTTTGTTAATTGGAGATAAGAGTCTTACAGACTTTCTGTTTGGGCTTGTTTTGAACTGTGTTCCTCAGATCTCAGCTTCCTGAGTAGCTAGGATTACAGGCATGGGCCACCAGCACCTGGCTAATGGATAGATCATGAAGTTAGTCTCTCTCTCCCTCTGTCTCTCTTTCAATATTGAGGATTGAGCTTAGGACCTCACACTTGCACCCTTGCTAGGGAGGAGTTCTATAGCTTGATACACACCTTTAGTCCCCTCTTTCTTTGTTGGTTGTAGGACTTGAACTCAAGGTTAGAGCACTGTCCCTGAGATTTTTTGCTTAAGCCTAGCACTTTAGCACTTTGAGCTACAGCTCCATTTCTGGCTTTCTGGTGGTTTATTGGAAATAAGAGTGTCATGGACTCTTTAACCTGACTGGCTTTGAACTGCAATCCTTAGATCTGAGCCTCCTGAGTAGGTAGGATTACAGGTGTGAGCCACCACTGACAGCTTTCTAGCCCCCTTTTATGTTGGTTCTTTTTGTAGGTAGTGTTGCCTTATGCCCAGGCTGGGCAACAATATGAATCTCTTACTTGTACTTTCCCATGTCACTGCAAATGATAGATATACACCTATATCCAGCCATGTGTTTTTCCACACTGAGGTAACTAGTATGTCATTACACCCAGCACTTAGTGGACATGGCAGCCATTGGTTGAGATAGAATATCACAAATTTCTTTTTGCTTTCATTGGCTTTGAACAGCAGTCCCTGGATCTGTGTCTCTCAAGTACTTGGGATTACAGCCACTGAGCCCAGTTCAAGTGTCCTTTTAATATAGAAAATTCTCTCTAAATAGCAAGGAAAAAGCAGTTTAGATGAATAACTTTGTTAGGTTAGAAAGTCATCCAGGATAAGAATAGCTTTATTGAAGATAAGGTTTATGAAATAAATGTGAGTTACTATGATATTCTTAAGTGTAGTACCAAGGATTAAAAAGATTTGAAAAGATGTCTGTTTTCAAAAACAGATTTGTGAAGAGGTATAAGAGCAACTGATGTCAGAAGCAGTGAACATACCATACTGTTTCTCCAATTTCAGCCTTTCATATGAAAGTTTTAAATGAATTCATAAGAATTTTCTGTGACAAAAATTATATAGACAAAACTGTATCTGAATTTAAAAAATTACTGGAAGAATAATTGAGTAGAGGAAAAGAATGCCAAAATATTATAAAAAGAAAAAGATGTAATTTGATTATAGGAAGGAAATTGATCTCTGTAATTAGTAGTTAGCGTGTTTTCAACATAGTACTAGCTTCTTTTTTTTAATTTAAATTTTTATTTTTTGTGAAAATACTGTACAGAGGGGTTACAATTACATGGGCAAGATAATGAGTACATTTCTTATCAAGCATTGCAGCCTCCTCCTTTG
>NW_012267276.1:1720382-1742704 GCF_000151885.1 Dipodomys ordii | reverse complement strand
CCCCCCCCCGCACCAAAGAGTACTAACTTCTTTTAGCAGATGGAGGCAAGGAAAAATATGATTGAGAACTAATATTAAAAGATAATGGTTAAATATCAATAATAAGCACTTATATGGTAAATAAGGTTCAACTTATTCTTTAATATTAGTTTTAATTAATATTATGTAGATTTTATATTGTGGTCTCACAAAGAGTCAAAGGTTATTAAGTTAGGCATTTTATCAGTAACTCAATGTTGGTAAAAATCTGGATTATTTCTCATCTCAATTTTGCACATTGCTTAGAATTAGATCTGCCTTTTAGTCTTCTTTCAAGTCTTGTTGATTTGTCAATTCTCTGTATAATCTTTTTTTTTAAATTGCAAGGTGATATACAAAGGGATTACAGTTCCAATAGTAAGGTAGTGAGTACATTTCTTGTCGAACTTGTTACCCTTTCCATCATTTTTCTCCCAACCCCCCCAATGTACAGATTATTTCCAACTTATTGTCTTGTGAATATCGATGTACATTGGTTCCCCTTTTGTCCTTTGTCTCACCCTTTTGTTCCCCTTCCCTTCCCTAATTCAAATAACCATATATACAATACCCAGGGTACCAAAATCAAATACAGTGACAACAGGGGACAAACCACAGGGGGAAAAATACAAAAGAAACAAGACATCACATAGTATAGTAAAAACAACAACAACAAAGAAAAGACCTCTTGAGTCCATATCTTGGAGTTCATTTCATTTAGCATTATCTTACATGGTCATATGTACATAGTAATTGAGCTATTCTGCTCATCTGCTAGGATTATCCTAGACATATACTAATTATTACAAATGAGGAAAACTATGGAACCTATGTTTCTTTGGGTCTTATGCCACTTAATATGATGTTTTTCCAAGTCTTTCCATTTCCTTATAAATGGGGCGGTGTCACTCTTTCTGATGAAAGCATAGACTTTATAAATGTGGTGTGTGTGTGTGTGTGTATATATATGTAGTGTATGTGTGTGTGTACACACGCACACACACACACAGGCACTCTACATTTTTACATTTTTTTTTGGTCCATCTACTGAGGGACATCTGGGTTGATTCCAAATCTTAGCTATGGTAAATAATGCTACGATGAACATAGTACCTCCCCTGTAACCCAGCAGTTCCACTTCTGGGCATTTACAAAAATTACCATAAACAAGGCCATACTAAAGCTCTCTTTGTATTCTTTAAGAGGTACATTCACAAGAGTGAATGTATCACCAGGAGCTCTGAAACTGCCCTTTCCACTCCAAATTTGGCCTAAAATACTATCCCTGCTTTGATTAGACAGCTGTTACAGGATTTTTAGAAACTAGACAAGATGGTAATTTTCATTGCTTAGTCTAGGCATTACTAGCAGGCATACAATTTAGATGGACAATGTGAACACCTAAAAAATAAAATCAAAATAACATTTGTGTAAAATTTCATGTAACAGATTTTTTAAATTAAAAATATTAGTTTCTCTGTTGCTTATTTTTTACCATGACCACAAAAGACAAGAAAGCCAGAAATTGGAATGCTAAAATAATAAAATATCCAATTCTGATCACCTATAACTTGGAACTTATATCAGAGTTATAATCTGGCTTTTCATTTAATATGCTTTTTTTTCATTTACATGTTAAAATTGATTTCCTTCCCTTAGTTTAGTAGTGAAATGGATAGTTTCTTACAAGTAAAATTCTTCATCTCCCACAATTATAACTCCTTAGGGAGCATTAACCAATTTTTAAAACTGTAACTACTTGCAGCTACTAGTTTAAAATTTATAGGCTTTCTTACTTTGATTTTACTTAATCAGAGGGAAGAAGCGAATATCTGGGGAGGATGAGGAGAAAGCAGTTAAAAAAATTGAACCTTACTAGAGGATCTGTTCAATCACTCCACTTTATATATCTTTATGCCCCACAAATGGGAAACACACACACACACACACACACACACACACACAAATTAACATTACAGCTTGATCATTGCAGCTTGATCTCAGGGTCTCATTCTCCAATTGTTTGCTCATAGCTGGCACTCCACTAGTGAAGCCACACCTCTATTCTGGCATCTTGCTGGTAAATTGAAGATGGAATACCTCAAACTTTTCTACCTCTGCTGTCTTCCAACCCCTGATGTTAGCCTCCTCAGTAGCTAAAATTACAAAGGTGAATCTCTGGAATTGCTGGTGCTCTATTATTTTAATAGAGCTTATATGTTATTAAATTTTACTTTATATGCATTTCAAGTATTTAAAAGTATTTTACTTCCATTGTGGGTATGTATAAATTTTCTTGTAGCTCTAAGTATGCTAATTAGGTTTCTCTATAGAAGACTTAAAATATTAAATATTTCATTGATCATTTTGAATAGTGAAGATAGAGATCTTAATTTATTGTGTGGACTTTTACCCTTTACTATATTTGTACATGTTCACATGTCTATTATAGTTGATTAGAAATAATGTATGACATTTATGGTAGAAAAGAAATGTCCATTTTACTGTAATATTTGTATTCAGAGATTTTTTTTTTTTGGTCTCCCTACCATTGCCTCTTCTTTTCCCTCTCCCTTTTGTCTTTCCTGTTCCTCTCCCAATCTCCTCCAATTCTCTCCCTTCTCACTGCCTTCTCCCTTTCTTCTGCCTTCCCCTCTCTCCTCTTTCTCTTCCAGTTCTCTCCCATTCCCTCCCTTCTCACTGCCTTCTTCCTTCCCTTCTCTTGCTCTTCCTACCTTACCTTCTGTTCCTTTCTCTCTTCTCTATGCCTGTATCTTAAAGTGTTTTTCCCCCTGCATTTAGCTCTGATAATTTCAAGATCATGATTTCCACTAACATCTTTGATCCAGTTTGAATGGATTTTTGTACAAGGTGAAAGATGAAGATGCTATCTTATCTCCAACATATGTTTTTAGCATCTTTATTGAGAATCAAATGGCAGTAGCTCCATAGGCCTATATATTGGCCTCTAATACACCACTTTATATCTTTTTTTTTGACAGTGTCATGTTGATTTGGTATTATTGGCTATATAATATAATCTGAAGTCAGGTTTATAATGTTTATACATTGCTTTCACTCAGGGTTGCTTTGCTATTCAGTGTCTTTTGTACTTTCATATGAATTTTGGGATTGATTTTTCTCTTTCTGTGAGGAATAACATTGGACTTTTGATGAGGATAGCATTATGTCTTCAGCTTGCTTTTGATAATATAAACATTTTCACAATGTTACTTCTGCAAAGTCTTCATCTGTTGGTATCAATTTCTTCAGTATTTTACAGTTTTAATAGAGAAGTATTTCAACTCCTTATTTACAAACTTAAATTCATTTTTGTTTTTAAAGGCTATTGTGAATGTAAAATTTTTCCCTTGATTTTTCTTCTTACCTTATTGGTAACATATAAAAGCTAATGGTTTCCTCCTATTTTGCTGAATTTATCATCTTTCTTAAAATAAGGATTTCTAGGAACTGAATGAATTATCATATCATGTATATATAGGGATAATTTGACTTCTTCCTTTGCTATTTTATTCTTTCATATTTTTCTCCTGCTTATTGCTGTGGCTAAAATTTCAAGTACTGTGTTAAATAAGGACAGTGAATGGCCACACTAGTCTTGTTCCTGACATTAGAGGAAATCCTTTTTGATTTTCCCCACTCAGTACAATACTACCTACAGTTGGATGTATACAGACTTTATTATTTTGAGGTGTGTTAACTATTTCTTATTTTTTAGAGTTTAAAAATTTTTAATTTTTATTGTAAAGATGTACAGAGGAGTTATAGTTTCATAAGTCAGTTATTGTGTACATTTCTTTTTTGAACAGTGTAACACCTCCCTCATTTTCTCCTCCTTTTTTCCCCTTTCAGACCCCAGTCCATCCCCAGGTTGTATATTTCATTTCCAATATAGTGTCTAGTGAGTATCACTGTTGAATTATTTCACCCTTTGTCTCACCATTTCTGTGCTTCCCTTCCCCTCCTCAAATCACATAAACTTACATACAAAAGATACAGAAATAAAAAACAACAATAAAATGGGGAAAAAAGAACTGCCAAAAGTAAAATAAAAATCTTCTTGTTTCCATTTCTTTGAGCTTCTTTCAGTAAACATCATTTTATATGATCATATGCATATAGCTATTGAGCCCTTGTGATCCTCTTCTAAGAATATCCTCGTTTGGTCTCACTATGTGAATATTTAGAGGTTTTCAGAGATTTTAATATGAAGACCTGTTTAATTTAAATAATTTTATGCTTTACTGAGATGATCTTATTATTTGTATCCTAGATTGTACTTGAAGACTGTGTTGCATATTTTTGTACCTGCTAAACCATCCCCATCTCTGGAATGGAAACTTATTTGATCAATGTGTGTGTATAGGTGTGTGTGTATGTCTGTGTGCATGTGCATGTGCATGTGTGTTGGTTCTGTGTCTTGAACTCAGGGCCTGTGTGCTGTCTTTGTGCTTTTATGCTCTAGGCTAGCACTCTACCACCTGAGCCACAGTTCCACTTCTGGCCTTTGGTGATTAATTGGACTTTTCGGTCTAGTCTGGCTTCATGCCACTACTCTCAGATCTCAGCCTCCTAAGCAGCTAGGATTAAAGACTTGAGCCACCAGCTTCCAACAATGTATGTCATCTTTTTTTGTACTTTTTTTTATTGTAAAATTACTGTACAGAGTGGTTACAGTTATATGAACAAGGTAATGAGTGCATTTCCTATCAAGCATTGTTGCCTCCTCCTTTCTTTTTCCCCTACCATCCCTTCCCCTCCACCTCCCCAACTCCTCCCTCACCCCCCTGAAATTATAAAGTTCATTTTCAATATAGTGTCTTGAACATCTCATTGTTACAATGGGTCAACCTGTATCCCTATTTAAGCATTTTGTTTTTTCTCTTCCCCTCCCCAAAGTGTATATACAAGATGCAGGGCCCTGACATCAAATACAGTGAAAATGGGTTATACCGTAGGGGAGGAACATACAAAGAAAGAAAAAAAATCACATAGTGCATTATAAATACATTAAAAACAATAGCAAGAAAGCAAAAGGATATTTGTGTCTTTAACTTGGGGTTCATTTTGCTTAAAATCATCTTATATGGTCATATGTCCATAGCTTTTTACCTTTTTTGCTTGTTCCAGACATATACTAGTTACTGCACATAAGGGAAATCATGGGACCTATATTTCTTTGGGCCTGGCTTACTTCACTTAATATAATTTTTTCCAAGTCTTTCCATTTCCTAACAAATGGGGCAATGCCATTCTTTCTGATGGAGGCCTAGAATTCCATTGTGTATATATATATACCACATTTTTTTTCTTTTATTGTGAAAATACTGAACAGAGGGGTTACAATTACATGGGCAAGATGAGTACATTTCTCATCAAGCATTGTAGCCTCCTCCTTTTTTTTCCCTTCCCATCCCTTCCCATCCTCCCTCTGCTCCCCTACCCAACCCTTCCCCCTCCCCCACCAAAGTTGTAAAGTTCGTTTTCGACATAACGACTTGTACATCTCATTGTTGTAATGGGTCCACCTGTATCTCTATTTAAACGATTAGTTTTTCCCCTTCCCCTGCACAAATTATACCGATATCAAATACAGTGAAAGCAGGGATTATACCATGGGGGAGAGACATACAAAGCAACAAAGAAATAATCTTATAACCTGCTTTTACTGTATTTGAAGTTGGTATAATTTGTGGAGGGGAAGGGAAAAACAAATTGTTTAAATAGGGAAACAGGTGGACCCATTGCAACAATGAGATGTATAAGACGTTATGTTGAAAAACGAACTTTACAACTTTGGGGGAAGGAGATGGGAGGGCATGGATGGTAAGGGGAAACAAAGGAGGAGGCAACAATGGTTAATAAGAAATGTACTCATTACCTTGCTCATGTAATTGTAACCCCTCTGTATGGTATTTTCACAATAAAAACTTATTAATAAAAATAAAAAATAAAAAAATAATGCTGCAATAAACTTGTTGTTCTGTTAGCCTTAGTATGGCCTTGTTTGGGATCATTTGGGTAAATGCCCAAAAGTGGGATTGCTGGGTCATAGGGGAACTCTATGTGGAGTCTTCTGAGGAACCTCCATACTGCTTTCCAAAATAGTGGAAGAAGTTTACACTCCCACCAATAATGCAGTAGGGTTCCCTTCTGGCCACATTCCCTCCAGCATCTGTTGTTATTAGAGTTCTTGATTATAGCCATTATGGAAGAAAGACAGCTTCCTCAGTAAATGTTGCTGGCAAAATTGGTCAATCACCTGTCAAAAACTAAAGCTAGATCCTTATATATCATCCTGCACCAGAATCAACTCCAAATGGATCAAAGACCTTGGAGTCAAAGCAGATATCCTGAAAACATTACAGGACAGAATAGGAGAAACCCTAGGTCTTCTTGGCACAGGCTGAAATTTTCTCAGTAGAAACCCAGAAACACAACAAATCAAAGAAAGATTGGACAAATGGGATTGCATGAAGCTACAGAGCTTCTCCATGGCAAAGGACATAGCTAGCAAGATCAATAGAAAGCCCATGGATTGGGAGAAGAACTTCACTAGCCATACAATGGACAAGGGTCTCACATCTAAAATATACTTGGAACTCAAAAAATTAAGTCCCCCAACAACAAATCCTCAAAGAAACAATAGCCTGATAAATAAGTGAGCTAAAGGCTTAAAGAGTAACTTCTCTGAAGAAGAAATAAGAATGTCCAATAGACACATGAAGAAATGCTCAACCTCTCTAGCCATAAATGAAATGCAAATCAAAACAACACTGAGATTCCACCTCACCGCAGTTAGAATGGCTGTATATGATCTTTTAAATTCTTAGTTGCACTTGGATTACTGTTACTTTTCTGAGAGATTTTATGTCTATGTCTATCAAGGAAATTAGTCTATAATTTTATTTTCTGTTGTTTTGTTTCCAGCTTTGTTATCAGAGTATTAGTGGCATTTTATGAAGAGTTTTCTAATGTTCTTTCCCTTTTTATTGTATGAGAAATACTGCTGTTAGCTCTTCCTTAAAAAGTTCAATAAAATTCAGTAGTTAGTCCATATGGTTCTGAGATTTGCTTTGTTGGGGATCCCTTTCTTGAAACTGCTTTCAATGACATTGTTACAAATCTCTTTAAGTTGCTTGTATCCTTTTGGCTTAATTTTCCTAGGTTATATGTATATACAAATTCATCCATTTTCTCTAGATTTTCCTATTTATTTTATTTTTATTTTTATTTTATTTTATTTTTTTTGTCAGTCGTGGGGCTTGAACTCTGGGCCTGGGCGCTGTCCCTCAATTCTTCAGCTCAAGGCAAGTGCTCTACCACTTGAGCTACAGCGCCACTTCCGGTTTTCTGGTGGTTTATTGGAGATAGGAGTCTCACGGTCTTTCCTGCCTGGGCTGGCTTTGAACCGCGATTCTCAGATCTCAGCCTCCTCAGTAGCTAGGATTACAGGCGTGAGCCACCGGTGCCCGGCCCTCCTATTTATTTTAATATAAAGTTTCAAAACATTCTTCAATGATCTGTATCTCATTGGCTCATACCTACAATTTTAGCTACTCAGGAGACTGAGATTGTGGATCAAGGTTTGAAAATGCCCTGGCATCAAACCTGAGAAAGTCATTTCTGCAATTAACCACCAAAAAGCCAAATCAGAAAGTATAGCTCAATTGGTGGAGCTCCAGTTTTGATTAAAAAAGCTGAGAATATAAGGCTCTGAGTTCAAGCCCCATACTAGCACATACATATACAAGTAAACCCCAATAAGTCTCTAAGTTTTACTATATTTTTTGTGTACCTCTTTTTCATTTTTAGATTTGTTAATTTTAGTTTTCTCTCTTTCCTTTGATTAGTTTTCTAAGCATTTCTCAATCACTTTTCCTTTCTTAAACCTCCTCTTTCATTAATGCTTTTATATTTTTCTTTTAGTCTCCATTAACATCTGGATCTTTATTTGTTTTCTAGTATATTTAATTTTGGGGGTATTGTTCTTGTTTTTCTAGAGTGTTGATGTTCATCATTATGTTAGTTAACATTTGTCTAATTCCTTGAAAGAGGCAATGATAAGTACAAACTTATTTCTAAGCACTGTATCCCTCGAGTTCTGTGTTTTAATTTTCATTTGTTTCTATGAATTTTAAAAATTCTTTTGCTTTCTTCAATAACATCCTGATCATTCAAAACGTACTGGTCAATTTTGAAGTTTCTAAAAATTTTTTGTAGTTTCTTCTGTTGATATTTAATTATCATTTTATTACAATCTGAAAAGAAGGTACACAGAATTTAGTTTTCTTGTATTTGTTAAGATTTCTTTTAGTCCTGGGGCTTTAACTCAAGGTCTTACATTCTCAGCTTTTTACTCAAAATTGGACGGTATGGGCACTGTCCCTCAGCTGCTTTTTTGCTTTTTTTTTTTTTTTTTGCTCAAGGCTAGCACTAGCACTTGAGCCACAGAGCCACTTCTGCTTTTTTCCATTTATGTATTAGTGAGGAATCAAACCCAGGGCTTTATGCATGCTAGGCAAGCACTCTACTATTATGCCACATTCCCAGCTGACTTCTTTATGACCTATTTTGTAGGAAGTTTCATGGTTGCTGAGACAAATGTATCCTATAGCTGTTGGGTGAAATGTTCTGTACATATCTGTTAAGTTTAATTTATCTATATTACAATATAAGTCTGAAGTTTCTTTGTAGATTTTCTTTTTTTGTCCAGAGGATCTAGGTATTAATGCAAGTCAAATGTTGAAGTGATTAACTATAATTGTATCTGGATCTATCTGTCTTGTTATATGAAGTAGTGTTGTTTTATGGAATTTGGTGCCTCAACCTTTTGGTACCTAATAATTTATAATTACATGTCTTCTTGATGGATTGTTTCCATTTTATCTTCTAATGTTAGTTTGAAGACTACTTTTGTTAGACCTAATTTTGTTCCTCATGCTTATTTTTAATTTCCACTTGCTGTTACCATTTTCCTTCATTTGTTTGAATTTCAGTCTGTGACTTTGTAAATGACTTATAGTTCTTAAACGCATCAAACTATTGTATCCTATTTTTTAATATAGTCAGTCAATCTTTTTTAATTATACCATTGACACCATTTACATTCAAAGTTCTACTAGATATTTAATTTTTTTTTCCTGGCTGATTATACTGCTATTTGTTTTTTTCCTTCTCTTTATCTATCTTAGGGTTTACTAATATAATGAATTAAACATATTTAGTCTTTTCCTAATTCTTCTGTTTCTCTATTCTTTTTGTGTAGCATATACTTTTCTAAGTTATCATTTGTAACTTTCCTCCTCATCTTTGTGATGCTGGTTTACTGATCACAAAATATTTTAGTTTGTATTTCTCTTGGAAGGTATTTATATCTCTGTTAATTTTAAAGGATAACTTTCCTAGATGTATTGATCTTTGTTGGTAGTTATTTATTGTCACATCTTTAAATCATATTATGTTTTCCTGCCTTTTAGAGCATCTCCTAAGTTATCTGATGTATTCTGGTGAATTTCCCTTTACAAATAAGTTGGCCTTTTTCTGTTGTAGCTTTTGTCTTCTTTCTTTGTCTGGTAGTCTTGGCATTTAACTATAATGTGACATGCAAAGGATTTTTCCTTGTTATCATATTTTGACACTAATTCATTGAATAGTTTATCTATTTAATAAATGTCTTTGATAGTAGCTCCTTCTTCTACCTTATGTGTCCCTAGACTTCATCTCTTGATCTAGAGATCTTAGAAGTTTTAATTATACTTTTCTCCCCTCCGTTACTGATGTCTGAATATAAAATTTCTTCAACTTTGTCTTCAATCCATTATATTCTTTTTTCTGCTTGATTTAGCCCACTGGTCATGCTTTCCACTATGTTTATTATTTGATTTATTGAGTTTATCATTTGTAACATTTACTTCTTTTATCCCCAGTAAATTGTTTTCTTGAAAAATTTCTCAACCATACCCTGGACTTTTTTATCTAGATATTGAATTTTAAAAATTCAGTTGTTTGAATTTTTATTGAAATAACTGATCTCTTTTAAACTAGACTTGAATTTTTTTGTCTTTCATTTCAACCATTTCAGTATCTTTGTGTTAAGTTATTTAGCTTTGAATTTTCAGAGGAGCAATTTTTGCCTTGGTTATTCATGTTTCTTGTGTTTCTCATTTAAGATTTTTGCATCTATTCATATGGCTGTCTCTACTTTTATTCACGTTTCTCTTTAGTGGGCAGCTTTCTTTTGAGGGCTCAAAAATACTCATAGAAAAGGCTCACAGAACATTAGCTACATCACTGTTCAGAGTGGTACTTACAAAAGCTGAGGACTGGACAGTCAAGACCCCACTGTGGATAAGTAAAATTCATTCAGTTTGGAATCTGCCACTTCTGTGTATGTGTTCCCAGAACCATGGCTGATATCAACATACTTTGATGTCTGTGAATCTTGCAGGTTTTCACTTGTTCCAGAGGCCCACCAGTCTTCATATATTTGTATGGAGAACATTTAAGCTAGAATAGAATATTGAAATCAGTAGACTACCTGCCAGTCATAGGTTCCAGATCTTCCCAAAAGTTAAAGATCTTGTTAAGGGAACAGGCTTGGAAAAATTGCGTGATCCACCAGCCCTAGGCTCAGAGTTCTGTCTTACCTAGCAGCACATTATATGTAACACGAAAGTAGATCTGGAGACCAGTTTATCATCTGGCTATGGGTTTAGGCTTGGTTCTCTCTGTCCGTAGGGTGATCTACATACATTGTCACTTATTAATTACTACAGGGGCCCGTTCCACTGATGATGATGTTTTCTGTAGCCCAAGATACATACATTGGGTTCATGTCCCTTTCTTTGATTGCCCTTATGGCCGTCTCCCAAAGAGACACCAAGTGAACATATTCTCAAGCTTTCTGACTTTCATTTATTTCTTCTTCAGGTTCTTAGTAACTTAGTCACAAAACAATAGGTTCAAGATGTTGCCTAGCTATACATCTCAAAAAACAAAAATAAAGGATTCTCCAATGCCTACCTAACATAGTGGAACAATCATTGTCACCCTAAATCCCCCCATTTATGTTTAAAACTTATGAGAGCTATGGGTTTATCCTTAGGCTAGGACTGCCACTCTGTTGTCACCAAGCTGCCTTTCTCATGTTGTGTTTTGGCTTTGCCCCTTGTTTTCCACCATGGTTGGAACTGTAAGCTCCTGCTGTTTTCTGCATAGCATTTCTCTTACTCTGTGTTCAGTATTTCTGATACCTCTTTCATAGTTTTTGGTATTCTTCCTCTCATTATCTTTAGAATATAGCTTTTTGGGTTTTTGAGAAACCTGACTCTTCATTTATGGTGTCACATGGGTGGCTTCTATTCTGCCATCTTAAGCAGAACTCCTAATTAATAGATTTTTAGTCACATATGTTGATATGATACTTAAGATATTTGTGGCAATATATAACATATGAATAGAGGCCGTAGTGGCACATGTGTGTTTTTTTGTTTTATAGCCTGATACCACTCATTCACAGAAAACTATTACCTACTATCTAGGAGATAATGTTGACTAATATGGTTCTTATTTGTGGAATTCACATTTTGCATGTGGTAGACAGTAAAATTTGAAAAGTTAAGTACTTAGATTATCAGGAAGACTTCTGAGAAGTGATATTTTAGCTACATGTGAATGGCAGTAAAGAAATTTCTGACACCTAAAGATGAGTTTGTTTGTGCATGTGTATATGTGTATGTACATATATGTATATGTGTTTGTCTTGGTTTTTACGTGTGCTACAATGAACAAATGGAAGCGTTCATACTAAGAAGCTCTTGTAGGATAAGGTTAAACTTGTTGAAACACTAAGGCAATATTGATGTGTCTGGGGCTTTAGAGTCGGTTGATAAGGGAATGGCAGGATGTGATAGAAGAAGTCCTAGACTGTAAGGTTTTTCCAGCCCCCAAATTGTAGACTGTTATGAAAACTAAAATTGTTTTGATTTTCCAGTCTATATTGCTTTCCCTTTTTTTGTACGTTTTTATTGTAAAGATACTGTACAGAGGGGTTACAGTTACATGAGCAAGATAATGAGTACATTTCCTATTGAGCATTGTTGCCCCCTCCTTTGTTTTTCTCCTACCATCCCTTCCCTCCCACCTCCACCACTCCTCCCTTCCCTTCCTCCCCCACTGAAGTTGTAAAGTTTGTTTTCAACATAGTGTTTTGTACATCTCATTCCCTTTCGACTTCTAAGTTTCTTCTCTTCTTATATATTTTTATGACTTGATTATAAGCATTTAATAAGTAATGCCTGATTTACACAGAATTGTACTATCTCTAAAATTTGTTTTACTGTTATATTCTTCCATACCAATCTATTTATATACTCATTCTCAACATATTAACAATTTAATTGTGAAGTAATTTTTACTTGATAGAAGATAAAAATGAGATGTCCTGAAATTTCCCATTCATCTAAATCACCATTTCTCCTATGTGGTTATTCATGTTATTCTATTTATTTGGTGTTACTAATATTAAAATATTAACAGGATAAGTAGCCTAGTGATACATTTCTGTTGAGCCATTGAATTTATAAGTATATACACTGATAAGGGACCAGGTCATTAAATCCTTGTAAACACAGAGGTAGTTTCTATTCTGAAATCTTACATGTAAATATGCATACACATGAACATATGAACATGTATGCAAATAGATTTCATTTGGGGCAAAATGAACTGTAATCATTATTTTCCCTATACTGATACAGTGGATAACTTGTTCTAGAACATTTTGGAACCATTTGTTACTCTTAGGGTCAAGTAAAATGAAATTATTAACAAATTGACTAATTTACTTTATGTCAGTGTGTTCTCAAAATTACACTTGATTTAATTGGTGTACAAACTAGTAGCATATTTCACAAAGAAAGATAACATGCATTATTGTCTTCATATAATAGAAACATTTTCAATGGACTGTTTTTTGTGGTAGAACTACTACTACATATAAAATGATGGCGGACATTGCAGAAAATCTGAAAGCAAAGCTTGCAAGACTAAAAATTTCTTGTTGTTTTTCTTGGTACTCAACCTCTACATGCCTTATTTTTCATTGTGTAAATATTTTTAGAAACTTTTCATGTTGTCAGGCTAGGGAACATAGATCCTGGAAATTTTTAACAATTTATTTTATTTTGTTTTGGTTTGATACTACAATATTTCAGTTTTTATATATTTCCAAATATGTCACTCTTAATTATTAAAAGGCAGTAAATGAAAAAGAATACTCAAATGGATGTTTGTTTTGTATGTTAATACAGGTTGTTCTGACCAAAGTATTCACTCCAATAGTCAGTGTAAGTGTTCTCCAGAAGGACATACTAATAAGCAGTTCTTTCCATGCTTGTAGTTACTTCAATACAGCCTACTCTGTGTGGAGATTTGAAGACCTAGAATAAATGGCTACGTTTCTGATTCTATATATGCAGAGTAAGCAGAAGATGAGTTGCAAACTGAACAATAGTTAATAAAGTCTGCTTTTCTCAATAAACATGAACACAAGAATCATTATTATATAATTAATTGATTTTAAGTAGAAAGGCAATAAATGTAACCCATACAATTTAAAATATTTAAATTTTCACCTAATTTGACTCATTTAATGTTTCTGCTACTTTTATCTTTTTTATAGCCTGTTACTTAGTAAAGAAAAGTTCCCATAAAATACCAGGTAAAAAGGAAGCAGGTACAAGAGTAATGAGGGAATATTTAAATATAAAATGCAAGAATTCACAGACCTTTTGTTGTTGTTGTTAAGATGTAGTTGCATTATGTTTTGCAGGCTCTCATTGGTAGAACTTCTGGCCTCAAGTGGTCTTCCTGCCTTAGCCTTCCAAAATATCAGCCAGGGGTAGAGCCATGTGCTTTGAAGCATATCACATTGGAGTTTTCAACATTTGTGGATATTTATGCAACAGTCAGTCTCATTGAATTTCATTAAATTTCAGTGTTTATCTCCTTCCTATCTTTAATACTGGAATTTGAGCTCCTGGCCCCATGCTTGCTAACCTGTCACTCAACCACATATCTCTAACCCTGTTCTTTTGCTGGCTATTTTCTAGATAAAATTTGAGAACGTTTCTGCTTTGACTTGGACTTGAATAAAGATATTACTCCACTGTCAGCCTCCATAATAGCTAGGATTAAAGACCTGAGCCACCCACACCAGCTTATTTATCCTTAATTCTGAGGTCATGTTACAAGGTTGTTCATCGTGGAAATGTATCATCATTACTGATTTACTGGAAGGACTATGTAACAGTGGGACATTAGCTAAGTCTTTAAAGAGCAGTTTTAGCATAGGTAAATTGCTACTTGGTTTATTTCTATATATGCTACAATAAACATTGTCATTTGCCCTTCTTTGATTCTCATTGTAGTTGATCTCAGAATTCTGTTTAATTTAAATGTGTTTGTTACTTTCTTAACCCATGTTATAGAATATTATATAAATAATTTGAATGTTATTATTTTAATACCTGATATTTTAAGAATGTAATAGATCTAAGAATTGGAAGCAAGAAAAAATGTAATAGATTTAAGGGCATATAGTGCATTTCTCCTAGTAAGATCCTGCATTTAAACCCCAGTACTATCAAAAAAGACAGAACTGTGATAGAATTAAAATAGACACTGGTCAAGATGCTCATTGGCTTTCTTCTACTTCTTGCCTTTGTAGTCCTTAGTTTTAGTGCTCTATTTCTAGTGTCACCAATTGCCTAATAGCTTATGAAATAGAATCATATGTGTTACAGCATCTCAGGAGCACCTTCCCTAGCCTATAGAGCTGCACTTGATTCTTAGATTGAGCTATGAAAATGCTACAAGATCTTCACAGCCGGGTTTTATTCATTTGTTTAATCAACTTTTAGTGTAAGCATAGGAGGTTCTCTTTTAAAATTCAGAACAGAAAAACCCACACATTGAAGAACAAAACTGGAGACTTGATGCTACCAAACTTCAGAGTAGAGATCCCAGAAATAGGTGCAAAAAATACAGTCAATTTGTTTTAGAAAAAAGGAACAAGAGCAAGGTGAAATCTTTTCAAATTTTGGCACTGTGGTATACTTTGATACACACAAAATGAAATCTAACTATGGATTTTATATCTTTCAAAAATTTAATTCAAGGGGCTAGGAAGGTGGCTCAGTGGTAGAGCGCTTGCCTTGCATGCATGAAGCCCTGGGTTCGATTCCTCCAGCACCACATAAGCAAAAAGAAAAAAGCCGGAAGTGGCACTGTGGCTCAAGTGGTAAAGCGCTAGTCTTGAGCTGAAGAGCTGAGGGACAAAGCCCAGGCCCAGAGTTCAGGCTCCACGACAGGACCCCCCCAAAAAAAATTAATTCAAAATGGATCCTAAATCTAAATATAAAATAACAAACTATAAATCTTTTGTAAGTGACATAAGAATAATCTAGATAAATCTTGAATTTGGAGAGGACTTTTTAGATAAGAGGATGAGGAGGAGGAGAAAATAGACTTCATTGAACAACTTTTTATTTTTCAAAGACATTCTTGAGAAAATGAAAAGTGAAGCCACACAGTAAGAGAAAATCTTTACAGAAGGTATCTGAAAAAGGATTTAAATCCAGAATAAACAAAAATATTGAAAACATAACAAAATAAGAAAACCCAATTAAATTGACAAAAGATTTGAAAAGATACATCACCAGATAATTATAGCAAAAGCATTTCACATCATAAATCATCAAAGAATTGCAAATTAAAACAAATATCACTACACACCTATTAGAAGAACTAAGATCCAAAATACTGACAGCACCAAATACAGGTGTGGAACAAGAGAGAACTTTCATTTATTTCTGGTGGGAATACATAATTTTACAATTACTTTGGAATACAGTTTGGTAGTTTCTAAAAATGAGCATATGATTCAGCAGTTGTGCTCATTGGTATTTGTCCAAATGGATTGAAAACTTATGTCTATACAAAACTTGAACACAAATGTTTGTCAAAGCTTTATTTATAATTGCCAAAACTTAGAATCATCCAAAATGACCTTTAATACACGAATGAACAAAGTGTGGTACATGTATACAATGAATTATTCAGTGATTTAAAAAAATGAGCAATCAAATGGAAGAACCTTAAATGTGCATATTGCTAAACAAAATAACCAGTACAAAATGGTATATCCATAATTTTGATTCTATGGCATTCTGGAAAAGGGAAACTAAAGACTATGAAAAGATCAGTGGTTACCAAAGAAGCTGAGAGGAAATAAGTAAAAATGAATAGTTAAAGCACAGGGGATCTTCTGGTTAGTGGAATTATTCTGTATAGTATAGCACATTCTGGACTTATGTCACTATAATATTGTCAAACTTCATAGAATTAAAAAAAACAATAAATGTACTGTAATGTAAACTATGGATAATATAAATTTTGTGGACTGCCCTTTTCTATTCAGTTTTTTTATTTTTAATACATTTTTATTGTAAAAAAAACTGTACAGAGGGGTTACAGTTAACATGAGCAAGGTAATGAGTACATTTCCTATCAAGCATTGTTACCTCCTCCTTTGTTTTTCCTACTATCCCTTCCCTATCACCTCCACAACTACACTTCCTCCTTCCCCCTCCCCACTTCCCTGCTTAAATTGTAAAGTTCGTTTTTCAACGAAGTAACTTGTACATCTCATTGTTGCCTCTTCAGTAAATGGTGCTGGCAAAATTGGTTAAATACCTGTAGAAAACTAAAGTTAGATCTTTATATATCATCCTTACATTTCAACTCCAAACGGATCAAAGACCTCAGAGTCAAAGCAGAAGCTGAAAAGATTACAGGAGAAACCCTAGGTCTCCTTGGCACAGGCCGAAATTTTCTCAATAGAGACCCAGAAACACAACAAATCAAAGAAAGTTTGGACAAATGGGATTGCATCAAGCTGCAGAGCTGCATGACAAAGGACATAGCTAGCCAGATCAATAGAAAGGCCACGGATTGGGAGAAGATCTTCACTACCCATATAAGGACAAGGGTCTCATATCTAAAATATACTTGGAACTCAAAAATTAAATCCCCCAACAACAAATCTTCAAAGAAACAACTGCCCAATAAAAAAGTGGGCTAAAGATTTACAGATAAACTTCTCTGAAGAGGAAAGAAGGATGGCCAATAGACACATGAAGAAATGCTCAACCTCTCTAGCCATAAAAGAAATGCAAATCAAAACAACACTGAGATTCCACCTCACCCCAGTTAGAATGGCTATAATCAAGAACTCTAATAACAACAGATGCTGAAGGGGACTTAGCCAGAAGAAAATCCTACTGCATTGTTGGTGGGAGTGTAAACTTGTTAAACCACTTTGGAAAGCAGTATGGAGGTTCCTCAGAAGACTCCACATAGAACTCCCCTATAAGCCAGCAATCCCACTTTGGGCATTTACCCAAATGATCCCAAACAAGTCCATACTAAGGCTACCAGCACAACTATGTTTATTGTATCATTATTTACCATATCTAAGATATGGAACCAACCCAGATGCCCCTCAATAGATGAATGGATCAAGAAAATGTGGAATTCTATGCCTCCACCAGAAAGAATGACATCACCCCATTTGTTAAGAAATGGAGGGGCTGGGAAGGTGGCTCAGTGGTAGAGCGCTTGCCTTGCATGCCAGAGGCCCTGGGTTCGATTCCTTAGCACCACATAAGCAAAAAGAAAAAAGCCGGAAGTGGTGCTGTGGCTCAAGTGATAGAGCACTATCCTTGAGCTAAAGAGCTGAGGGACAGTGCCCAGGCCCAGAGTTCAGACCCCACAACCAGACCCCCCCAAAAAAAAGAAATGGAAAGACTTGGAATTACGTGAAGTAAGCCAGGCCCAAAGAAGTATAGGTCCTATGGTTTCCCTTATTTGCAATAACTAGTATATGTCTGGGCCAAGCAGAAAGAGTCAAAAGCTATGTACATATGACCATATAAGATGATGTTAAGTGAAATGAACCCCAAGATAGGGACACAAATATCTTTTTTCTTCCTTGCTATTGTTTCTGATGTATTTATAATGTACCATGTTATATTTTTGTTTCCTTGTATGTTCCTCCCCTACGGTATACCCTGTTTTCACTGTATTTGATGTTGGTGCCCTGCATCTTGTATATATACTTCTCTAGCTTGGGGAGGGGAAGGGAAAAAACAAAATGCTTAGTGTTTGTTTGATTGTTTTTTAATTTTGGCAGTACTAGAGTTTTGAACTCAGAACCTATTCCTTGGCACCTTTGGCTTTAAATTAGGTTTTTTGTTTTTTGGGTTTTTTTTTTTTGCCTCCAATTAGTTGTACAAGGGGTTTTATTTTCACCATGTGCATATAATATTCATTCTCTCCATTCCCTCCGCCCATTCCCAAACAAGTCTCAGCAGGTGTCCTTGTTCCATTTTCTCACATGTACATAAAATATTTTGATTATGTTTCCCCTATCTGCTCATATTTCCTCCTTTCCCACTAGTAACCTGCACTGCAGATTTCATTTTTTGTTAAATTATATGTTGATTGCTCAAAGGTTTTATTTTTTTCACATCATTTCTCAGGTTTAAGTCCCACCTGTCCTGGACCTCAATCCTATTATAAATTTCCTTTTTTTTTTGGGGGTCTGGTCGTGGGGCCTGAACTCTGGGCCTGGGTGCTGTCCCTCAGCTCTTCAGCTCAAGGCTAACACTCTACCACTTGAGCCACAGTGCCACTTCCGGCTTTTTTCTTTTTGCTTATGTGGTGCTGAGGAATTGAACCCAGGGCCTCATGTATGCCAGGCAAGCAATCTACCACTGAGCCACCTTCCCAGCCCCCTAATATAAATTTTCTGTGAAGCTAGGATGACTGATACATGCCACCATGCTAATTTTGTCTTGGTTGAGATGGATGTCTTGTGAAGTTTTTGGCAGGACTGGCTTTAGACCATGATCCTATTGATCAACATCTTCCAAATACCTAAGGCTATATAAAATGAATTCATACATCCCAGGATTATTCTTCCCCTGCTTTTTCACTTTTCGTGTTTTCTTTTGTTTTCATATTGTTTTGTTTGTTTATTTTACCTATTCCAGGGGGTGAACTCAAGGCTTCATGCTTTCTTTGCTTACATGACCAGGCACACTACCATTTAAACATCTCTTGTAGTCTTCTGGTTAGTTAATTGGAAATGGAATTTCCGACTTTTCTGCCAAAGTTGGACTGGAGCCATAGTTTTCCAATCTTCCTCTCTTGAGTACCTAGGTTTATAGGCATGAGCCTCTGGCATTGGTTTTCATGAGTTTAATATGAATGGACATTGAATTCACTTGAAATATGCAGAATGTTGAAAAGCTAGAAATTCTTGATTATCATAAATTATTTTTAAGGGTTCATTAAATTCATTGCTTATATACCTCTTTTCTGTGGATTAACTGAAATTTTAGTAATTCCCTTTCAGTTTTGATATTTTAATTGCCTAATTGTTGTGGTGAAAACTTCAGGTATGTTGAATTAATGTGGCAAAAGTTGACATATGGTGTTTTCCCTGGTTTTAAGGAAGCATTTAGCCTTCTAATTCGGAGGGTTAGCTATGTGTTCAGGGCTGGGAAGTTGGCTTAGTGGTAGAATGCTTGCCTCTCATGCGTGATGCCCTGGGTTCGATTCCTCAGTACCATATAAGCAGAAAAAAGCTGGAAGTGGCACTGTGGCTCAAGTGTTAGGGTGCTAGCCTTGAGCTGAAGAGCTGAGGGAGAGCACTCAGCCCCAGAGTGCAGCCACAACAACCAACAAAACTAAATAAGTAAAATAAAATAAACTATTCCTTTCCTAGTTAATTTAGTTTATTTACTGTATCAAGAAAGGGTGCTTAGGCAGGTGTCAATTGCTCAAGCCCATAATCCAAGCTATTCAGGAGGCTGAGACCTGAAGATCATGATTTGAAGCCAGCCCAGGCAGGAAAATCCATCAGGCTCTTATTGCCAGTTAACTATCAAAATTCTGTAAGTGAAGCTGTATCTCAAGTGGTAGAGCATTAGCCTTGATCTAAAAGACATAGGATACAGTGCCCAAGCCCTTAGTTCAAGTCCCAGGACCAGTAAACATACACATACAGAGACACACAGACACAGACACACACACACACACACACACACACACACGAAAGGGTACTTGATTGTGATAAGTTTTGTGCATGTGCATTAACTGACATGATCAAATGATTCTGTTAATATTTTGTTTTTTTTTATTTGCTTAAGGAATCACTTGTACATTTCTTGAAGAAATGTATAAAATGTATAAAGAAAATATACTGTCATTTTGTACATTTTCTAATGTATAATGTATTGTGACAGTCATTTTATACATTTGGATTTGGTCTGCTTTTCTTGAATATTTTGCTTCTGTGGTCATTAGGGTTGTCTCTGGTTTTCTTGAAATACTTTTTGTGGCCTGTGATTTAGACATACTGTCTTCTACTGGAGTTTTGACAGTTTATGTTTTTCTGGGAACTTTAGCATGTTTTTCAAAATATGTTGACCAAATATGTTGGTTTTCAGTTCATTGGATTTTGTAGAATCTAAATTTAAAATATGAGACAAAATCCCCATTTTTAATGCTGATTTCAGTTTTATTTTTCTGTGTCACTTTTGTTCAATGTTAGTTAATATTTTATCGTTTCAAAGAATGAACTTTTTCTTTCATCAGTTCTATTGTTTCTGTTTTGTATTTTCCTTTTTATTAATATGTTCCTTTTTAAAAAATATGTAATTCCTGTTTCTCAGACCATATAATCTTAATTAATTCACGTTTAAGTTTTTTGATTCTTCTACTTGGTTTGATTTTCTCTTGAATTTATCTAGCAATTTTTTATTTAATATGTTCCTTTAGATAATGTCTGTACTTTTATTGATATTCCTCTTTGTGGAGATACTTATTCACCGGTCCTTCAGCTCTTGATAATTTCCTCAAGAGTTTGGATATATTTATTAAATTGACTTAAAAATGAACTTATTGACTTCTTTAGGGATATTTGTTGTCAGTTTCTATTAATTTTTCCTGTGAATGCCTATGCTTTCTTTTCATGCATTTTACTTTTTTTTGATAAATGTACTTTGAATTTTATAAGGTAGCAACTCTAAAAATCAGATTTTCCTCTTTTGATTTGTCATTAGTTTTAAGTTTATTGTTTTATTTTTTTAACCCTTTTGTTTTTGTCAGTGTTCTCTTTAATTGTGAACAGAGCTACGTTCTGAACACTGTCAACCTCATATATAAATTAAAGTCTCTGTTCTATTATTTTAGTAGTTTCAGTTAGTACTTTGATAGCTTTCTTAGCTGCTTGTAACCAAAAACATGAGAATAAAAAAATGATTGAAAAAGATTCATAGAAAAGAAGGAAGGAAAAGAGAGAAAAAGGAAAAAAGTAGTCCTAGATTTTGTCTGTTAAGTCTTAAGTTTAGCCAGATGCTCCTTCTCTGGTTAGATAGGCTTTTACAACAACATTTTGCCTTGACTTTTATTTCCCGTTGAACTTCCTGTGTCTTTTAGGCTTTTTCTGAGCCCAAGTCCAGTGTGCAGTGTCTGTGGCACTCTGAATCGTTAGAGTACACAGAGGTTCTGTAAAGGTTTTATTCTTCATTGTTTGCTTTCCCAACCTTTCTGATATTTTGTCCTTGATTATTGTTTGTACTGATTATTGCCCAGCCTGATGAGGGAAATGAGTGTTTTCAGGAAACACCACTCTAGGAACGTTAGCTCACCCCTGAAAATACTTCGATTTTGACAAAAGAAAGGTGTAAATAGTTCTACTGGTTTTTCCAATCCTGTATAGATCTCTGGTATCAAGATTTCCAGCTGCTCTCTTCATACTGGCTTAGATCACAGCAGTGAGGGACACTAGGTAGATACTTGACTCTTCATCAGTATAGCTACTGACAATTTAAATGTTTGACTAGATATTAGAGTTCTGAAAAAAGTTGATTGTTACAGCTTTTGCTATTTTATTGGTAATTTTAGTAAGGGTAGAGCCCTAAAGTTCCTTTTTATGACATTATTGGAGTCACTTTTAGTTATACACTATAAGGATATTTTGACATTTTACTGTGAATAATTTTGAAAATGCATTAATATAAAGAGAATATAAACTGGCAATAATATGTTCAGGTATGTGTACAAAAGATTCAGATACTTCTTAATCCATTTATTCATTAACTTAATTTTTTATTGTGAAAATAGTGTATAGAGGGGTTACAATTACATGG
>NW_012267276.1:1714304-1720264 GCF_000151885.1 Dipodomys ordii | reverse complement strand
TGGGTCCACCTGTATCCCTATTTAAACAATTTGTTTTTTCCCTTCCCCTCCACAAATTATACCAACATCAAATACAGTGAAAGCAGGGGTTATTCTGTGGGGGAGGAACATACAAAGCAACAAAGAAATAATCTTATAAATGCATTCTCTTAATTTTTATCTGTTACTGATGAATTATGATTTTTTGTTACTAAGATGCAGCTTTTTTTTTTTCCTTTTGCCAGTCCTGGGGCTTGGGTACTGTCTCTGGGTTTCTTTTGCTCAAAGCTAGCACTCTACCACTTGAGCCATAGCTCCACTTTTGGCTTTTTCTGTTTATGTAGTACTGAGGAATTGAACCCCAGGGCTTCATGCTTGCTACACAAGCACTCTACCAATATGCCATATTCCCATCCCAAGAAGATTCAACTTTTAAGTACAGAGATCCTACTTTATATGCCTAGGGAAAACGGAAAAAGCAGTCATAGCCTTTGGCATATTAGATTCCTGTTGTTACATGTTATCCTAGTTATAAAAGTCACTACAGATTGATTGGAATAATGGTAATTGTTATTTAAGTCTAGGATGAAGACTCTTTTAGCTACTAAGGTTCATTTTTTAAAAATTCAGTTCTATGTCACACTGAATGCTTACGTTTTGTATCTTTCATTATGATCTTATGATTCAGATTTAGGTTATATCTTGAGAAATAGTATTACATGTCATTTTTATTCATATTTTAAGCATAAGCTATGAATGTCTTGTAAATTAATAGTAGAAGTGAAAAGAGAATGCTTTGGTGGAGTTCTTTGAATGATCATCTCCAGTGAGTGATGATATAGATAAAATCTTTACCTAAAAAGGCCATTTGCAATTAATTGCTTAATGGATGTTAGGAAAACTCTGGAAGATTAACTTAAGGCTTCCTCAAAATCAATATGTTTAAGCTGCAACATTATTAATAAATATTATTGTTAACTGATCTATAGGCAGTATTTTTGGTTATTCAAATAGTAAATGGTGGAATGTAGCTGTGAGGCATAATATTATAATAGTCCATTTTATACATTTAATTATCTATATGTTAAAACTAATATTACAAGTAAGTTAGTAACATGTTAAAAATAGCTCATTAACCAAACTTCACAGAAAATACAGTAAACATTTTCAGTTTCTACAGATTCTCATAATAATTTAAGAGTTGCACTTAATGGTCATATATGAATACTGTGTAATCCTGTACAATCTTATGTGCATTTTGTGATTATTTGTGTATAGTAAGATTTTACACTTCACTGTAACACCCAATCTAATAGTATAGTTTACTTAATAACCAATGAAGATCATACAGATTAAACTTAGTGTTGTATCTTAAGCATTTAAATGTAAAACTTTTGAGAATTTTGGTCATACTAGAACAAAAATTAATTGATTTGGATGATTTGATATTATTCTCAAGGCAAATATAAGTAGGTTTCTCTGTGGTTCAGTTTGTGGTACAGGATTCAAAATCTACAGTTTATTTTATGAAGGAGTGCGAAGTGTTCTGTCAGGACTCTAAGGGAGCTTAATTCTACAGAACTGGCTTATAAAACCTTTGCAAATCCATATATGGGAGACTAAATTTTACAAGTGTTACTATATAAGTCTTTCCAAATTGCCTGAAGTTTCTATCCTTATGAACATTTTTAGTTACCAGGTTTGAGGGGAAGAATGAAGAAACATCAAGAAACACTTAATTTCTTGTCATTTATACACATGTATGCACGCACACATGTACATACACAGACTAGGTATATATTTATGCACAATCTGGCCTTTTAACAAAGAAAAATAAGCCTCTGTTTGGCCTGGCACTGGTAGAAACAAAACAGCTGAGACTTTAATGAACACCATACTGAGGGCATGTAGGACATAAGGCGAATTATGCAGGTTACAAACTGCACATCTTCTGTTTAGATATAGGATATCTCCCCAATCCTGACAATTAGTTGTACTGACAAGGCAAACAGATAGACAGAAACAGAAGGAGATCATTTGTATCAATTTGAGAAAAAACAACTAGTAATGAAACAAAATAGCCACACAAGACTTTTACTTTGAAATATCTTTTCTTTATATATCCACTAAAAATAAATATACACTGTCAAACAAAAGGTTCTTGATTTTGTTTGCAAATAAAAACCAATGTGGTTTTATTTTTAAATTTTTGCAAAAAGATTTTTCTGGATGTTTAAACGAATTTAATCGTGGTAACCTGACAGCTTTGTTTAAACACTGAATATGAGTTTCCTTTCATGAAAAACCTTTTCAAAGTAGAGCAGTTCAGCTGTGAAAACCTGAATACATTAATGATGACAAAGAAGCTTCAGAATGAGCCAACATTTGTTTATTTTATTTTTTAAAATAACATTTCTTGATAAATTACACACACAAAAGTGATACAGGGTTATTTTAATTTTTCCATATTTCTTTGTTAATAGATAACCTTCTGTTTACCTTTTTAGACACATTATCTTATTATCAATCACTTTGTTACTGTTTCAAATGACTGTAAGAAGTGGTTTTTAAAATGTACCTTAAGAGTAACCTTTCACAGGGAAAGTGTTAAATGTTATCTTCAATGTGTGATTTAACATCAAAATATATAACTCTTGTTTAGGTTTTAGATAATTTTCTTCAAAAGCAAACCCTTTTCAACTTTCAGATAAATTGTATAAATTTAGAAATCATTTACTTTGTTTCTTATGTTATAAAAATGATGCATCATTTGCCAAAAAAATGAATATAGAAGTATTTTAGGTATTATACTTTCTTAACTGAGGTCTAAGCATAAATAATTTTGCATAGTCATTCATAGGGAGAATAATGATGTTAACTTTTCTGAACTGTTTCCCTTGTGGATAATTTAGTGAAAAAATTTTATATATTTATATCTTATTTTTAAAAAAATGTGATATATAACTTAAGAAATAGTCTTCAAATGATCTGTTTTACCATTTCCTGCAAAGTTAAATATATTTTTCTCAGATTCCTTACAAGACCATTTTTTGTTGTTGTTGTTTTGTGCTTGGTTCTGGTGTTTGAACTCAGGGCCTGGGTTCTACACTTGAGCTTTTTTTCTCTCTCTCAGGGTTAGCATTCTACTCCTTGAGCCATGGATGCACTTTAGTCTTTTTGGTGGTTGGAGGGAAGAGTCTCAAGGATTTTCCTGCCTGGCTGGCTTCAAACTGTGATCCTCAAATCTCAGTCTCTTTGGTAGTTAGGATTACAGGCATGTAATGGGTTCTCTACAACACCAAATAAAAATGTATCAATTTTTTGCAATTCTAATATTTTATAAAATGTTTGTTGAACTGCCCTTTGATATATTTTATATTTATAGTTTGATACTAGTTTCAAAAAGGCATATAGATGGGCAAGAGCTGATGTCTCAGTATCTAGTAATCCTAGCTATTCAGGAGGCTGAGTTCTAATGATTGTGGTTCAAAGCCAGTCAAAAAGCCAGAAGTGGAGCTGTAGCTCAAGTGGTAGAGGGGAATTGCCCAGGCCCTGAGTTCAAGTTCCAGGACTGAAACACACACATGCATACATAAACAAAGGCATATGACTGAGCTTAGTGACTAAAATGAGCTCTGTTGAAATTAGTGTTTGTTATAAAATAAACAATATTTCATGTTATTAGTAATTACTATATATATAAATTGTCTTTTCTTGTCTGACAAGCTATTACTAAACAGATATAAAATAATAATCATTTACTTGGCTCATGATACAGTGGGAAGTTGGGTACTTTACTTACTCTGGACTAGGCTTCCTTAATTGTATGGAGACTGGCTGACTATTAAGAGAAGTGAGTAACTATGCTACAATCTCACCTTGATCAGGCCAGCAATCACTAAATTATATGGGAGGGACCGCATTCTGTTAGAACAAAAGTAAGTTGCAGGGTTCATGAAGCTTAAGCTCAATATTAGCACCTTGTCATATTTTCCATATTTTGTTGGCCAGGGCAAGTAGAGCCAAGAACTAAATGAAAAAAAAGTTTCTATATAGCAGCACTAAACAATCACAGTCAAATACTTAGAAATAAATTTATCAAGACAACTAAAGGAAGCTTACTGAAAAAATTACGAAGTATTACTGTTAGACATTAAGGATGATATGAGTAAGTGTAGAGTTATTTCATGTTCATGGTTTAGAAAACTTGGTATTGTTACTATGCTTAATGTTGTTCAGGCAACAAGATTCTATTTGAAAAACAAAATAGAAAAGTTTGTGGACATAGCTCAAGAGGCAGAGCACTTGCCTAGCAAGCATACTAGAAGATGAGTGCCACGTTGTAGAGTCAATTGGGGTGCTTTTTTGGTGGGACTAGGGTTTAAACGCAAACCTGTTGTTTGCTGGGTAAATGCTCTGTCACTTGAGATGTGACATTCTTTTTAATGCTATTTTATTAGGTAAATGTAGATGCAGAAGTTCTCAAAACAATAATCGTAAGTGAATTTAACAGTACATTAAATAAAGATATCATGATAAAGAGGGATTCATCTCCAGGAATGCAAAGAAGAGCTCCATGTATGTAAATAACTAAATATGTTATATTGTATAAGTAGAATGAACAAGAAACCACATAATTATCTCAATAGATGCTGTAAACACTAATAAAATACAACATCCTTACATGAGAAAAACCACTAACAAGCTTAAAGGAAATGACCTAAAAATAACAAACTCATTTGTAATAATGCAGTAATTAACATTATACTGAAGGAAAAAATCATAAGACGTCCTAAGATTTTGAACAAGAAAAGGATATTACTTTTACCACTGTAATTTAATAGAATATTTGAGATCCTAGCAAGAGCAATGGGTAGAGAAAATTTTATTTTATGCCCAATAGGGCATTCAGATTTGAAAAGAGGAAATGAAATTGTCACTTTTCAGATGACATTATCTTATATGTAGAAAATCACAGACCTACAAAAAACTTTTAGAACTAGTGAATTCGGTGAAGTTATAGGATAAGAAAAATTAATAAAACAGCTTTTAAATATACCAATAGCTAGTAATTTGAACTAGAATTCAGAATGTTAATCACATTTATAATACCTAACAACCCTCCCTGCCAAAACCAGGTAGGAATAAACGTAGGCAAAGGGTAAAACACTGATGAGAAAAGGAAACCAAAAAATGAAATAGCCTCTTGATTAGAGAAGTTAAAAAGTTACAGTATTAAATTGCCATATTACTCAGACTACATATTTAGTGCAACCCCTATCAAAATATCAACATCATTTTTCATTGAGATGGAAAAATAATCCTAAAATTTTTATGGATTCACATATACACATGCATTCCACCTTGAAAAAAACAACATGACAGTGGATTTCCTAATTTGAGAGTATACCACAAAGTTAGGGCCATCAAAACATTTATGTACAATACCCAGGGTACCATAATCAAATACAGTGACAACTGGGGATAAACCATAGGGAAAATAACACAAAAGAAAAAAGAAATCACATATTATATTAAAAACAACAATAGCAAATGAAAAACTCATGGTTCCATATCCTGGAGTTCATTTCACTTAGCATTATCTTATATGGTCATATGTACATAGCTATTGAGCTATTCTGCTCATCTGCTAGTACTATCCCAGACATATACTAATTATTACAAATGAGGGAAACCATGGGTCCTATGTTTCTTTGGTATGGCTTCACTAAACGTGATTTTTTTCCAAGTCTTTCCATTTCCTTACAAATGTGGCAATATCATTCTTTCTGATGGGAGCATAGAATTCCATTGTGTATATCTACCACCTTTCTTGATCCATTGATATACTGGGGGGCATCTGGGTTGGTTCTATATCTTTTTTTTTTGATTTTTTTTATTTGTGAACATACTGTACAGAGGGGTTACAATTGCATGGGCAGGATAATGCGTACATTTCTTACCAAGCATTGCAGCCTCCT
>NW_012267276.1:1688508-1712359 GCF_000151885.1 Dipodomys ordii | reverse complement strand
TTTCAGCCACACTTTTCTCATTATTGGCATACAGAAAAGCCGTTGATTTTGGGGGGTTAATTTTATACCCTGCTACTTTGCCAAAGTTTTGAATCTGGTTCTATATCTTAGCTATGGTAAATAATGCTGCAGTGAACATGACTTTACTGGGAGCTTTAGTATGGCCTTGTTTGTGGTCATGTGGGTAAATACCCAGAAGTGGGATTGCTGGGTCAGGAGCTCTATGGTTAGTCCTTTGAGGAACCTCTACACTGCTTTCCAGAGTGGATGAAGAAGTTTACACTCCCACAAACAGTGTAGTACCATTCCCCTTCTGGAATACTTGCCAGCATTTCTTGTTATTAGATTTCTTGATAATGGCCATTCTAACTGATGGAGTAAGGTGAAATCTCAATGTTGTTGTCACTGTATTTGATTTTATTACCCTGGTGATTGTATATATGCTTATTTGAATTAGGGAGGGGAACAACAAAGGGCAAACCAAAGCAACAGCAATACTCACAAGACAATAGGTTGGAAATGAACTGTACAACTTGCAGTGGGGGAAGGAGATTAGGGGAGAAGGAAAGTGGGAGAAAAATGAGGCAGGGAGTAACAAGTTCGACAAGAAGTATAGTAATCACCTTATATGTGTAACTTTAATCCCTCTGTACATCACCTTGACAATAAAATTAAAAATAAGACAAAAAAAGCATAAAAATGATAGCAAATGATAATCTAACAAAGATGCCTAGAACATGCCTTGGAGAAAGGACAGTTTTAAACTATTTTGGAAAAATTGGTTATACACATGCAAAAGGATGAAACTAACCCCTTATCTCTTGCCAATTTGCCAAGTTGAAATGGATTGAAGACTCAAATTAGAGATATGACACTATGGAAGTAATAAGAGAAAGCATACAGAAACAGTTCAGGAAATTGGAATAGCAAGTAAAGTTGTAATCGAATTGTTCAAGGACAGTACTCAGGCCCTGGATCAGCATAAAAAAAGATTTTCAGACAAAACTCACAAACCATAGGAAACAAAAATAAAAATAGAAAGTAGGAATATATCAGATTTTAAAGTTTTACTCAGCAAAAGAATCAAGTCAACAAAATAAAGCAAAGGCTACCGGATTAGAAAATATTGACAAACAGCCGGGTGCTGGTGGCTCACGCCTGTAATCCTAGCTACTCAGGAGGCTGAGATCTGAGGATAGCGGTTCAAAGCCAGCCCGGGCATGAGAGACCGTGAGACTCCTATCTCCAATAAAACCACCAGAAAACCGGAAGTGGCGCTGTAGTTCAAGTGGTAGAGCTCTTGCCTTGAGCTGAAGAGCTGAGGGGACAGCGCCCAGGCCCAGAGTTCAAGCCCCACGACCGACAAAAAAAAAGAAAATATTGACAAACTTTTTCTGACTAGAAGTTACTATATAATAAATATAAAAGACTTTAAAAAGTAAACAGAAAAATGAAGGAGGGTCACAATTTGACAAGAAATGTACTCACTACCTTAATATATATAACTAACCCCTCTGTACATCACTTTGACAATAAAATTAAATTTAAAAAAGTAAACAGCAAAAATAAAACATTAAAAATGGACATTAGGCCTAAATAGATATTTCTCAAAAAAAATCATGAATTTTTTTTACCAGTATGTGGATAAATGCTCATCAGCAGCAGGAAAATGCGAATCAAAGCCACATATCATCATATGATTAATATAAAAATTATTAAAGATAGCAATTATTGCCTTTAATTTTTGAGGGGATTAGAAATAGAATGGTCATTTTGTTAAACAGTACAGAGGTTTCTCAAAAAATTAAAATTACCATATTTTCTTACAATCCTACTACTAGGTATATATCCAGAAGAAGTGAAATCAGTACATTCCAAAAACATCGTCTCCCAGATTTTTGTTTGTAGCAATCTCTAAAATAGCCAAGAACAAATAAACCTCTGTCAGCCTATTTTTGAATAAAAATATAGTTCCTAAATATTATGCAATGTTCCTTATACCTAAAAATGAAATGGTGACAACATGGATAGAACTAGAGATAATTGTTTTAAATTAAATATGCCATGCAAAGTAAGACATGTACCGCAAGATCTTGATCATGTAGAATACAAGAAATTTGGTGCCAAAGAAACAGTAAATGCTGATAAGCAGAAGCTGGGGGAGTACTGGGAGAGAGAGGGAGGGTTAAGGAGGTGTTGATCAATAATGTAGTTAGGAGTAAAAGGGATCTGATATACTATTGCACAGCATAGTGACTATCCAACAATAACATTGTATCTCTTTAAAATTACAAGAAAGACTTTTTCCTGTAAAGAAATAAAATTTAAGGAGATAGGTAAGTTTGATCTTATTTAAACATTGTGCATATATATTAAAATGGTATAATACCCCACAAATATGTATTGTTTTTGAGTTGCAAATTAAAAAATAAAACATTATGAGAATATAATATACAAAGCATTTGCAAAGAAGGACACATAACTTAGCAGAGTAATATCATAAGACCCATGATTCAATAGAAACACTAATGGAAAGAACAGAAAGTCAAAATTGATCAACACTTACATTTAAACCAGAACTGGCAATGAAGATTAGTAATGAAAGAATGAGCATTTCTTTTTCTTTAATTTAATTTTATTTTTTTGTGAACATACTGTACAGAGGGGTTACAATTACATGGGCAGGATAATGCGTACATTTCTTATCAAGCATTGCAGCCTCCTCCTTTGTTTACACTTAGAATGAGCATTTCTTAAGTGTTGCTGAGGACAATTGATTTTCCATTTGCAGGAAAAGTAAAATACTTTTCCCATATTTTCCAGTATTAATAAACCTAATGAAAGTGTAACATGTAAGATGTAAAAAAAAATCAATAAGAGAAATACATGAACTGGCATTCATTTTGCAGTAAAAGATTTACACAGAGACATAAATGTGTGATGATTCAAGTAAAATGCCAGTCAGATTGTATCTTATTTCCTTTGAATTGGCAAAAATTAGATACCATGTGTTTATCAGAGTGTGAAGAAACTGGTATTCTTCTATATTACTTTATGGAAGTTGAAAGTGGTATTTAAGTATTTTGAAAATAACTTCAGGTAATGATGAATTACTTTCACTCATCTGATTATAGAAAAACTATTGAAGATCTGAAATATTTGTAGCTCCATTACTTTCAATAAAAGAAAACTGGAAGTGTCCCAAATACTTATCCATAACAGAAGGAATAGGTAAGGTTTGATGCAATCTAAAATTGAAGTATAGTTCCACACAATTGTGTGATCCCCCAAAACACAAACAGAATGTTTTGTAAGATATTAATTTACACAAAATGTAAAACAGCAAATTATATATTATTAATGTGTATTATAAGTAACATAACTAATGGCAATTAATGTTATTTAAGATAGGCATTATTTTTGATTAAGGAAAGGATCTAATCGGTAAGCTGCACTCTAGATATGTCAGCGTTATTGATGATATTTCATTTATTATGCTAAATGATGGCTGTTGGAACTATGAAAAATTCCAGTAAACTTCTTGTTAAATGGTATTAGGAAAAAAGACAGGTACTGTTGATCACTTCTGTAATCCTAAGTACTCAGGAAACTGATCACATTTGGAAGCCAGTCTGGGCAGGAAAGTCCAGGACACTTTATTTCCAATTAACAGCAAAAAACTAGTTGAGGTGTGGTTCAAGTGGTAGAGTGCTAGCATTGAGCAAAAATACTAAGGGATACTTCCTAGGCATTGAGTTGAAGCCTAATACTGGCATACAACAACAACAGTCAAAACCAAAAAAATAAAAATATCAAAACCAAAATAAATAAAATTATCAAAAATAGGTTAAGTACCAGTGCTTACATCTACAATCCTAGTTATTCAGGTGGCTGAGATCTAAGGATCCTCATTTGAAGCCAGGCCGGGCAGAAAACTGTATAAGATTCTTATCTCCAGTTAAGTGGAAAAGGAGGAGGTAGATGAGGTGGACCAGGAGGTGCTCAAGTAATAGGACTGACCCTAGATCCAGCGTTTGAGCATCAGGATGGGAACTGAATGAATGAATGAATGATTGAATAAATAGTAAAATTAAGTGGATGCTTGCCTTTCTTGATACTAAAATGTATCTTCAAGCATTTAGAACTAAAATATTCTTATTCTTGAAATACACAAATCAATTTTAAGTCCAGAAAATTACCAGCTATGACCAAACTATAAGATACATTAGAATAGAAAAGTGCCTGATCAAATGATTAATTCATTAGTCTGTAGAGTAAATAATAATAGAGGAAATTGCTAATTTTTGAAAAATCTATTATCTAGTTCAGAATGTTTTTATTTAGTTTTTTATGTGCTCAGTTTTGAGGATCAGGTGGGAACATATAGAAAAGGTACCAACAGACTTAAGTAAAGCTACACATTACTAAGATCTGTGCAGATAGTTTAAATACAATGACATGCTAACAAGTGGCTAAGTTGAATAAGGTCTTAACAAAATCCTTTTGAATAGATAGTATTGTAATCAAAACCAAACAGCAGAACATTACCAGTAGAGATAGCATGTGTGAGAAAAGAACCCAGTGAGCATGAATTGTGTGGAAATGAGTAGAGTACTGGTAGTCTATGAGATCTCAAATGTTGGAATAGCACATCAAAGCTTTATAATTTATAATTTGAGATTGAAGGGACTTTGTCTTGCCAATTCCAGTGGTAATTGTGAAACATTTAACTCATTTGTAAGTTATAGGAGGGGAGAAGGGGACATGACATGATTTATTTTTACTTTATTTTTATGATTTATTTTGAACGTTAAAACTAAGCAGACGGCGAAATTGATTTTTTGTGATACTCTAGCTAGTACATTCTCAAAGCTAGGAGACTGTGATGTTGATACAAATCAACACCACTAGTTCAAGTATAATACACATTCAGATTTTAATTAGTTTAAAAATATCTAGTTCATATCTTCCCCCACAAGCTCTCAATTATGTACATAATTCTATAATACCATTTACTTTGTAGATTTAAGTAAATGTTATTAGTCAGGGTAAGGACCAGAGACTATTCCATCATTCAAAGAAATGTCTTTCTATTAACTTTAATTACTATACTCTTTTCTCAACTCTTAACCCTTGACAACTACTGATTTATTGTTCATTGTTTAATATTTTACCCTAAAGAACTATTTAAATGAATGATCCAGTAATTAAAGATTTTTATTGGATTTTTAAAAGATTCTACTAAAGATCTTGATCTTGAGGTACATCTAAATGGTATGTATGGGTAGTTTTATTTCTTTTTAGTGAGGAGCGAAATTCATTGGATAAATGTAACATAGTTATCCATTTGGCTATTGAGAGACATTTGGATTTTTAAAAACAATTTTGGGGGGCTGGGAAGGTGGCTCAGTGGTAGAGTGCTTGCCTTGCATGCACGAGGCCCTGGGTTCGATTCCTCAGCACCACATAAGCAGAAAAAAAAATAGCTGGAAGTGACGCTATGGCTCAAGTGGTAGAGCACTAGTCTTGAGCTGAAGAGATGAGGGACAGCGCCCAGGCCCAGAGTTCAGCCCCCACGACTGGACACTCCCCCCCCAAAAAAACAGTAAAACAATTTTGTCAATTATCTATAAACATGTGGTGTACAGGTTGGATAAAAATTGTGTATGTTTTTGGCATGAATGTAACTTCATTTTTCTAGGATAGTAAACTAGGATACAGTTTTTAAGTAATAAATGATATTTTTTTCTGTACTCCATAGTGGTTATAGTCTTATTTCCACCAGCAATGTATGAGAGATCCAACTGTTTACAATCTTCACCAGTATTTGATATTGGCAGGATGTTTTCTAGCTCTTGTAGTGTCTTCTTTTGGTTTTAATTGGCATTTCCCTAATGTGATGGTGAACTGCTTTTGAGTGCTTATTTGCCATCTATGTTTCCTTTTTGGTGAGATGTCCAAGATTTATCTTCCATTTTCTTTTTTAGAATTTTTGAGCTGTTGTTTTTCTTACCATTAAGTTTAGAGAATTTTTTATAAGTTAGTAGATGCTAAGTTTTTGGGGTGATAAGTGATATGAAACTATTTTCTTGAGTGTCTTGCTTATTTTTTTTCAGCCCAAAGGATTTGCAGAGAATTTATTTCATTTTGATTTATTTTTTCATTAGTATGTTGTATCTTTAGTGTTATATCTACTAACTAATAAGACGGAACTCTTCACCTAACACTACATGAGGTGAAGTTTATGTTTTGCATTTAAGATTTGGCATAAACATACACAAAAATATTAATTTGTCAAACATTTTAAAGAAAGAATACTAGTTATTGGCTATGATCCTAAGAGCTGGGCACTTCTTCTATAATTTTGAAGGGACAATACATAGGTTTAATACTTCTATGTTGCTATAATCTGCATATTTACAATCCAGATATTGCATTGAGTATGACTATATTTGTGAGAAGTCTTAATGTGTCCTCACACATTAACTCTTATCATTCTCCTGACTTCTATTTTTTTTTTACTCTCCCCATCTATTTTGAATCAAAACAGGTAAATGTGAATAGCTAGATGAATTCAAGATCCTTAATTATCTGAAACTGTCCCAATATGTCTTCTGTACATTCCTTAATACTTCTATATTTAAGGTATGTTATTATTTATTTTCAGCTGTTTTTCATTTCCTTATGGATAATAAAACTGATTATACCATTCACAAGTCACTAATGTTATCCATACATCATATAGAGAACTTTATTTATAACATATGTTTATTGTTAATGAATTAAATATTAACCAAGATAGAACATGTCTAGTTTGCCAAAACCTAACAAAGACATAGTAGAATTTTTCCAAGAATAAATATAAACTCAGATTATGATGATGCCCTTTTCCTTCTATGTTATAACTCAGAAATCTGTTTGCCCGAATATTTTTATTATTTTTTTTTGTGAACATACTGTACAGAGGGGTTACAATTACATGGGCAGGATAATGCCTACATTTCTTACCAAGCATTGCAGCCTCCTTCTTTGTTTACCCTTCACATCCCTTCCCAGCCTTCCCACCTACCCACCCAATCCTCCCCCCCAACAACGTTGTAAAGCTCGTTTTCGACATGACAACTTGTACTTCTCATTGTTGCAACAGGTCCACCTGTATCCTTAAATGACTTGTTTTTCCCCATCTCTTCCACAAGTTACACTGAAATCAAATATAGTGAAAGCAGGGGTTATACTGTGTGGGAGAGACATACAAAACAACAAAGAGATAATCTTATAAATGCGTTAGAAACAAATGCATGAAAGAAAAAAACATTAAAATACATATCTAAGGGTTCATTTTCCTTACATCACATTATCTGACCTTTTCCGCTTGACTCATAGATATACTAGATATTGCAAATAAGGGAAACCATGGGATCTATGTTTCTTTGGGCCTGGCTTACTTCACTTAATATACTTTTTTCCATTTCCTAACAAATGGTTACCCGAATATTTTATAGTATGGAATATTTGCCCAGTGTAAATCTGCCTGTCCTATATCACCTACTGGTAAATCCAATAAAATATCACTTTTTATAGAACGGCAGCTAATTATGATTGTATGTTCGTTTAGTGCATTAAAAGATTGTTTCTGGAGTCAGGCGCCGGTAGCTCATGCCTGTAATTCTAGCTGCTCAGGTGGCTGAGATCGGAGGATAGCGATTTGAAGCCAACCCAGGCAGAAAAGTCCAGTTTGTCACAGAAAAAGCTGAAAGTGGCACTGTGGCTCAATTAGCAGAGTGCTAGCCTTATGCAAAAGGAGCTCAGGGACAGCACCCAGGCTCAGAGTTCAAGCCTCAGGACTGGAAAAAAAATACATAAAATAAATAATTATAAAAATAATAAATAAGCTTTTGTTTAGAAGCTTCTCTGATTTTTCTTTTAATTTTATGGAGGGAAAATAAAAAAAATTATTAAGTATACTTAGAGGAAAAATTCACATTGAAGTTATTTATGGTGTTGGAATAAGGTTTAAAGCATCTTCTTTCGCCCATGTGGGATATTAGCAGAATGTTCGTTCCAACCTTATATATCATAAAAAATGAAAAAAATTTCTTTTATGACATTGAAACCAAATGTTAAGAGTACAACTAGCACATGTCTTTTGTGTTATTCATAAAATTTCATTTTTGTTTTCAAATATGAAGTTTTATATATTTATTTTATTTTATTTTTGTCGGTCATGGAGCTTGAACTCTAGGCCTAGGCGCTGTCCCTCAGCTCTTCGGCTCAAAGCTAGCACTCTACCACTTGAGCCACAGCACCACTTCCAAATATGAAGTTTTATTAATTAGAAAAAGCCTGTTTGTCATTGAAAGGCATTTTTATCTTTACTCTAATCAAATTTGACTTACTAACTCATGGACAGCACAGATGTTTAATGAAGGAGAGAAGAAAATTAAGTATTTACAACTTTTTTCCTGCATTTTGTAGGATTAGAAGAAGAAAAGTTCAAACACTTCTTGTCTGTCATTTGCAAGTAACATCGCAGAGATTAATGTTTTGTACTTTATAAACTAGATTTGAGTTTTACAAATACAAATTTTACATAGGAAAATGAATGCTGCAACTTTGAGGGTAACTTTAATCCTGTACACATTTAGTGTCTAGTATATTAGAAATATAAAATTGTTAAAAAGACATAACTATACTTTTAAAGCATCCTTTATTATTGAACTGTGCTTCCAAGATACTGACACACATGTTAACCAATGTATTAGTGTGCTCATTTTAATTCAAAGAAAATAGCTTACTTGGCATCTTTTGTTGAATGGTCTAAACAAGATTACTGAGTCTTGACTAAGGGGAAACCAAAATGACATAAAAGAATGTGATAGTAGAGTGAATGAATTAACATATTTTATTTTGAAATGAAGAAGATAAACTAAAGTGACAGATTATGATGCTAAGTTTCATACAGCCTGGGAGTTTGGGTGAGTAACACGACTAAATGAGGGACATAGCTTACCTTACCATTGCATTACAGATTGAGTTTAGTTGACCAAAAATCAGATGGTTAGCTAAATCTTTCTAAAATATTTTTTCTTTCATTGAATGTACTTATTTTTCTGTATAGCAAGTTACATATCTTAATAAAAATTAAAGAACAACTTGGGTTTGGAAGATCAGGTCATCGTAACTCATTGACATTAGGCCACATAACTGAATAATGTCTTCCTTCAGTGAAATACATCAAATGAGATCAACAATTATGACTCATAAACATGCCTCGCAGGCATAAAACAGCAGGGAATTAGCATGTGAGGCTGATAAATATGCATGTAAATAAGCTCCCAAAGGAATAACATGGGTTTGATTGATAGGTTTAGAATTGGAACATATGTAAACCCCTTTATTCCTCATTCTGGTGTAGCTAAGTAAGGATGCATTTTACTTGTTAAAAAGTTTCAATAACTTTGTAAATCTTAATGCCACATCTGTTTTTTTTTCCTTGTGTATGTCACTTGTAAGATTAATTGAATTATCTACAGGCTGCATGGCCTACACATAAGTAAATATGGAACATGTGAATGAGTGACTATGCATGTGGAGATAAAAATAGAGGAAGAGGTTTGAAATTCCTTTTTACATGCTAAAAGGAGAAATACAGATGATATAGCAGATTACTCTGAATTCTCTAAACCAGGTTCCATGTCCCCTTTTTAACCATCAGCTCTTAATAATGCAGTTTGTGTCATTTTACTTTCTTGATCCTGCTATGATATTTCATAATTAAAATGTATCTTAAGTACTTTTTTCCTGTTTCTAATACCAAAACTTATTCTAGTCCCACTAAGTCCATTCCATGAACTGTTGTGAGAATATATTAGTAAGAGTATGATCAAATAGTAACAAGAGATAAAGGAGACTTCTGTGTCCTTACTTCTCACGTACCAGACAATCAGTGAATTACTAATTTGTTTCCTCAAGTTCACATAATTTCAAATCAGTAAAACAGGAAATACAGCTTTTGATTTCTTGGTGCAGAGCCTTTGGCATTATTGCCATGGAGAGATCAGAGATTTAAGAACTGATGTTGTTATGGAACTATCAATGCCCACTTATTTCTCTAGTAATAAACTAGTGAATAAAAAGCAAGAATAGCTTAATACAGTAGCTACTTTTTATCCAGACTTTAATTTCCTGCTGTTTTAGTGAATCTTAGTAATCCATAGTGTAAAGTTTAAACTGAGAAGTTCCAGAAAGAAACAACTCCTAACTTTTAAATTATTTGTTCAATAAAGTCAAGCTTTCTCTTTTTCTGGTTGGCTCACCGTAACTATACTATATACACTTCCAGCCTGTTAGGAGCTTGTCAGTTACCGCAGTGTCAGAATATTGCAGTGCATGTGTTTAATTAACTCTTATTTTAGTTAGTAATAGCCAAAGCAAAAAGGTAGTGATGCTGGAAATTTGGATATGCCAAAGAGAAATTCCAAACTGCTTACTTTGAGTGAAAAGGAAGTTCCCTTAATAAGGAAAGAAAAAAGGATATGATGGATTGAAAATTTTATGTTAAGAAATGAATCTATTTCCATGAAATTGTGAAGAAGGAAAAAGAAATTCATACTACTGTTGTGCTTCTACAAAAAATTATGCAAGTTCATGGTAAGTGCTTATTAACTTTCTGGCTGGATAACACACACAGAAAATTATTCTGATTGATAGAAGTGTATTGTACCAAGAAATATGCAGTCTATATTAAAACTTCAGCAAAGAATCCTTTGAGGCCTTTGATAGCAATCCATTCACTACAATTAAGGATCAGTCAAATCCAATGATTAATTTCAAGTAAAATTCAAGTGAACCTATGTGTGCAAGTGAAGAAGCTGCGACCACATTGCTATCAAATTTTAGAAACTGTTTTGAAGAAGAAAAATTATCCAAAATATCTTCCTTCTGGAAGAAGGCCACTATGGACCAATATTTATGAAAGTGCAAAGGACGCACAGGGCAAAAAGTGTAGAGGCAGTGACTTGTCTCTATATTGCTCTTTGGAAAGGTTTTGTATCCAACTATAGATATTATTTGTTCTTGATCTCTACATATGATTATGGCTAGATGATTGGTTTATCATGGCTGAAGAGCTGAGGATCAAAGTGAATGAATCTTCTGACATATTGTGTAAAGGTTAGTAGTAATCTGACATTGTCACAATGCTTCTTTCATCTTACTCATCTCATTGTGTAGGCACTGGATATCCTGTATCATCAAAAGATAAAGAAACTGAGTATAGCAAGGTAAAATATTTTGAGAGAAAATGTGTGCATGCAAGACCTTGCATCCCATATCCTGTTTATTAGAGTATATTATTTTTGTTGTTCTATTTTATTATTACTTGTTAATCAAATTTCTGCTTTAAAAATTAAACTTTAACATAGGTATGTATGTAACAAAATATAGTGTATATAGAGTTTTGTGGAGTATTGAAACATATCTTTGCAGATGATAGGCTAGACTACTGTACCATGTAAGAGGCTATTGTTTCAAAAAATCAGTCTTTTGTGATGTAGAGCTGGATTCTATATAGTTTGAGATGTGAGAGTTGCTCATTGAACAGTGGGCCTTCAGAATTTTGAAGCCATGTTCTAGGTGCTTGGAGATATGTCGGTGAACAAAACAGAAAGATTCTGTCTAATGGAGCTTAGTTTCTTACAGAGGAAGTCAAATAACAGAGTAAGGAATTAAAGATAAGTAGTGTCTTAGAAAATTATGATTGCTTTGGTTAAAGAAAAACATGGAGCCTATGTTTCTTTGATTTTTCCAAGACTTTCCATTTCCTTATGAAAGGGGTAATGTCATTCTTTCTGATGGAAGCATAGAATTCCATTGTGTATGCATGCCACCATTTTCTTGAGGGGCATCTGGGTTGGTTCCATATCTTAGCAATGGTAAATAATGCTACAATGAATACAGTTGTGCTGGTAGCTTCAGTGTGGCCTTGTTTGTGTTCCTTTGGGTAAATACCCAAGAATGGGATTGCTGCATCATAGGGGAGCTCTATATTTAGACTTTTGAGGAACCTCCATACTGCTTTCCAGAGTGGTTTATATTCCTAACAGTGTGGTAATATTCTCTTTTGGCTACATCCCTGACAGCATCTGTTATTATTAGTTTTCTTAATAATGACCATTCTAACTGGGGTGAGTTGGAATCTCAATGTAGTTTTGATTTGCATTTTTTAATGGTCAGAGATGTTGAGCATTTTTCATGTCTATTGGCTATTCTTACTGCCTCTTCACAGAAGTTTCTTTTTAATTCTTTAGTCCACTTATTAGTGGGGTGGTTGTTTCTCTGTGGATTTTTTATTATGGGGGGTGTATTTTTTGAGCTCTGGGTATATTTTTTATTTGAGGCCCTTGTCTGTTGTATAGCTCGTTAAGGATCTTCTCCCAATCTGTGGGCTTTCTATTTATCTTGCTAGCTATGCCCTTTGCCATGCAGATGTTCTGCAGTTTAGTGGGATTCCACTTATCCAGCTTTTCTTTGATTTGTTGTGTTTCTGAATTTTATTTACAAAGTTTCAACCTGTGCCAAGGGGTCTTGGTGAATCCCCTATCCCTTCCTTTAATATTTTCAGGGCATTGAGTTTTGGTTCATTGGCAATAATTAGTATATATCTAAGATAGTCCTAGCAGAGGATCACAATAGCTCAATAGCTATGTATATATCACCATGTAAAATTATGCTAATCCAAGATATAGAAACAAGTATGAAGCTATTTTTTTCATCCTCTGCCTCCCCACCCATGCCTTTGGTATATTTCCAGTTGTCATTGTTTTTTATTTTAGTTCCCTATGTCTTATATGTATGTTTATCTGACTTGAGGAAGGGAGAGGGATTAACAAAATGGTGAGACCAAAGGACAAAGGGTAAACCAATGCAACAGTGATACTCACAAAAGACACTTACATTGGAAATGAACTGTACAACTTAGGAGGCGGGGGCAGGCGGAGAGTGGGAGAAAAGGAGAGAAAACAAGATAGGGGGTGACAAAGTTCAATAAGAAATGTGCTCATTACCTTACTTATGTAACTGTAACCTCTCTGTTCATCACTCTTACAGTAAAATAAAATATAGAAAAATAAATTAAAAAAGAAAAAGTCACAATTTAAGGAGATTAATAGTGTTAAGTATGAGTTAATTTAACAGCTTTTCATTTCTAACTTATAGTGACTGAGTTCTTCAGTTATTCCCGAATGTCTGTATAATTTCTCTAGGTTGACTGAAATGATTGCCATCTGTAGTGGTTTTGCTTCTGGTTATCTGACCTTTAAGTTGTTCTTTCCTTGAAACCTTTTGCATTTTATTTCTTAAGTTTTGGTACTATTAGATCACAATTTATAATCATATTTTTGGTAAAACATGTTTGCTTTTATTTAAATTCTATCTTCACTTTACTATAGTCAGATTGAGTTTGGACTAAGGGCACAATTTCCTTTAGAAGAAAAAGCAATAGAAAAGAGTAAGTCTTGTATGTCAACCTGTATCCTGTTTCAGCATTTTGTTATTTCCCTTCCCCTCCCCAAATTAGAAAAATGTATATACAAGATGCAGGGTACCAGATCAACTTTTGGTGGGGGAGGGAGGAGTTGGGGAAGTGGAGAGGGAAGGGATAGTAGGGAAAAAACAAAGTAGGGGTAACAGTATTCAATAGGAAATGTACTCATTACTTTACTCATGTAACTGTAATCCCTCTGTACACTATCTTTACAATAAAAAATATTTTTAAAAAGAAGAAGAATAGCTTGTTCCAGAGTGTTCCGAATTCAGATTTGGAAATGAGCAGTACCATGCAATTTGGTTTTTAAGATGAGAGGACTGTGGTTTAAGATCTATGAAGAGTATGTTATGACAGCCCAGCAGTGCTCCATTCCTCTTTCTTCCCTCTACTTCCCAAAGTGTTTGGAAACACATAAGAGTGTGGGATTTTTGTGTGTTTGCTTTGAGTGGGGGTATTGTCTCAGTAATAAGGAACTATCATAGGTGTTTACTAGGCAAATGTTAAATGTTCTGCATTACTTCTAAATAGTTCCCTAAATTGCCACAGCTACTCCACTGAGCCACAGCAAATTTAACAAGGATCAGGCTGGCCTATTGGGGCAAGAAAAGGCCCTTGAAAAGTCTGTTTCCTGAAAGAGTGAAGGTTACATGGATCAACAAGGGCATCTGAGGGAATTTCCTTTCTTAATAAGGTGGAACTCCTGGAAGAGTTTATAGTTGTTTTGAGGAAAAAAAGCTTCCAGGCAAGATTACATGTTTTTGTCAACTTAAAAAAGAAAATGAAGAGAGATTCTTCAAAGTCATTGCATTTATTTGGCAATAGACATTGCATTTGGAACACACATGAACGTAAATTCAAGGAAGGAAAAAAAAAGATTATTACAGGTAAAATGGAAGTATTACATCAATTGTTTCGAAAAATTCTTGGTTATGACGATGAATAATAAGGGTGGTGTCTGAGTAGACAACTTGATGATAGACAGAACACAGAAGTATTTTTTATAGCATGATTGCCTTCAAAAAGGCATTCACTTTCTATACAAAGAGCCACATAGAGGCAGACCCTTGCAGATATTGATGAGAGTATGTTAGCTCCAATGCTAGTAGGAATGTTTAAATTTAAACTGTGTTTAAATAGGTTACATTATTCTTATGCTTTAATAAAAGGAAAAAATACCATTTGTTATTACAAAATATTTCTTGGGATTAAGTTAAAAAATAATCAAGTGCATCATTAAAGGTTAATATTAAATAGGGTTAAATATTCTTTTAAGAAAATATTTAACTTACTTAATAAACCGTTGCCTAATCATTCAGTCTTCCTTTGCTTTGTATCAGTGTAATGTTCTGTGTCTGTACCATTTTGGTCATCAGTGTCCAAATGCAGGAGGCAGAGCAAAGGCATACTGCATATTTATAATGAAGTGCAGATTGAGACTGGACTTCAGAACCATTTGTTTAGTATTGAGAAGGAAATTAGAACCTGAGGAAGAGCTATGAAGTGCTGGTCTCTAACTAGGTGGACAATAGCGTTACCTTCTTATTTGATAAAAAATCAGAGGCACAAAATTCAGTAAAAGATCAGACCAAAAATATCAAAATAGGCTACTCTGATTACATTTTATGTATAACAAAAAACATTAGTTTTCTTATTAGTATTTAAATCAACAGGCATTCTACTCATAATCTGACTTGTCAAATTGAAATCTCCCTTTTACCATTACTTAAAATAAATATTTTAGCAAGAGGAGCCTTTGGTATAGCTCAGGGGTGGACATACCAGAAGAAATTGGCCAAAATATGTTCCTTTAAACATTTCTCTGTTAAATCAACTTTGGTATTTGCTGTGTGTAAATGAAAAAAAAAAGCTTAACAAGATGATTTTGAATTTATTTAATATTAAGCTCTTCTTTCTCTTAACATTGCATAGCAAGATTGATTGCTTTTTGATACATTTCTCATTTTATGGTTAAAGAGAAGCCTATATGATCTATTTGGAGAACAAGACAGATATACGCTCCTGATTGGTACAACAAGAAGTTAGCAGTTCATTCACAGTTTCTTAAGTGCATAAGTAAATTGAAAAAAAGTGTGCATTGGTTAAAGTTGAGGGACTCAGTTTCTTTTCTAAAGATGAAATGGGATTTTTAAAAGAAAGAATCAAGCCAGGTGCCAGTGGCTCACGCCTGTAATCCTAGCTACTCAGGAGCCTGAGATCTGAGGATCACAGTTCAAAGCCAGCCCAGGCAGGAAAGTCTGAGACTCTTATCTCCAATAAACCACTAGAAAATCAGAATTTGCCCTGTGGCTCAAGTGGTAGAGTGCTCGCCTTGAGCTGAAGAGCTGAGGAATAGTGCCCAAGCCCAGAGTTCAAGCCCCAGGACCGACAAAAAAAAGAAAAGAAAGAAAGAAAGAAAGAAAGAAAGAAAGAAAGAAAGAAAGAAAGAAAGAAAGAAAGAAAGAAAGAAAGAAAAGAAAGAATCAAATCTTGTTCAAGCCCCAGGACCGACAAAAAAAAAAAAAAGAAAGGAAGGAAGGAAGAAAGAAAGAAAGAAAAGAAAGAATCAAGTCTTAGTCTACACCTTGTTTCTTCCTGTCAGATAGCAGAGGTAATTCCTTTCAGACCTTTCAGACTTCCTGTTTGACATTACAGAAGCAATACTCTTTTCTTTCGATTACCTTCTTTTGATAAACTTTATATGTAATCATTAAAATTTGAGTTTTATATAGTTATCATCTTTTACAAAATAGTTTGATCTCTAAATGAAAATTTTAAAATGTAGAAACCATTCTACTTTTGTACCTAACTAAATAATTGGACTTTTCCAGCCCCTTATGTAGACTTCTTGAGGAAGAATCACATAATACTGATAATAGAAGAATATAAATGAAAGGGAATGGTAATCATAAATGGTAAATGAGTGGGTATACAAATAAGAAAATAGAGGATTGGAGAAAGTGGACATCCTTGTCTCATTCCTGATTTTAGAGGAAATTATTTTAACTTTTCACCATTAAGTATAATCCTGGCTGTAGGTCTGTCATATATGGTCTTTATTATATTGAGGAATGTTCTATGGATTCCTAGCTTCTCCAGAGCTTTTATCATAAAGGGATTTCAAATCTTGTCAAATGCTTTTTCTGCATCTATTGATATGTCCTTGCTTCTGTTGATGTGTTGAATTACATTTATTGACTTACATATGTTGAACCAGCTTTGCATCTCTAGAATGAATCTTGTTTGATCATACTGTATGATATTTTGCTTAGTTGTTGAATTGATTGACCAGAATTTTATTGATAAATTTTGCATCAGAGTTTATCCAGGAGATGGGTCCCTATCTGGTTTTGGGATGAGTGTTATCCTGACTTCATAGAAGGAGTTTGGAAATGATCTTTCATTGAACAGTTTGAGTAGTATTGAAGTTAGTTCTTCTTTGAATGCCTTCAGCTATAAATCCATCAGGTCCTCAGCTTTTCTTGGATGGGAAGACTTTTCTTACCATTTCCATTTGATTACTTTTTATGGGTCTGTGTGGTATATGGAACTGTACTCTTTCATCCAAAAGAATAATATTTTACCATTGTAAGGAATGGAAAGACTTGGAAAAATTATATTAAGTGAAGTAAGCCAGACACAAAAAAACATAGGTTGCAGGTTTTCCCTCATATTTTGTAACTAGAATGTATATATATATCTACAAGTAAACACACTGAATGGTTAAAAAAATACAATGGGACATGATAAATTGTACCAGTTTTTAGACATTCACACAGTGAGAACAAAGGAGAATATTCATAGAAGTGGATCACAAAGGCTCAATTGCTGTGTGCATACACGTACCATACAAAATGGTATTTATCAAAATGAACTCCAAGAAATGGAGTTTTTTGTTGTTGTTGTTTTTTTTCTGTTTTCTTATTTGTTAGTTTATTTGTCTTTGGAGGTTAAGAGAGGCACAGAAAAGGATGAGCAAATATATCAGTGGTACTTACTAGACACTGTGGAAAATGAACTGTATAACTTGTTGGTAAGGACAGGAGGGAAAAACCTGGGCAGAGCGAGAGAATGGGTGACTTGGTTCAAATAGCAATTTACTTATTACCTGAATTATGTAACTGTAATGCCTCTGCACATCACCTTTATAATAACAATAAAATACATTAAAAAAATAGAAGCAATGTTTGTACATCATTGTTTTAAGCCAAGGTAAATGAATGAACGATGTTGGAGAGAATATACTATTTCTAGAACTAGGTTTATGGTGTGGGTTCCAATTGCCATTGAAAGAGAAAGAAGTCAACAGAAAGGATTTAAACTTACATAAAAAGAAAAACTTATATATGAGTAAAAGGGAGAAAGGAGAAAATAAAATGATCAAGACAGATTCTTAGTCAGAAATGGGAGAGAAGCAGAATATAATATTTTATGTACATTATATATTACATATGCACATTATTTATTATATCATATATACAAATGTGTATATATGTGTATGATAAAATCAGTACTATTTTTCATTACCTTTTATTATATATAATATACTATATACTATATATTATATACAATGTACTTTATATACTATATAAAGTTTGTACTATATAAAGTGTTCGTAAATGTATATGAATATATATGTATGTACAGGAAGAGAGAGAGAAGTTTAAACAGTGACAAATGTGTGGTACCGTCTTGATTTTCAGGTAGATGGTCACCTCTCATCTCATGAGCTTGATTTTACTTTGTGTATTAAAAAAAAAGCAAAGATTGGAAACTTGACAGGTATTGTTAACGTAGTAATAGTCACCAACCAGCTACAAGATATAAAGGAATGGAATATTGTGGAATTCTTTGGTAGACCTCATATTCTTTCTTCTATACTGAAATGCAGAAAATTTATCTGGTTAGAATAATTACTCAGATTTTTGTATGAGGATTAAGAAAAAATTAATAAAAGATTAATAGTACTGATTTTTCTTTAGTTTTAGGGTCCAGTGTGGCTTAGTAGCCAAGTCTCTTGATGCTTACAATTTTGATACTTTTGATTACATAGCTTTGGGGCATCATTTTATTTTTTTAATATTACATTTAAATATTTTTATGTTAATTACTCATTTTTCCATTCCCAGATGTTACCAGGGCAGGTACTTAATTTGTACCACTCACTTTCCAGTTCTGATTTGTTCAACAAGGAGGTTTGGTAGTTTATGTGGAGAATATAACTGATAATCAGAGAAGCCTAAATTTACCATTTTATATAGATGGAGCTAGTGACATTTAACCCTTGATATGCAGTATAGGGCAATCTGAAGCAGGGCTAATTAGGGACCAGAAAGTTAATGCTGTTGTCAAGAAATGGAGATGCAAAACGAAACATTTGTATAGCTAAGAATAATTAATGATCTAGCATGAGGAAGCTCTTCTGGTGTTCAGAAGATATAGTAGTAAAAGACATTTATATTTTATTATTATTTTTTTGCCAGTCCTGGGACTTGAACTCAGGGCCTGGGCACTGTCACTGAGCTTCTTTTTCTCAAGGCTAGCACTCTTATCACTTTAGCCACAGTGCTACTTCCAGCTTTTTCTGTTGATGTGGCTCTGAGGTATCGAACCCAGGGTTTCATGCATGCTAGTCAAGCACTCTACCACTAAGCCACATTCCCAGCCCACGTCTTTTTCTTTTTAAATTCTATTGTGTCAGGATCTTTGAATAGCAGTCCACCCTTCCCTGAAAGGTAACTGTTTAAACTAATGAGGAAAAAATTAAAGCAGATACTGATATTTTTGAGAAGTAATAATTCATAGATTAGGTTATGAAACAAATGAATGAAGTGATGGCATTGCAAATGAAAGTTTTGTTAAGAAGCTTAAGTTACTGCAGAATAAGTCAGCATATTCAGTAGTTATTGGTTATAGAAATTTTAAATTTGAGAGAAGCTCCCACAACATACATACATACAACATATTAACTAAACAACACCCATTGGCAATATAAAGTACTGTATACCAGAGAGGAGTATGCAGGTAAGTAAAACAAATTATTCTAGTTTAAAATGAATGTAAATTTTGCTTGCATTAATTCACTGGGAGAAGCACATTCCATATGATACAGACACTTGTAATTATTATACCTTTTCCTATACTGGACTTGAATGTACATATTGTAGCATGTTTTTTTTCCCTGCGCATTTTCTGCAAGTTAACATTTTAGTAATTATTATAAATAGTAACTTGATTTACATATTGTTTTATAATCCAGATGTTTTGTGGATCAATTAAGGTTCTGCCAAGACACCTAGGTTAGTCTGAATAATCTACCCATGACTGCATTTATTTACAGTATCCTGAACATTTCATAACTCTAAACATAGTACTTTTTAAATGAAAAGATTGAATCATCCTCACAAGTTTCATATCTCTCTGACCCATTATATTGAGACTAATTTTATTATTGTGTCCTTACCAACATATAACTGTTCCATTTTTCTTAAACTTCCTAAACCTATGAGCTTGATATTCAAATGACACTAAAATGATCTATTATTTTTGCTTCCTGAGACTATGAATCATATTACTATACACACACACATATGTGTGTACTTAGTAATAAAAATTTTAAGAAAAAGTATACTTTTTGTAATCAAATTTATAATGCATATAAAATTGATACAGAAATGGTCATGCTAAAGAAGAAAAATGTCTTGAGACTGGATTGAGAACATGACAATATAAAAGTGTTGAAACTAGCAAACTTAGCAAAACAGAGTGCTTGTAAAAAAGCAATGGCTAGAAATAGGAAGAAATAAATATAATTTGTTCAGTAGCTACAGAAGGGAGATCATTTCGGAAAGCCATATAGATGTTAAAAACAAATGAAGCCATTAAAATTAGATTCTTGAATCTCCTCTTTCTTCTTTTGGTATTTTTTTATTGTCCCTTAAACTCCTAAAACTAACTTCCCAGGTAGTTTTCTTAGTTGCAAAAACCATGTTTTTCTTATAATATTAGTTATATGTTATTATGAGCACATATAATTTATTCATCAAAAATAAAAAGATAGTTTAAAATTACTAGTAGTAAACGTGAAAAATATATTTATTTTTTGCTTTAATTTTTGAAGTTTAAAAGTACTACTATATATATATATCAAAATTCTCACTTATATCTATAGACATTCCATTATATATGGTACATTTTTTTCTGATCAAAATTACCCTAACAAGAATTTTGTTTAGTAACCTAATTACATAGGATAGAAAATAAATAGCATTGCAGTTTTCTCTATTTAGGTCATCAGAAACTTTAAATTATGCTTTTATTTTTCAATATCTTCGAGAACTATCAATCTTTATTCATGATGCATCATATTTATTTAGTTTCTATGGTAATATCTCTCACAAAAACCTGTTCATTGGGCTGGGAAGGTGGCTCAGTGGTAGAGTGCTTGCCTTGCATGCCTGAGGCCCTGGGTTCGATTCCTCAGCACCACATAAGCAAAAAAGAAAAAAGCCAGAAGTGGCACTGTGGCTCAAGTGGTAGAGCGCTTGCCTTGAGCTGAAGAGCTGAGGGACAGTGCCCAGACCCAGAGTTCAGGCCCCATGACCGGACCCCCCCAAAAAAAACACTTGTTCATTTATTAATTGAATTATATTCTGAATGTTGGGCAGAGATTCAGAAAAATACTGTGGATAACAACAAAAAAGTTAGCAAGTTAGAAATGATGAATATAAGGGTTGGAAGCATAACTTAGTTGGTAAAGCACTTGCCAGTGTGCTAAAGCATCAGGTGCAGAGTTGGAGTCTAAGTCTTGCCCCCTCTCCCCCCCAAAAAAGATAAAAGCAAAGTTCAGAACATCAAAAAATAAAACATCCCTATTTTTATTATACACTATTATTTATAGAAGTGTAATAAAGATTTTTCTTCATTGATTTTTCTCTTCTTTTTTCTTCTTCTTCCTTCTTCCTCCTCTTTCTTCTTCCTCTCTCCTCCTCCCTCCTATCTCCCTCCTCCCTCCTATCTCCCTCCTTCCTCCTCCTCCCCCTTTTTTTCTGTTGGTGCTGGTCATGGATTCAGGGACTAGTCACTGTCCTTGAACTTTCATGCTCAAATTACTGCTGTACCACTTGAGCTGCAGCTCTACTTCTTCTTCTTCTTCTTTTTTTTTTTGTGGTAACTTGGATATAAGAGTCTGACTGCCAGAGCTGGCTTTGAACATGAATCCTCGGTTCTCAAACTCCTGAGTAGCTAGGATTACAGTGTGAGCTACCAGTGCTTGGATTTTTCTGGTTTTTTTTCTTTTCTTTTTTATTTTATTTTTTTTATTGTGAAATACTGTACAGAGGGGTTACAATTACATGGGCAAGATAATGAGTACATTTCTTACCAAGCATTGTAGCCTCCTCCTTTATTTCCCCTTCCCATCCCTTCCCATCCTCCCCCCCTCCACCCAATCCACCCTGCCCCCCCACCAAAGTTGTAAAGTTCGTTTTCGACATAACGACTTGTACATCTCATTGTTGCAATGGGTTCACCTGTATCCCTATTTAAATGATTTGTTTTTCCCCTTCCCCTCCACAAATTATACCGACATCAAATATAGTGAAAGCAGGGGTTATACTGTGGGGGAGGGACATACAAAACAACAAAGAAATAATCTTATAAATGTGTTAGAAACAATCACATGAAAGAAAAAAAAAACATTTGAATACATATCTTAGGGTCCATTTCCCTAACATCACCTTATCTGACCTTTTCTGCTTGAATCAGACATATACTAGAGATTGCATATAAGGGAAACCATGGGACCTGTGTTTCTTTGGGCCTGGCTTACTGATTTTCTCCATTTTTAAATAAATAAGGAATACAATCAGTTCTACCTGCAGTATTTTAATTTCAATGTTTTTATTTCCTGTTTGTTATAAGCTTATTAAGAATCATATTTGCAAAATAATCCCCTTTTGTTTATTACTAGTAAATACTGTTTCCTATTCATTGACACAGGCATTAAAGCTTTTTTAAAACATATAACTACAGGATATTGCTCTGTAGTATTGCTTTTTATTGTGTGGGATATATCTATAAGGAAATATTATTGAAATAAGAGATATAGACTCTATCTTTAAAAAGTATACACTATGATTATGTGATTAGAACTTTATTTTACTGATAAAAAGAATCAAAGTTTTTGCTTCTGGCTCAATGTATAACAAAGTAGTCACCTTAGCTGGATAGTTTGTGAACATGTGAAAACTTACAATGGTAAGCTTTGAAAACACATAAACTTGGAGTTAAATATAAGTCAATGTATGGTTGTGCTTTCTGAACAGAGATACAGAGACCTAGAAAGAGCATTGCTCTCAATTTTACAAACATTTAACTTAAAAAGTGTACCATCAACACCAAATTCATAATTTTATTGAGCATACTGATTTTTGAAATTGCAGAACAATGAACTTGCTCTGAACGAATCTATAAAGATACCAACTACTCATGTTTCTGGATAAGACAGGTTTTATACTGACAGAAAAAGGGCAGCCTTTCTATGATGGTCCTTACATTGGTGGAGGCTAAGTGTGCAATAATGGGAAAGGATGAAAAGCAATGAAAGCCACAAATATAGGGAATCTATACCCTCATGTAGGCTACGTTTTCATGAACCTCATCAGTTAGTCAAAGAAAATGCTTCCTGTTGTGCAGAACCACAGGCTCAATAAAGTAGCAACAGCAAGAGAAAGAGTAACCCTTTACATTCCTTTCCTACTTTTTTTTTTTTTTTACAATAAAGCTGTATTCTGTCTGGAGTGTTTCAATAATCACCATTACACCAGTGAAACCTTTTTGTATCTGGGCAATAGGAATGGGAGACAAAACCCCTAATCTGTTGAGAAAGAGAGAGGGCTATCAACAGAGTCAGAGCTATCAGAGAGGAGAAAGTAGATATTTGAAGCCATAACCCATGATATTTAGAGTAAGATTTCTACCTAAGACTACAGCTAAAGCTAAATCAGAAGATCAAAGAATATTCATTCTCATCTATTTCTCACTCCCTGCTGCCAAGGTAAGTGTCAAATAATAAGGAACTTTCAAAAGGGAAACTGTAAGTACAATGGAAGACATAGGAAGAATTGTTAAAAGCATGAAAAAAATTTTTTAAAGTTTTTTTTTTTTTTGCAAGGAGCAAAACGGCAAATGATGGTATTTGCCTCTTTATTTATTTTTTTTAATTTTATTTGTGAACATACTGTACAGAGGGGTTACAATTACATGGGCAGGATAATGCGTACATTTCTTACCAAGCATTGCAGCCTC
>NW_012267276.1:1685438-1687403 GCF_000151885.1 Dipodomys ordii | reverse complement strand
GCTTTCTATTGATCTTGCTAGCTATGTCATTTGCCCTGCAGAAGCTCTGCAACTTTATGCAATCCCATTTGTCCAACCTTTCTTTGATTTGTTGTGTGCCTTGGAAAAAGTTTTATTATCCATCTAGCCCCTCATTTGAACACAAGGTATCACTTGAATTGATTCTTGTTTGCACTGAAGCTGTCCATAGCAACCATAGGCTTTAGTCCTAGCTCCACTCCTAATGATCTTAACCCTTAACTCCTGTGCTAACATTATCATTTACAAACAGCTTAAAGAAGCGACATTCAAGAAATAAAGCAGTCAAAGCAGAATGTGATTAGAGAAAGACACAAATGTTGAAACTGCTTTATTTTTTTCAAAAACAAATACTTTGTGATGGAAAAACAGATTGTCATATGTAACACTAAAGCAAAAGTTAGGGATTCATGTATGTGGATTATTTAATAACTGTGATTAATAGATTAAAGGCTCTAAAAGAAAAATTGCTCAACATGGAGATTCATATGGTTAATTTCATCAGTGAGATAAAATTATCTGAATCAAATGTCCTAGAAATGAAAAACACTGTAACAGAGATGATAAATGCTTATGATAGTGTCATCAGTAAAATGGACAGATAAGAAAAGATGAATGAACTACAACATAGATCAATAGATATTACTCAGCTAGAACACAGGAGAAATAACAATGAGGCAAACGGAGCAAAGCACCAGGAACAATGAAATAATATCAGATAATTCATATAACTGGAATCTCAGAAGAAGAAAGATAAAAAAGTGTAGAAAAAAAACTTGAAGAAATAATGGCTGATAGTTTCCCAATATCAATAACAGATAATAAGCCACTGATGCCATGGTTAAATAACACAAGCAGAATGAATATAGAAACTACATTTTAACTGCTCTATTAATGCATTTTTATGTGTCAACTAAAATAAGCTAGAACTTCAGCATGACATGATGTAGTCAAACATATAAAAATAAAATGGAAAGAAAATCTTAGCAGTAATAACAAAAAAATTGCTATCTATTGCTGTAGCAATCAGGAGTGGATGGGTCAGAGGGTTGTGCTGTGTTTAGTTTTTTGAGGACTTGAGTGGTTGAGTAAGCTTACATACCCACCAATAGTGTAAGAGTATCCTTTTGGCCACATCCACACCAGCATTTGTTGTTAATTTTCTTGATAATGGCCATTCTAACTGGGGTGAGGTAGAATCTCTGTGTTGTCTTAATTTGCATTTACTTTATGGCCAGAGACATTGAACATTTCTTCATGTGTCTATTGGCAGTTTTTACTTCTTCTGAGAAGTCTGTTTTTAAGTCAATAGCCAAAGAAGTAAAGGACCTCTATTGTGAAAACATGAAAAATTTGAAAGAGAAAATTGAATATTTAAGAAAATGGAAGGAACCTCCCTGTTCCTGACTTTGCATAGCAAAGGACATAGCTATCAAGATAAATAGAAAGCCACCAGAATGGGAAAACATTTCTTCCAACTCTGCATCAGACAAGGGTCTAATACCCAAAATATACTTAGAGCTCAAAAAATTAACCCCTCCAAAGTACACTGTCAAAGAGCAACACATTTTTAATGCAACAAAATATAAACTAGACTTTTAAGAATCAGACATTATACATGTAAGAAGAGAATAGACACATAGATTGATAGATTAAAACAACCTAGAAGCTGGGCATCAGAGGCTCATCCCAGGAGACTGGGATCTGAGGATTGTAGTTGGAAACCAGACAGAGCAGGATAGTCTATGAGATTCTTATCTCCAATAAACTAAGAAAAAGCCACAATTGGCACTGTGGCTGAGATGGTAGAGTGTTAGCCTTTAGCACAAACAGGCTCAAGGACAGTAGCCAGGCCCTGAGTTCAAGCCTCAGGAGAAGTGGGAAATAATATTTTTTTAAAAAAACAGTCAGAAGTCGTTATGTTGAAAACGAACTTTACAACTTTGG
>NW_012267276.1:1519818-1685388 GCF_000151885.1 Dipodomys ordii | reverse complement strand
AGTCATTATGTAGAAAAACGAACTTTACAACTTTGGTGGGGGGGAGGAGGATTGGGTGGCGGGAGGATGGGAAGGGATGAGAAGGGGAAACAAAGGAGGAGGCTACAATGCTTGATAAGAAATGTACTCATTATCTTGCCCATGTAATTGTAACCCCTCTGTACAGTATTTTCACACTAAAAAACAAATCAAAACAAACAAAAAAAAAACAGCCTAGAAATAGTCCCAAAAGAATATACTGGGGCTGGGAAGGTGGCTCCGTGGTAGAGCGCTTGCCTTGCATGCCTGAAGCCCTGGATTTGATTCCTCAGCACCACATAAGCAAAAAAAAAAAAAGCCGGAAGTAGTGTTGTGGCTCATTTGGTAGAGCGCTAGCCTTGAGCTGAAGAGCTGAGGGACAGCGCCCAGGCCCAGAGTTCAGGCCCCACGACCAAAAGAAAAAAAAGTATAGTGACCTGACTTTTAAAAATACAATATTATTAGCCTGGTGCTAGTAACTCACATAAAAAATATATTAGCCTGATGTCAGTGGTTCACACCTATATCCTAACTACTCAAAAGGCTAAGGTCTGAGGATTGTGATTCCAAGACAGCTTGAGCAGAAAGTTTCTTGAGATTCTTGTTTCCAGTAACCCTAAAAAAGAGAAGCTGAATGTGGAATTGTGGCTCAAGTGGTAGAGTGCTAGTCTTGAACACAAAAACTCAGTCATAACGCCCAGGCCCTGAGTTCAAGCGCCAGGCCTGACATCCCTCCCCCACCAAAAAATATATCATTATATTTAAGATGTATATATAATATCTGTATCAGATGTCCTAATATCCCCTGACTTTAATTATAAAATTCATTGATTTTTTTGGGCTGGGAAGGTGTCTCAGTGGTAGAGCGCTTGCTTTGTATGCATGATGCCCTGGGTTCAATTCCTCAGCACCACATAAGCAAAAAGAAAAAAGCCGGATGTGGCACTGTGGCTCAAGTGGTAGAGCGCTAGCCTTGAGCTGAAGAGCTGAGGGGCAGCACCCAGGCCTAGAGTTGAGGCCCCACGACCAGACCCAAAGTAAATAAATAAAATAAAATTCATTGATTTTTTTTTATTCTGCAACTGATAATGCCATCCTACTTTAGAATACATGCATATTTACATTTCCTTTTGATTCCTAGGATAATTGCTGCGTCATATGATAATTTTGTTTAACTTTAGGAAAAACATGCTGTTGTCCATTAAAATGACTGCAGCATTTTACCTACCAGTATTATACAAGGGCTATTGTTTCCGTACAATAACACTAATATTTTTATTTTTTTATTATTATAGATGCTCTAGTGTGTTAAGTATTGTTCCATTATTCTTTTAGTGTCTATGCTGAGCCATATGTTTTTTTTTCCTGTTTCACCCTTTTTTCCCTTGAGACATATTATTCGTCATTTGTGTATCTTCTTCGGTGATGTAGATATTCCAATCCTTTTCCCAATTGTTAAATTAATTGTCTTCTTGTTATTTTTCCTTAATTGTTATTGTTAAGAGGTACAGAGGGGTTACAGTTTCATAAGTCAGATAATGAGTACATTTCTTTTTGACCAATGCCATATCTTCCCTTGTTTCCTCCCAGCTTTTCCTTCCCACCTCCCCACAAGTTGTATAGTTCATTTTCCACATAGTGCCTAATGAGTATTACTGCTGCATTTGTTTACCTTTTGACCCACCAATTGTGTACTCTTCCTTACTCTCCCCCAAACAGATAGACTTACATACAAGGCAAAAGGTGCAGAAATCAAAGCGACAAAGGATAGGAAAAAATAAAAGCAAAATAAAAAAAAATTCTCCTTTGCATTTCTTGGAGTTCACTTCAATAAGCATCATTTTATATGATCATATTTACAGAGCTATTGAGCCTTCCTGATACTCTCTTGAGAATATCCTTCTTTGGTCTCACTGTGTGAATGTCTAACATCTTGTATAATTTATCATGTCCCAAGTACATTTTTTTGTTGTTTACCATCCAGTGTGTTTACTTGTAGATTTATAAGCACATTCAAGTTACAACAAATGAGGGAAACCATGCAACTTATGTTTCTTTGGTTCTGGTATACTTCATTTAATATAATTTTTCCAAGTCTTTCTATTTCCTTAGGAATGGTAAAATATCATTCTTTCTGATGGAAGCATGGAATTCCATTAAGTTATAATAAGTCTAATTAAAAGTTCTTTTTTCAGAAGCATTATTTTCAAATACAGATTCCTAGTCTGTAATTTGTGCTTTCTTCTTCCTTCCTTCCTTTTCTTCCTATAATGTGGCTTGAACTTAAAGACTAGTACTTATTTGCTCACAGTTAAAGCTCTATCATGTAAGCCATGCCTCCAGTTCTAGCTTTTGGCTGGTTAATTGGAAAAAAAAAAGTCTGGGGAATTTGTGTGCCTGGGTTGGATCTGAAGAGTGACTCTTAGATCTCAGTCTCTCAAGTAGCCAGCATTATTAGAAGATACTGCCTGGTCCTTTTTTTCCCTTTTCTTGCCCTACTGCAAGACCTATAATGCAGTATGGAGTAGAAGTTACTGAGAATAGACTTTATTTCCTTATTTAGCTTTGTGGGAAAAATCACTCAGTGTTTCTCATCAGTAAATATTTTTAGGTATAGTCCTTTCATGGCTGGATGAAGTTCTTCTCACTTCATGCTCTGCATTCAGTATCATTACAGGTAAAGGGTTAAATGTAAAAAGTAGAATCTCATGACAAGTATTAAAGAACTTGGAGCACAGACACAGCACAGACATACTCATTTTTTTAAAAGAAGAAATTGAATGTGTTTTCAATCTTCAAATTTAAGTGAGACTTAAGCAAAAACACAGCAGATAAAAGTAAAAGGGAAAACTGGTATATTGGCATAGAAGAAGTCACTTTTACATCTCGTTGGTACAATTAAAAGGCAAATGACAAAATGGGAGAAAATATCTGCAACCTGCAAAACAAAATCAATTTTCTTAAGACTTAAAGCTTTTAGAAATGAATCACAAAAATATATTTCTTTAAGAAGGTGGTGGGCTGATTTAATTTTCTTATTGATCATGTTTTCTGTAGAAAAGAAAGCTAACCACCAAGGCATCCAGATTTTTTTAAACTATTAAAACAGAATATATCTTTATTTTTTTGTGCCTATAGGACTACATGTGGACATAAAGGGGCTGGGGATTATAGCACTGCCTAGCTGAATTGTCATACATTCTGAAAGAAGAGGAAGTCAGTATTCTGAAATACTTCAATCTAATTCATCTTAAAAGATGATTTGTCCAACTATTTTTCTGTTTTAAGGAATCCATGAAAAGATTTACATACAAAGTTATTTATAATGTTATTTAGAACTGTGTTGTTTGTTATACTTGAGGTTGAATCCAGGGCCTTACGCCTTTAGGTAAGTATTATTTCACTGGAACCAGATCACAGGCCACTCTTCCTTTTTTAAAATATATTTTTTGTTTTATTTATTATTTTTTAATATTTTTAATTTTTTTATTTGAGACAGGATTTGGCCCATTTTTATCTGGCTACCTTTGAAGTTGTGGTCCTAATCCCGTAACATGGGATTATAGGTAGTGCCACAATCTCCAGCTAGAATGACTGTTAGAGACAACCATCTACTAGTAGAAGAATGGCTAAATAAATTATATGATATGCATTCATTACTGTGTTAAAGTTTAAAATTTTTCTGTAATTTTTTAAATGATAGAGGAAAATTTCCCATCTGTAGTACAGTGAAATACTGTATTTTATGGTATTTTATAAGAAAACAAATTATTTTCACATGTAATTGTATTTTTATATATTTTTATTAATAAGTTTTTTTATTGTGAAAATACCATATAGAGGGTTTACAGTTACATGAGCATGGTAATGAGTACATTTCTTATCAAGCATTCCTCCTCCTTAGCATTCCTGCCCTCCCATCTTCCCACCCCTCCTGTAATTGTATTTTATTTTTTTTTGGTCCAGTTGTGGGGCCTGAACTCTGGACCTGGGTGCTGTCCCTCACCTCTTCAGCTCAAGGCTAGCACTCTACCACTTGAGCCACAGCGCCACTTCCAGCTTTTTTCTGTTTGCTTATGTGGTGCTGAGGAATCGAACCCAGGACCTCATGCATGCAAGGCAAGCACTCTACCACTGAGTCACCTTCCCAGCCTGTAATTGTATTTTTGATTCTCTCTTTTTTCCCATTCCTCTTTCCCCTTGCCTTCCTCTCTACTGTGGATTGAACTCACAGATTTCAGACTTGCTAGACTGGTGTTGAACCAGAATTCTAGCCCTTTTGTGCTGGTTATTTTGACGTAGGATCTTGCTTCATTTGGGGGAATATGCTAGAACTTTGGCTCACCTATCTCAGCCTTCTTATCATAGCTGGAATGACAGGGGCATGCCATCATACCCAGATTACACTGTTGAGATAGAGTCTCATAGATTTCTCTGTTCAAACTGGCCTAGAATCCCAGGTTCCCATGTTGCTAGAGTAACAAGGATATTCCACCAATATTGGTTGAATAATATTTTGGTGTGTGTACCTGGACTGACCTTATGTATGATACTCCCAACTGAGCCTCCCAAGAAAGTAGTATTAGAGGTTTGAGGAACCACCATCAAACTTGTGTCTCTCTTTTTCTTCTCTTTAATTTTGTCTTAATAATTTCAAGTGTACACATTTTAAAATTGTGTGCGTTTGTTTTTAGTTGGAAAAATAAAACTAAATAAAAAGATAACTAGTACAACGGGCCAAATTATTTTCAAATTGTGTTATAATCTTTTATTTAAGTAATCTTCAGTATTTGTGCAGAAATTATATTTGATTATAACTAATGAGATGATAATTATATTACAGTGGTAATTTATACAATGTAGCTATAAAAATGTTTTTGAAATGGTTTGAATTTTGAAGATTTAGTGGGAGTCTATTGCCCCATGTATCCCTTTAAATCTGTTCATTTTATTTTGTATAATTTCCTTTGTTCTCTGGGTTGAATAACTTCTGTTGATCTATCTACTGGTTCACTAACTCATTTGTCCACCATCTCCATTTTGTTGCTGTACCTATATAGAGAAATTTTTGAATTTTAGATATGAATTTTTTCCAGTTCTAAAATTTCTATTTGACCCTTAGTCATTTTTTTTTGTTACTTTAAGTTTCAGGGGTTTCATTTTATTTTACTTTATTTTATTTTACTTCAATGTTATATAACATTGTTAGTCCCAATATCTGGATCATTTCAGAGTTGAGATCTGTTTATTGTATTGTACTTTGAGATTTGATCATGTTTTTCTGGTTCCTGATGCTATTATGGAAGTTTAGATTGTGTCTTAAACATTTTGAATAATTTTGTTAGAAAATTTTGTTAAAACTCTAGAGTCTGTTAAATCCTAAGAATGTGTGTTTCTCCCTCATTATTCCGCTCCCTTCTGTTTCTTGTTTAAGCAGGTAATAAAACTAGTTGTTTAGGGCAGCACTTCTGTATCATCTTCTGTGTTTCAGTATCAGTCTACTCTTCAAGGTCCTTTCTGTATTTTTGAGATCTACACCTTGCCCTTAAGTGTTAGTCTGAATTACAGCTCAGTTCTCAATTATTTTCCTTTGTTTCTTTGAGAACATTTTAAGCCTGTACAGTTTGGGAACTGACTTCCTGTCAGAAGAATCCCTGGGTCCCATGCTCTCTGCTGTTGGATTAACCCATTCTGTTAGTTTTAATCTCATGCTTTTGCACAGTTACAGATTAGGCTTACTTTCTGGCAAGTAATGATCAAGCTGTGTTATTAGACACCATCCTCAAACTGCAAGAGTTCTATACCTCAGGTCTTGCATTCAAAGAGACCACGGTGAAAGCAGAGAAAGATTTTTTTCTTTTACATGTCACAAATACACTATGGGAAGATACACTTCAGTACATCTCTAACCATTTTTCCCTGTCTTCAGGAGTACAGAAATTGGCTTTAGATCAAATAGAGAGATGTAAATTGTATCATTGCATCATTTGAGAGAACAGGAACAAGTCACTGTTCCTTGGAAGGGGGTCTGTCCTGGATTGTTCTCTTTGGGGAAATTTTATTTTTGCCACAAGATGATGAGAAAATGGAATTGTCTATATGAGGAGCAACTTGCCTTTGTTACAAAATGCTTACAGGTAAATCATGTCTTTCCTGGAGCTCAAAGTGGCTTCAAAGTAACCATGGGAGGGAATAGTTCAAATCAAAGAACACAGATGCATAGTTGGGACTGGAGATCTAACTTTTATTTAGTCTACTTTTAGTTAATTCACAAGCCCAGCAAAACATCTTTTAAATAGTTGCTCTTTATAGTGAAAGAAATGGGGGTGGGAGGAACAACTAAAATTCTCTACCTATTGTTTCCAACAGAAGCATTTTACTAGTCTTCTGTTTATCAAAGTGCTGCTTTCCTTCAGTATCTAAGGCCACTGTACCACTGATATTTCCCACCAACTGTGACAGAGTGCTTCTGGCCTATCACAAACCTGGAAATAAAGAGAGGTAGAAGATTCTTCCAGCACAATACACTCACACAGAAGTCTTTTTTCCTTGTTGATGAATAGTGGGATTCTTTTGGAATTTTTGCTCTTTGTGCACCCAAGGGCCTGTGCACTTGGCTCAGAGTTGGGAGATAAAGAAATGGAACAGAAAACTTATTTTCTAATTACCCTAATATTCTTTGCTTTTCAGAGCTTTCCAGCAGTTAGTTTTTATTTACTCATTCATTTATTTATTTTGTGTCTGTATGCCAGCATTGGTTCTTGATCTCAAGATCTTATGCTCTCCCTTGACATCCAAGGCTGGTACTTTACCTCTTGAGCCACACATCCATTTCTGGCTTTTTGCTGGTTCATTGGAGATAAGAGTGTCATGGACTGTGCTCCAGCTGGCTTTGAACTGCAACCTCAGCCCCCAGCCTCCTGCAGAGCTAAGGTAGCAGGTATGAGCCACTTGTACTAGGCTGAGCAGTTAGTTTTTTTTCACTGAATCGTTTTTGTACTCAGTAGAAGAGTGATACTACAGTGGTGCTCAGTCTGGAAAGGGACTGGACATCCTACTAGTAATCTGTGATGTGCTATTTCTTTTGTATGTGTATGATTCAATGTCTGTTTCATTGTGCAACCAATTTTTAATCTGTGTTAAAAATCAACTAACTAGCATAAAATAATTTTTACTGTGTATGAGAACATATGATCAGAAGCATATTTACTTCTACCCTAGAAAGTTTTATTCTGTGTAGAGTATCCTAGAAGTATAGACTGAGTTGTCTCATCCTCTTTTGTTAGGTTATCCCATAATTTTGTCCCTAATGCATTTTCCCTCTTGGCCATTTTCATCCAATTTTCACATTAGCAGCCAGAATTATTCTTTGCAACCATGTATTATTTTTTCAACATTTGTAAAATTTTTGTTGCCTTCTCATTGTAATAGTAATATCCAGACTTCTTCCTTATAAAGTCCTAATTATGTTGCTCTTCCTTATACTACAGTACAAGTATGCCACTTCCAACTTCCAAACACTGTGGACTTTATTTTCTTCTCTAAATTCCAGCTTCCTCTGTAAAGTCATTCCAAGTAGTTCCCCTTTGCCCTGGATGTTCAGGGGATGTTTTTAGAATTTCAAATAAGGTACCCCTTTTCTTTCCAGAGAGGTCCCTCCCCATAGTACTCAATGTCCCAATATTCTACATTTTCTTAAAGCTCTTAAACATACCTCAACTTAGCCTGCTACTTATAAATTAACTTCTTTGTGTTTTCTCATGTCCCTCCAGACTTTATCCTGCTTTATTCATAATAATACTTACATTTCCCAGAATTGGAACTATTATTCTGGCAGATAGTAGACACTAAATATTTCTTGAATAAATGAATGGTTCAAGTGTGGAGATATCATGCCCTAACTGTGATCAATTGCCATGCTTATCATAGTATTATCGTGGTATCATCTATACTCTGTCATCATAGTCATCTAGTCACTTGTCATCCATACTTCTTCCTATACCTACTTATATATTACTTCACTCTGAAATTCAAGTGATCATTTAAAACACTGCAGAACTAATTACATTCTGTTTTCTGCATAAAATCATGATTTGCTGATTTCCTGTTTTTATTGACATACAAGCCAAAATGCATAACATGACATAGAATCTTGATGACTTCCTAGAACCTTGCTGTTTTCTAGTATAATGCTGTTTTTGGTTAGTGACCCCTCCACTCTCATACCATTGCTATAAAGTATACTATCCTGTATAACATATTCAGAATTATCATTTTACCTTGCTTTAACACATAGAAGTATACTGAATATTCAACAAATGGGAATGCCATAGATTTCCTTTCTTTTTTTATTGTGGGGAGAATCATTATTGGAACTCAGGGCCTTGTGATTGCTAGGCAATCACTCTATCACTTGAGCCATGCCTCAGCTCTATTATATACTAGTTTCTAATATGAGCTTATCACTCTAATATCAGCCCTAGAATATTGGCAATGTGCAACACATGCCTCTTATGATTTTAAAATCCTAGGAAACCTGTCACATGATGCATATAAACTACAAGTTTATATGAACAAATGCATTTATTAATTAGATCCCATTTACATTTTGTCTAGATAACAGTTTATTACTTTAGATAAAGTGCTCAATAAATGATAACTACTACTTTTATATTCTATCAGCATAATTTAACTTAAATACAACTTTTCTTATTAGACATGTTTGAAAGATGTCATTATTGTTTACATATTTCTAATAATAGTATTAAAATTGCCTCCATTTTTGAATAATTATTATAATAAAATTATAAATAAGAGTACATATATAGAATTTTTGAAAAACATGCAGTAATTCTTGAATAGCAAAAATAAGTTAAAAATAAAAACATTATTTTACAAACCAATTTAATTTTTTTTTTTTGTCTGTCGTGGGGCTTGAACTCTGGGCCTGGGTGCTATCCCTCCGCTCTTCAGCTCAAGGTTAGCACTCTACTGCTTAAGCCACAGCACCACTTCCTAAAATATTTTTAAGTTTGGTAAATTTTAAAAATTTGATGTTGTACTTGAATGTTTTCAATTACTACATTTTAATATAGTTTGTGTCTTGTTAGGCTAAAGATTTTTGTTATTTTGGGGTTTTGTTTTTGTTTTTCTAATACTGGGGCTTGAACTCAGGCTCTTGGTTCTAGCCCTTTCTTTTTTGCTTAAAGATAATGCTCTACATGTTGAGTCACACTTCCTCCATTGGCTTTTCATGAAATAAGAGTGTCATGTCCTTTCCTGCTCTGGCTGGCTTAGAACCACAATGTTCATATCTCAGCCTTCTGTAAAGCTAGAATTAGGGGTTGGAAGGTGGCTTAGTGGTAGAGCGCTTGCCTTGCATGCATGAGGCTCTGGGTTCGATTCCTTAGCACCACATAAACAAAAAGAAAAAAGCCAGAAGTGGCGCTGTGGCTCAAGTGGTAGAGCGCTAGCCTTGAGCTGAAGAGCTGAAGGACAGTGCCCAGGCCCAGAGTTCAGGCCCCACAACCAGACCCCCTCCCCCCCAAAAAAAGCTAGAATTACTAGCATGAGCCACTGGTAATTGACATTTGATAATATTTACCTTTTGTTGTTGTTGTTTTTTTTATCTGAGTGTTAGAGAACTTAATAGTTTGAATCCTTATTACATAAACTTTTGTTGTTAAACTTGTTCAGTTGTCATTTAACAGACATAGATAAGGCTAGTTACTCTGTTTAATTTGTAGCATGTAAATAGTTCCCAGTTAAATACCTAGTATTAGCTTTCTGAAGTTAACGTCTTCCATTAATGAATGCCTTTGATATTTGTCGACTATATATTAAACTACTCTTATGGAAATCTAGTACTGATTTATAAATAATAGTGAAAATGGGTTCTTCCCAAAGGAATCTTTTATATAGATATATAGTTTTTGTATATAGTTTTTATATAGATACATTTTTTATATATAGATATATAGTTTTTGTTTTTGTTTTTCACATTGAAGAAAAAGAAAACTTTGATACAAGTATTCTATGGATATTATTTGAAAGAGTTATAGAAAATGAAATAGGAGGGCTGGGAAGGTAGCTCAGTGGTAGAGTGCTTGCCTTGCATGCATGAGGCCCTGGGTTCTATTCCTCAGCACCACATAAGCAAACAGAAAAAAGCTGGAAGTGGCGCTGTGGCTCAAGTGGTAGAGCGCTACCCTTGAGTGAAGAGCTGAGGGACAGCACCCAGGTCCAGAGTTCAGGCCCGTGACAGGACCCCCCAAAAAAAAAGAAAAAAGAAAATGAAATAGGATGTTAATACCTAGTATGATCCCTATGCCTATATTTAGGTGCTAACTAGGTTATTCAATGATAGGGTTAAAATTTTGTAAGTATTAGGTACTCTGAAAATCTAATTTTTTTGAATGATAAGACACTATATTTAAACTTTCATAGCCATTGTGTAAAACAAATGGCCATTTATATTTTGTTAAGAAGGCAAACTAGGTATAGTGGCTTACACCTGTAATCCCAGCTGCTTTACTTGGGATATAGGCTTTGGGAGGATTGCAGTTTGTGGCCACCCAGGCAAAAGTTATCAAGACTCCCATCTCAACAAACAAATCATCCATTGATAGTATCATGTACACAGGACATTTAGATAGAGGGCCCCATGCCATCCCTGAGCAAAAGCAAAACCCTATATGAACAATAACTAAAGCAGAAATGGCTGGAGATGTGGCTCAATAGGCCTTGAGTTTGAACCCAAGCCCAAATGAAAAAGGAAAAACTGACATAAAAAAAAATACAGTGGAGCTAGGCTCTGGTGGATGACATCTGTAATCCTAGATACTAAGGAAACAGATCTGAGAATCACAGTTCAATTTTCTTTGCTGTTTTCTCAGACTCTGAAACCCCCATCATTTATGTGTTGATCTGTTTGCTGGTGTCACACAGTTTTCTCTGTCTTGGTTCACTTTTTTCACTTTTTTGTTTCTGAGACTTGATAATTTTAACTGTTTTGTCTTCAAGCCTGCTAATGATATGCTGTGCCTTCTCACACCTGTTTGAACCTTTTTAATCAACTTCTCATTTTAGTTCCTTACTAGTTTGAGAATTTCCGTCATTTCTGTCCTTTCATTTTATTCTTCTTTCATTGTTTTGCCTGTTTTCCTCTTTGAGCAAACTTAAGACAGTTGTTTTCAAATCATTGTCTATTAAATTCAATTTCTTAACTCCTAGTTTGTTTGATTCCTTTGAATTAGCCATATTACCTTGTTTGTTGTATACCTTCTGATTTTTCTTTCTGAAAAGTTAACCTTAGTGGTTAGAATATTTACTGATATTATTGACCTTTTTTTCACTAAGTGTTAACATGTGAATATACTTTAGTTTATAAAGGATTCTGAACTTCATTAAAACATTTCAATAGTTGTTGGTATTTCCTTTTAAAGACACAAAAGCTGTCAAGTCTTTACTATTCCTTATAGCTTTGTTTTCATGTTAGTTTGAACAAAATCGTTTTCCCTTCCTACTGCTCAATTTCATACACAGTTGATAACAATTCAGAGATAAAATCCTTTTTTATTATGGAATACTTGTAGAATTCATACTTAATATGATGTGATACTTTACACCTCAATGTTTTCAGATTATAGACGAGGCATATTTAAATAGATTCATGTATTTGTACTGTTATTCTGGCCATTGCTCATTTAAACTAGCTTAAAGTCTCCGGTTTTTCCTTCATGAAGCAGAAAGATATCTGATATCAAAAAATAGAATAAATGTTAAATATTGAATATAATTGTTCATGTATTTAAATTGCATAAACTATATCCATATTGTTTTACTCATTAGTTTACATTAGCTGTTGAAATACCTTTTAAATAGCATTTGAATTATAACATTTTATTGTTAGATAATTTTTTTCAAATAAGTAAAAATCCATTATCTTAAACCACATGGTGCTTCTTAATCATTTAAAAATTTTTGTAAAAAATTTATATTCTGTGTGTGTGTGTGTGTGTGTGTGTGTGTGTGTGTGTATGGGTGTGTTTGTTATGGGAAAGTAGTCTATGAATCCTTGTTTCATTTATGGCTACCCGACAACTTAGTTTTAGACTTAGAATAACAACTAAAAATGTCATATTAAACTCGCTTGCACCCTCTGTTGTCATTTTTGGGAACACTACAATGTGTTTCATGATTTTATTGTTATCACAGTTATTTATGTCCCTGAGAAAATTAATACTTCCTGTATTATAATTATCTCTAAATTAAACTCAGTAGTGGTGTAATATTGTTCATAATTCTTACTTGTTGTTTCTCTATGTTACAGATATGTTTTTGTCATATAACAACTTAAATGAGAGATAAAATTTTCTATTTGTCATTGATTTCTCATAGTTTTAAGCCTGTTCACATGTTTCCACAAACTAAAGTCTCTATAATATACAGTACACTGTATTTTCCCTTTTCCATATTCTGTCTATTTGTAAACCTTTCAATATTCAGACAATTGTCTTCGTAAACAAGAATCTGGAATTGTCCATTCTAAGATTAAGAATTTATAAGTATGAGGAACAGATGTTTTCATAAATATTTGCTATAATTAATTTCAACTAGAGGATTGAGGAAACAAAGCAGTTTTCCTGCTTCAAAACTTTATTGATTTTCCCCCCAAATAACGAACTCTGAAATCTTTTTTCTATTATTATTAGTGAAACAGTTGTACTCCTTATTTGGTATGTGTCTGAGAAAGAACAACTGGGGTTTTTTTAAAACCTTTTTTTGTACCTTGAACGTTGCATTTAATGTGACATTTTAATTTGGTAATGGTTATAAACCAAAGAAAGCCTTTGTAATATGATGATAAAATTTGGATGTTTGAAAAATCATGTTTCTTATTTGGAGAGTTTTATCTTTGATCTGATAAATATCATCTTAAAGGAAGATTTGTTCTATTGATGAGATTCTACATATTTAAATAGCCATAATGTTTAGTTTTAAGGAGAATCAAGGCTCATATTTTAAATGTATAATGTAGTGTTTTTTCTATGCCGATTATGGAATGCTTCACAGGAAATGTCTGCAAGCTGTTAAATAACATGTGTTATAGGAAACTTTCGTTTAACAAGTCAGAGAATATTTTTCCTTGTCTTTTTTATTTATTATAATACTATTAACTTTAAAAGAAGAGGTGTAAATATATTAACCATATCTTCCAACTTCATTCTGTTTTGAAAGAATTAAAATCTATATAGCTAGATTAGTTACAAACATTTTTTGTTTTTGTGGTTTGTTTTATTAATAGTCACTACTTTGAATGCTATGATCCATTTTAGGATTAAAAATCTTTGATACATATTTTGAAAAAAATAAGAGTTAAAAATTGAATAATACTCAGTCCAGTTCTCATCTTTCTAAACACCTTGACACAGCTACAAAAATCTTGACTTATCTCTCAGATTTCAAATGTATAAACAATAGGTAGTTGTCATTAAAATTGCATTTCAGCTTTCATTAACCATTTAATGAGTGGCATAATTACATAAGTATGGTAACTTAAGTACTAGACTTAATAATTTAAAATAATCTTACTTTAATCTGAAAGCTCTGATCTTCACTGGCACCTAAAATTTTTCAATGTAGATTGAAAGTATAAATTAAAATTGGACAAATCATTGTATTATATTTTTTAAATATTATAAAAATGACTGTAACCTGATGTTTAAAAGCTACATTGCAAGGAATAGAAGTGTAAAATCAAACTGAATTACAGCCCTCACAATTTTATTTTTAAGTATACTATAGATAACATAAAAACTAGCTTATATTTTTCATGAATTATTAAATTAATTATTAAATATTTTATATTGGGGCATTACTAAATGTTAAGAAAACTTACTGAGTTTATTTTTATTCTATACTGATTTTTAAACTGATGTGTGAATTTATCATTTATTAGATTTTATTTTTTTTATTTTTTGTATGTTTTTATGTAAAAATGCTGTGCAGAGGGGTTACAGTTACATGAGCAAGGTAATGAGTACATGAGCATTGTTGCTTCCTCCTTTGTTTTTTCTACCATCTCTTCCCTCCCACTAGAACTACCCACCCCCACTGCTGAAGTCATAAGGTTTGTTTTCAACATAGTGTTTTGTACATCTCATTGTTACAATGGGTAAACCTGTATTCTTATTTAAGCATATAAATATGATATTTCTTTTTGTCAAGAAGTATTGTAAGTGTTACTATAGGAGACACAACTGCCCATTTCTATGGTTTTTTTTTAATATGTTTTAAATTTCTGAGCTTCAAATAATTCAAACCTAAGGCTAAAAGTTAAAACATGAAGTTTTTTTGGGGGAAAATCATTGATTATACTATAAAGTTAATTGAAATTTGTTCTTGATCACCGTCACTGCTTTCCAAGTCTGGTTTCTGCTTTTCCTCTGCTTAGGAAATTTCTACATAGCAGAAAAGTGAGAGGCTAGCAGAGGGAGATAAGAGGTCTTCTTTGAGCTGTACCAGTGGTGAGGATAAGTGATCAAGATTACTATTAAAAATTGTATTTTTTGCAAACAGCTTATAATTAAATGGTTTATAAATTTTAGTTTATGATTCTTGAGACAAAAGTACCATACTTGTTTCATTAATGTTACTGATTAATGTTTTTCCTAAAAGGCTCTGAATATTTATATTCGAATGTAGTTTGGAAAAGATGAAAAGAAACTATGCATGCTTTGGGAGACTATTAGAGCTCTCACATACTTTTTCAGCTGAAATGTTCAATTTTCTAAATTTCATTATTTCAGTGTTTTTATTTTTTTTTCAGGAGATTCAAATAAAAATGGAAGAAGAACAAATTCAGCCTTAGACTGTGAGGGGACTTTTAATTCATATAGGTAGGTGATAAGTAAATGGCTGCATAATTTTATAAGCTAAAATATAAAACATGATCTTAGAGGATTATAATAATAATCTTAGAATAAGACTGCTACTTGTGCTTTAAAAGAATGATGTATGTGAAGACCATTGTGATGATAGCTGATTGTAATTGTTTCTAGATTTAACAAGTATCTGTAAAGAAAACACAATAAATTCTTGAATAAATAGCGGTAAATGTTTATATCTGTGGTTAGCCTATAGTAGAGTGACTCAAGTGAATGTTCATGTAATAATTAAGCTCCGTTTTATTCCATTTTATAAGTCTGGATTTTTTATAATATGGTTCTTCTAGTACTACAAGTTTTTCTTTGTTGAAGTTTCTGCTAATACAGAGTATATTGCATAGGAATGTCTAAGAGCTTAAGAATGGAATTTGTGTTTTATCTAAGTATTGTTTGTTAATATCCTAGTTGGGGACATCAGCAAATAGGAAAGCTGGATCTCAGTTAGTAATTTTTAAACTAGCTGCACTAAGGATTGGGATCATGGCTCAGATAGTCGAGTTCAAATCCTGGTGCCTTCCTCCTCTCAAAAAAATGAATACACTAGTTAAGAATAATGTATACTTTATCATTTTTGGTAATGGCTTCCTTATGACATATTTTTGTAAATGTTGATTAATTTTTGTCCCTTGTATCAGGGAAATTCAGGAAGACAAAGATTAAAGTTTTTCTGGTAACATTTGAAAATTGTATACTAAACTAAAGTGGTATAAGGACTTAGTCATTTTATTTTAAGAAAGAAATATCCTTAAGAGTCCATATTAGTATATTTATTTTTTATTTCTTTTTAAATTTTATTTTATTGTAAAGATGCTGTACAGAGGGGTTACATTTACATGAGTAAACTACATTTCTAATTGAACATCGTTACCCACTCCATTGTTGTTCTCCCACTATCCCTTCCCTCCCATGACTCCTTTTCCCCGTGATAATTTGTAAAGTTCATTTCTGACAGTGTCCTGTATCATTGTTGCAAGGGGTCATCCTTTGTACTTTCAGCATTTTGTTATTTCCCATCCTCCAATCAGATAAACAAGATGGAAGGTACCATAATCAAAGACAGAGATTGCCAGGGATAAACTAATGGAAAAAGAAAAATCAAATAATGTAAGAAGAAAGAACTAGATACAGTACATTGGTGACATCAAGGTTAACGGCTAAAAAAACAAAAAAAAAGACCTGTTGTTTCCATGTCTTGGAGTTCATTTCAATTAGTATAATTTTTTATGTCATATGTTCATAGTTCTTGAGCTATTATGAATCTCTGTCAGGACTAACCTAGGCTTATACTAATTATTACAAATGAGGAAAACCATAGAGCCTATGTTTCTTTGGGTCTGGCTTACTTCACTTAATATGATTTTTCCCCAAGTCTTTCCATTTCCTTACGAAAGGGGCTTAATATGATTTTTCACTTAATATGATTTTTTCCTAGTCTTTCTATTTCCTTACAAAAGGGACGATGTCATTCTTTCTGATAGAAGCATACAATTCCATTGTGTAAATATACCACATTTTCTTGATCATCTATTGAGGGGCATCTGGGTTGGTTCCGTATCTTAGTTATGGTAAATAAATGGATAGGGCACAGGTCAAAAATTCCTAAATAAAAATCCAGAAACAAACAAATCAAAGAAAGTCTGAATAAATGGGATCACATTAAATTACAGAGCTTCTGCATGACAAAGGACATAGGCAACAAGATAAATAGAAAGGCCACAGATTGGGAGAGGATCTTCACTAGCTATACAATAGACAAGAGTCTCATATAAAAATATAACTACAGCTCAAAAAATTAACTCCCCCCAACAAATCCCCAGAGAAACAACTACCCCATTAATAAGTGGGCTAAAGAATGAAAAAGAGTATTCTCTGGAGAGGAAATAAGCATGGCCAATAGACACATGAAGAAATGCTCAACTTCTCTGGCCATAAAAGAAATACAAATCAAAACCACATTGAGATTCTACCTCATCCCAGTTAAAATGGCCATTATCAAGAAGACAAGTAATAACAGATGCTGGCGGGGATGTGGCCAAAAGGGAACCCTACTGCGCTGTTGGTGGGAATGGAAGCTGGTTCAACCACTCTGGAAGGCAATATGGCTGTTCCTCAAAGGACTAAACATAGAGCTCTCCTATGATCTAACAATCTCCCTATGGGCATTTATCCAAATGATCTCAATCTAGGACACACTAAAGCTACCAGCACAACTATGCTCATTGCAGCATTATTTACCATAGTTCATTATTAGTATATTTACAATTATAAATGAAGAGACATTTTAATTAGATAGGTTGTTCTTCAAATTAGTTACAATAATAATAAGGTAAAAACTATAAAACTTAGTTAAGAACCATTATATTCATGGAAACTCATTTGAATAGTGATAGTATTTTTTATATAGTAAACATGGAATTTATGCTTGTTTTACATTATCTTTTGTATGCATATTCTATTTTCTTAATTGTCATTATTTTCTTCATATCTTTGACAACTCTTTAGCATCTAGAAATGGCCCTTGCATGTAGGAGGCACATAATATAGTAAATGAAAATTTTTACAGTTTGTTTATGAATTCCATAATGAGATGGTAATTGAAATACTTGACATCTCTAAGTTTCCAGTATTATACCATGTCAGATTGGTATACAAAATGTCACCAGTTCTACAAAAGGCTTTTTGCCATGTTGTTCTAAAAGGTATATCACAGCAGCATAGCTCATATGTAGGCATTATATTTTCACTGTAGCATTCTACCTTATAAATGTTACAATTCTCTAAATCTTTCTTTTAATCTTGAAGTATAAACTAACACTTGAAATACTGAATAATAGGCAGAGTTACCTATCTTAATATGTCACTGTTAATCACAACAAAAATGAAAAAAGAGAAAATAAAAGGTAGTTAAGAAAATATTCATTATTTGGCATCTAGCACAAGAATACTAATTATATGTAATCCATGGTGTTAATAACATTAAGTATAATGAAATAAATAGTACAAATGGAAAAACATTTTGAAGGAAGAAAATTTCTCCTTATGTTTTTATGTATTGTTGATGAATTATATTTTACATTTTTAGTTTAGCTAATTATAGGAAATAATGGACATAACACTTTAAGAAGAGTGTTTTCATATAAAGACATAGTGTTGCATTATAGTTCATTTTGTCCTTGTCCTTGAATAGTTTGAGGACTAAAATAGCTTAGTATTATTGAATAATTATATTCTTAAATGAGCTCTTAATTCGAGTCTATGCAATAAATACTAATGTTGTTAACTAAATTTTTAAATCAATGATTGTCACTGTTGTAAGGTTGTGATACTAATTTTTATTGTAATTAAAAACAAGATAAAAAGATCAGATAGTAAATAAAGTACATCAAAGTGGGTCTTTCTTTTAAAATTATTGTCAAGGTGAATATACAGAGGGGTTTTAATTACATAAGCAAGGTAATGAGTACATTTCTTCTCAACCTTGTTATCCCTTCCCTCAATTTTTTTCCTAAGTTCCCTCCCCCCCAATCACCTCCCCAAGTTGTACAGATCATTTCTAACTTATTGTATTATGTATATCACTGTTGCTTTGGTTCTCCCCTAGTTCTTTCTCTTATCATTCAGTTGTTTCCCTTCCCTTCCCTAACCGAAACAAACGTACATATTGGCAGACCAACTCTGTTAGGTAGTATCATAGTATTTAAGGTGTGAAATGAGTATTTTCTAGTCAGTAGACAACAGCTCTTATAATTAGCTTACTTATGAATTTGACAGTTGGGTTAAATGTAGAATTCATAAAAACACAGCTCTAGAAGGGTATATTTTATATTAACAGACAGAACCTAGAAGTTGTTGCTGAGTCACATAATGTCAAAAGAGTTGTCAATAAAATTTACTTTTGAAATAAAATACTTTTCTGTTGTCATTATTGTTCGTTTAAACCAACTAGAAATAGATGGTCAGAAAGAAATATACATTTTTCTCCCAGTCCTTATATAGCCTTTTTTGCAGCAATTCTACTTTTGTATTATTTCAACTGCCTCAGAAATCCCAGTCTTTCTTTCTAGTTAAAAAACAGCACCAGCAGCCTCTCAATTTATGCATACTTGCATTCAGTGTAAATACTAGTTTTAGTGTCTCATCTATAACATGAGTAATATACATTTTAAAATATTTTATTCTCTTTAAGTAGTTGTGTAAAGGAGTTGCCATTCACCAAAGCAGTTAGTGAATACAGCATATCACTGTCACATACCCCTTTCAACATTCTTACCCACCCCTCTGAAAGCACCCTTTTCTTATTTAATTTTATGTTATGTATTAACCTGGCTCTTTCCCACAATGTTTGTAAAGATTATGCTAAAGTATGTAAAACAAAACCTCTGAAAATTTAAATGCAGAACCTTGGTACCATTATTTCGTGTTTATCCAGTAAGCACTGGTAACTTTTTTGCTTCAATGTTTGCAGCATTTATTGAGGTTTTATTTACTTGTGAGTTAAGTCTCAGATCAACACACTTAAAGCCATTTTTTTGAATTTTAGTTTACTGGTATTGTGTATTTAGATCGCCAGAGTTCAAGAGACCATAATCTTTCACTCTTTCTTGTTTGCTTTCAAAATAATATCTAAATATAATATATTGGTTGAACTATTGATTGAAATTATTTTGAAGACTTTGAACAAATCTTAACCTCCATTTCCTCGCTTTATATAGTGAGGATAATAAAACATATTGATACAAGGAGTATTATATAATGTTATTTGCTGAAATAAATGAATAAATAGTAGTCACTTTATATTGTCAGTGCCATCATTTTCATCATTATTAACCTTTTTTAATTGTAGAACTTTGTTCAGGGTTCTAATGTATAGAGACCAGAAGGTAGAGGGGAAATTAGTTCCTATAGGAAAATAATGTTTATCTGTTAATAGAACAGGAGCTTATGAACAAGCTCAACCTGAGGTGTGAAGCTCTCAATTTCTGATTCAGTGTTTCATGTTGCCTTTGTATATCAAACTTTATACCTAGAAAAGGTTCAGGAGAGAAGCTTTACTACTAAAACCAGATACTGATATCCAGAAGTTTAACAAGTTTTGAGTTTTAAAATCAGTAGATCCTAACCATAGCTTCATGTCCCTAATGCTCCTAGACCTATTTTTATAGCCTAAGAGGCTTTACTTTGGATTTGTATCTTGTGGTTTTGATTAATTGATTCAGATATATAGAGCATAGGTGTAATTAACTCTTAAGGCACCAGAGCAAATAATAGATAGTGTTTTAGACTTGAAGTCAAAATTTGAACATAACTCTCCCATCTAATTTGCAGATGCTGTGCTAAAATGGAAACTTCACAAAAACCGAAAAGACACTTTTTATGGAATGTATTTTGTACCTTTTAAGACCTAGTGTTAATGTCTTCTGTCAAATTATGTTTACTTTATTTCTTGTGTAATCATTAAAGCTGAAAGAACTTTGGTGGATATGAAAGAAGAGCATGAGTTTCCTGTCTCAGTTTGCTAGATATGTAGCTTAGGGAGTGTAGCACAGAGCTGAATGGTAGAAGGAATGTTTTTTCTCTAGCACCCCCTCCTCTTCCCAAGGGCAGCTGACCTTCTCTTCGCCAAAAGAGGCAAGCCCCTTGCCAGCACATATGACTACAGACTATTACATTAATCTGTTTAGCTGTAGTACCAGCTGCTTGCATGTTTTTAATTATCTTATTAGATGATATAACAGTGACCTATGAAATAAATTGAAGGTGAACATTTTAAAACTTTCTATTGTACCATGCTCTTAAATATCTTTTAAAATCAAATTTAATTCTAGAAAAGTTCACAGGAAATCTATATTGTTTTGGAGTTGGATGTAGTGCTTTTTTATGTTCTTGAGTATAATATCATAATTTCCAAGATAGAAAATAGCTCCACTTTCTTTCATTTATTGATAAAACTTAAATTGTGTTTATATAGCCTCAAATCCATGGTAAATTTGGCAGTCAATTTAGTTATGAAACACACAGACCAGTTATTTGGTATTCTCTTAGAAACACAAAATGTTGATTATTTTTCACATATCATCTTATCACTGTACAAATGGCACAGAAATAGAATAAAAAAAATCATTGTAGGAAGTGGCGCTGTGGCTCAAGTGGACTAGCCTTGAGCTGAAGAACTCAGGGACAGTGCCCAGGCCCAGAGTTCAAGCCCCACGACCAAAACAAAACAAAACAAAAAATAATTGTAGTTTCTTTTAAAAACAGCTTTGTACATTATAGTTGACTTTCATTCTACTGCGTCATATAGTTTTTTTTTCAACTTAATTTCAAATGTCACCATTCATGAGTGTATTTTCCCAATCTGTGTTTTTCTTGAAAAATGTAATATCTTTGAGACTTTTGACAATTGAAGAATTTTCCAGTAAATTGTTCCAATAACTTGTAAATATACTGTTGAATTCAAGAGGCACACAAAATAATAAAAAAAACAGTTATTTAGTTATAAATCATAGCCACTAAACTGATTATAATAATTTAATTAGGAACCCTGGTATTAAATGAAAACAAAAATTATTTGGATACAAAAACTGGTCACAAAATAACTCTGTGTGCCTTTTTAATTAACTGGTTTTACAACTGGAGTAATGGTGTGACTTGATACTTAAAAAGACTTAAAGACTTGAATACTTAAAGTGTCACATTATGATTTATTTACTATTTTTTCTTACTTTCCTCCCCCTCTTTCCTTCCTCTATCCCTCCTTTTCTTCTCAGTGTCTCTCTCCATTTCTCTTTCTCCATCTCCTTTCTTCCTCAATCTCTCCCTTCCTCCCTCAGCCCCTCCCTTTCCCATTTTCATTGCCTTACCTGCCCTTTGTTACTCCTTCTGTTTTACTATGTAATAGCCCAAGCTGACCTCAGACTCCTTGTTAGTCTATTTTAAGCTTGAGATTAGGCTTCATCCTCATTCCTCTGCCTACCAAGTACTGGTATTATAGGAGTGTTCCACCATACCCAGTCACACATAACGACAGTCACACATAACGACGTTTTTTTTTTGTTAAAGAAAAATATTTATTTCTTGATAATGATAATTTCTTCATTTATTTTATTGTAAAGATGCTGTACAGAGGGGTTACAGTTACATGAGTAAGGCAATGAGTACATTTCTTGTCAAGCATTGCTACCCCTTGCCTTGTTGTTCTCCCACTATCCCTTCCCTCTCCTACCTCCCTCACCCCCCTCCTCCCGCCAAGTTGTAAAGGTCATTTCCAATATACTGTCTTGTGGGTATCCTTGTTACAATGGGTCATCTTGTGTCCTTATTTCAGTGTTTTGTTATTTCCCTCCCCAAATTAGACAAATGTATATACAAGATGCAGAGGATGATTTCTTTTTTATAAGACAATTATTTTGATAACAATAATTTCTTCTTTTTTTTAATTGTGAAACTACAGTAAAGAGGGGTTACAATTACATGGGCAAGGTAATGAGTGCATTTCTTATCAAGCATTGTTGCCTCCTCCTTTGTTTTCCCTTCCCATCCCTTCTCATCTCCCCCGCCCCCTCCCCCCTCCTACCCCCCTCTGACCCTACCCTCACCCCCTACCCCCCCACCCCCTTGCCAAAGTTGTAAAGTTCATTTTCTACATAACGACTTGTACATCTCATTGTTGCAATGGGTCCACCTGTATCCCCATTTAAACAATTTGTTTTTTTCCCTTCCCCTCCACAAATTATACCAACATCAAATACAGTGAAAACAGGGGTGTACCGTGGGGGAGGGACATACCAAGCAACAAAGAAATACCTTATAAATATGTTAGACACAATAGCAAGAAAGAAAGAAAAAACATTTGAGTCCTTAACTTGGGGTTCATTTCGCTTAACATCAACTTATCTGACCTTTTCTACTTGTCTCAGACATATATTAGTTATTGCAAGTAAGGGAAACCATGGGACCTATGTTTCTTTGGGCTTGCCTTACTTCACTTAATATAATTTTTTCCAAGACTTGGAAAAAATTATATTAAGACTTGATAATGATAATTTCTTAATAATGACTGTAACTTCTGAAGTTTCTTTTCTTTCTCAATATAGTATATCCTTCAACTCAACAAATCATGGCTAGATGGTAAAAAGATTTTTTTAAGTTACTGCACATTCATTCAGCCTTTTGTTTCTAAAAGTTAAATCTTTTTCTTAATAAAAAATACGTTCAGTTGAACATTATCAAATCTTTGAATAAGTCTTAAAAATTAAACTTCAAGTCCTACTACAAAGATTTTATGTATCTTGTTTATTGTAATTAATAACAGGTGTTTACTTATTTATATTAAGAATAGAACCTAGGGACTCACACATGTTAGCCAAGCACTGTACCACTGTGCAACATCCCCAACTTTTTTACTTTGATACAGGGCCTCCCTAAATTGACCAGGCTGGGCTTTAAGTACCTTTAAATACCTTCTTAATTTGCATGTTAGAAAGTCATATATCACTAAAATAACATTGAAGTAGTTGTTTAATATATAAGAGAGGTATCAGAGCTAAAATCTACTTTGTATAAAAGGATTTAACATTCATAAATCTGGGTTCTTCTCAGAGCTGTTAGAATGGTATAACTTTTACTAATCTTGTTAATTTTAAGAATGTAGAGTCATAATTAATTTGCTACAGCTTTATGCTGAGGACAACTTGAACTCTGTCCCTCTCTTCACCACCCAATTATCAAGTTCCCAAACCCTCTTCATTCTAGTGACTTTTCTTCAGTTTCATAGCTTAAAAAGTAGAAGAGGAAAAAGAAGGGCCTATAATTGATCTTGCCTGATATCTAGAGCATCACTTTTCTGTTTTTTGTCATGTTGCCAGTATTTTTGTCATGATCATATTATTTTATGACACAAATCAAATTGTATCATTCTTTTCTATTCTTTTGGCAATGTGGAATTTGAACTCAGTGCTTTGTGATTGCTAACAAAAAGCTCTATTACTTGAGTCACACCTCTACCTATTTTGCTTTTGGTTATTTTTCAGATAGGGTTTCTCATTTTTCCCCCTGGGCTCAATCCTCTTGTCTGTGCCTCCAAAGTAGCTGGGATTACATAAGCCACCATACCAAACCACAAACTATATTCTGAAAAATTTTTCTTTGTGGTTGTTTTCAAGGTACTATAATGATTTTTTTTTGTATCTCCCCTACCCCATAGTTTATCCCCTGTTGTCACTGTATTTGATTTTGGTACCCTGGGTATTTTATATACGTTTATCTGAACTAGGGAAGGGAAGGGGAACAACAAAATGGTGAGACAAAGGACAAAGTGAGAACATACATAATAGCAATACTCACAAAACAATATGTTGGAAATGATCTGTACAACTTGGGGGTGAGATTAGAGGAGAGAGAGAAAGAAGGAGAAAAATGAGAGAGGGGGTAACAAGTTAGACATGAAATGTAATCACTACATTACTTATTTAACTGTAACCCCTCTGTACATCACCTTGACAATAAAATTAAATAAATTTTTAAAAAAGAATAAGTATGTAAACCAGGTGCCAGTGGCTCATACTGGAATTTTCACCACTCAGGAGGCTGAGATCTGAGGATTGCAGTTTGAAGCCAGCTACGACAGGAAAGTTCCTGAGACTTTTATCTCCAATTAACCAGAAGAAGTGCTGTGGCTCTAAGTGGTAGAGGGGTAGCCTTGAGTAGAAGAGCTCAATGACAGCACCCATGCTCTGAGTTCAAGCCCCACATCTGACAAAAAAAAAAAGAGTAAGTATGAGATTTAGGGCACCAATTTAAAAAAGCTCTGAGATATAAATAAAACAGACCAAATTTTACATCTTAAGCTCTACTACTTATTGATTTTGTGAGCTTAGGTAAAGTAATTAACCTCTCTGGTTTCTAATTACCTCATCTGTAAAATTGAATTGTTAACATCAGCTATATCATAGAGCATACCTATGAAGTGTTTGGAACACCTGCCTAATCACCTAACATATAGAAAATGACAAATGTTAGTTTGTTCACGCTTTCTTTCCTTCTCTAATTTCCTTTATGCTTTAATCAACTTGTTCATTTGGCAAAATTAACCTTTATTTTAAAAATGGAATGTTAAAATATGTACACTTCTAAAGTATATATAAATATGATTTTATAAATCATATTTACCTATAGTTACCTGTATTTATATAGGGGAAACCTTTATGTAATTTGTTCTTATACTTAACCTCATAATCTGTTTTTGTTTTTCCTTATTTTATATTTCCATATTTGTTCATGAAGCATCACAACCTTTATAGTTTAATGATTATTTGAGAGCACAAAATGTCAAACAATTTCATTTTCCAGAAACCAGAGTCAGAATATTTTGTTCTTTTCTCTGTAATGAGGCCACCTTTTGTTTTTAGTTTTTTTGTTTGGTTGGTTGGTTGGTTGATTGTGGTACCTGAACTCTGGGCCTGGGCACTGTCCCTCAACTCTTCAGCTCAAGGCTAGTGCTCTACCACTTGAGTCACATGCCACTTCCAGCCTTTTTCTGCCTATGTGGTACTGAGGAATCGAACCCAGAGCAAGGCAAGCACTCTACCACTGAGCCACCTTCCCAGTCCCATGAGGCCATCTTTGAGAGAAAAATAATCACATTTGAATGACCACTGTATCTTCTTGAAATAAGGCTATTATTTTCATGATAGTAGAAAATGATCAGTATGTATGCCTCTCTATAGTATATAAATTTTCTAAACTGCTTATGGATCACTTTGGGCTCTAAAAATGTTAACTTCCATTTTAAAATTTTTAAATGACGTTTTTGCATTTATAGCCTTGACAGTTTGCACAATTTAAGCATGTATGTGAAAATTTTTTAGTTCTTTGCTTCAGAAACCCATTGTATCCCTATTTATTATTATAGTCAGGACTTAAAGGAAGAACCTTCTGATTTGTCTGTTTTACACTGTCGGCTTTTAAACCTTATCATCCAAAACTGTGTAAATGGTTATCTTTGAAAAGACAGTCAGAAATAGGAAGGTAACCTAACTTACGTCAGCCAGTACCCAGAGTCCCTTCCCTCAGCCTTGTTTCTGCTTTCTCTAGAGTTCACAGTTGAAATGTCTTGCTATCAGCTCCAGGAGGTGACTTTATAAGTATGTTAGTATAGTAGCATATTCTACTATTTAGGTTGTGGTGAAATATATAAAATCAATCAAACATTTGACCAGTAATATTCAGGTGTCTCACTGGAAAATTTAAGAAAATCATATGTAAAAATATTAAAAGTAGAATGTTATCTTTTTTAAAATTTTATGGGTGGCTTATTTACTGATTGGTCTGCTTTAAAGTTGTACAATTACTAGATTTCCTATTTTTTAAATTCATCAATAGCTTCTAAGACTCAAAAATATCATTTAAGGAAATAATGTTTACAGAATATCTTAGTAGGACTTGGTATCTAATATTCTTTTTGTGTATGTGTGCCAGTCCTGAGGCTTAAACTCAGGGCCCAGGTGCTATTCTTGAGCTTTTTCTCTCAAGGCTAGCACTCTACCACTTGAGCCACAGCTTCATTTTTAGCTTTTTGGTAGTTAATTGTAGGTAAGAGTTTCATAGTTTTTTCTGCCCAGGCTGGCTTTGAACAGTGATCCTGAGAACTCATTCTCCTGAGTAGCAAGGATTATAGGCCTGAGCCAGTGGGCCTGGCTCTCATTTTATTTTTTAATAAGGACTTTCACAATTATTTTCCCATTTATATCTTCTTTGTACTGTTCAAGAGAGCTAGTATAGCTTCAACTATTCTACATATCTTGATTATGCACCAGTTCAAGAAGCCATTGTGTTAACCCTCCATGCACCAAAGAATAATACATATCCTTACACAGCAAGTAACATAGATAACAACTGCTGTAATAATGGAAGCATTCATCCAGAAACCAAGGAAGACCAAATAGGGTAACTAAGATGAAGGGGTAGGATGGTAACTGATAGGAGGATTTGTTTGCTAGGCCTTCTACAGGAGCAGGAATTTTCAGGAAATGAGCAGTATGAACAAAACTAATCTTCCCTATCTTCATCTTTACTACCAATTCTTGATTGTCTTTGCCAATATGGTCTTGTGATTTCTGACATAGTAGCAAAGTAATGCCCTGAGACAGTTAATGTGACCTATATAAGAGTGGAATTTGTATGTATTTTTTCTATAGGGTAACATATTACTTGGCCTCCTGCTATTTTGACAATGTTAGGTTTTAAAATACAGTATGTCATATATGCTTGATATTTGAATCAGTGCTCTAAAAATTAAAGCTGAAAATATGAATTTTTAAATCATACAAAACTATCACCTCTGATAGCAATGTAATTGAGGATTTGTATTATATGCCTAAAAGTGAAGAAAGTCAACAAACCAGCTATAGAATAGAAAAATATAGAGTTTGCTAATGAGAGAAAATTTGAAGTTAAAAAGTTGTCCTAATATATTGTGAACATACAGATGTAATTTGAATCCCAGGGTTATAGATGCAATGCTCTTAGATACAATTTACTCTGTTTGATTTACTCTCAAAAGAGTTTCAAAGACTGTGTGCCAATCCAATTTGTTCAGATTAGGAAAACAATTCACATGACATGACTATGTCTCTTTCCTTATTAGAGATAAAATAAGATGGTTGAATGTTCATACCTCTAATTTTAATTAAAAAACAAAAACTGGTCTCTCACCCTGGTAATGCTAGCTACTCAGGAGGCTGAGATATGGGAACCACAGTTCCAGGGCAGCTTGGATAGGAAAATCTGTGAGACTCTATGTCTCTAGTTACCACAAGAAAGCCAGAAGCAGACACATGGCTTTTCTCCCTTGACTTTCATTGTGTGTCTGAAAATGTGAGATAGAAGCACACTGAAGATAGCTGGTGGTAGTAACAGAAGCACCCACAAGAAGAGCCAATAAGATAAAGACCAGATATAGTATTACATTTAAAATTTTTAACCTTTAGTATTTGCCTTATTGTAACAATGATACCCACAAGACAGTATATTGAAGTGAGCTTTACAACTTTGGGCTAGGGGGGTGAGGAGTAGGGAGGAATGTGGGAGGTGGGGGAGGGAAAGGCTAGTGGGACAACAAGGGAAGGGGTAACAGTGATCGACAAGTAATGTTCTCATTGCCTTGCTCATGTAACTAACCCATCTGTGCAGCATCTTTACAAAAAAATGCTTAAGAAATGAAACCTTGAAATTGTTTATAAGTGATAGCTATAAAATACTTTTAGCTGGCTGTCCAATAAAGACTAGAAACCATGAGTCTCTATTCATTCACCATTGCTGAATAGCCATTTATAATTGATAGAAGACAATCAAAATAAAGAACATTTCTGTCACCTCAAAGTTTTATGGGATAGTTACCTAGAAGTCATCAAGTCAATGATAGACACAGACAAAATATCCATTTTAATCTAAAGAAAAATTCTTCATTTTAAACACACATGTATTTCTATTCATACAATATATTATAAACCAGTCCATTCTTTTTTTTTATTTAATTTTATTTTATTTGTGAACAGAGGGGTTACAATTACATGGGCAGGATAATGCGTACATTTCTTACCAAGCATTGCAGCCTCCTCCTTTGTTTACCCTTCTCATCCCTTCCCAGCCTCCCCCCTCCCCCCCAATCCCAAACCTCCCCCCCCCCCATCCCCCCTCCCCCCCCCCCCCCCCCGCACCGAAGTTGTAAAGCTCGTTTTGGACATGACAACTTGTACTTCTCATTGTTGCAACAGGTTCACCTGTATCCTTAAACGACTTGTTTTTCCCCATCTCCTCCACAAGTTATACTGACATCAAATATAGTGAAAGCAGGGGTTATACTGTGGGGGAGGGACATACAAGACAACAAAGAAATAATCTTATAGATGCGTTAGAAACACATGCATGAAAGAAAAAAACATTAAAATACATATCTAAGAAACCAGTCCATTCTTACACGTGTAAGAGAGAGGATTGGCTTTTAATTTGTATGTCAGGTTTTGCTAAATAAACTCCTATTTCCAAATTCTTATAGTTTGCTCTATTTTGGCATATGCATTTCCTTTACAATATTGCTTACATTACAGTGATTTCTCCCCCCACCCTTCTTTTTATTGCACCAGTCCTGAGGCATGAACTCAGAGCCTGAGCTCTGTTCGTGACTTTTTTTTTTTTTGCTCAAGGCTACAATTCTACTTTTGGCTCTTTGGTGGTTAATTGCCCTTGCTGGCTTCGAACCACTATCTTGTGATTTCAGCCACCTGAGTAGCTCGGATTACAAGTGTGAGCCATTTGGACCTCACTTTTGCGTTTTTTATGAGACAGGGTCTTGCTATAATTGCCTAGGCTGGCCTAAAATTCTCAGTACTGCTTCCTTAGCGTTCTAAGTCGCTGAGTTTACGGCAGAGACCACTATACCTCGATTCCTTTATCATGTTTAAAATGTTATCAGACTCAGGCCAGTTACAGCAAATATCAAAGTAAATGATGTAGAATGTGGAAAAGATAAAAGGATGTGCAGGGAGAAGTCTCACAGAAAGGGATTGTTACTATTTATAAAAGATGTTCAATTAAACTATGGAATGCCAAATTATTTGCTCTAGACAACATCAAAGATAATATCTAGTACAGGATCCTTTTATGGCTTTATTTCTAAATACTGAACCTCTGATTTGTGTATTTGATTTTCTTATTACAAAATTAAAAAGTACTTCTATAAAATTAAAAAGCAGTAATACAACTTGATGCCTTTTGGACAAGCACAATTATATAGGCCATGTATTTTAATCTGACCCTTAGTTTTATGGCTCTTAAACACTATATTTTGAAGAAAATAATATATGTTTTTAAAGAGAGCTTTATTTCTATGAGATGGAGGCTCAAAATTTTCCAATTTAGAGTTTAAATCCAAATCCAAACATCATTTAAAAGAAATTTTTGTAAAACCACACAATGAACTATTTTTTACCTTTCAGTGGATCCTCAACATTATGAAAACATGTTTTACCTAGATCTATGAAGAAATAAATATGCTTGTATATCTTCTCTCTCTCTCTCTCTCTCCTTCTCTCCCCCCCTATATATATGTACACAGAGGTGATAAGCTTCATCGTTTCATTATGGTGGTGGGGGGAACCTTTAAATAAAAGTTAGTTTTAAAAAATTCCTGATAGAGGAAGCAAAAAAGCCAGTACAATTTCTAATTGCCTTTTAGAGACTCTGAGTTCCTCATTACCCGTGATTTAAGCTAAAAATGAGGTAATTATAGATAACATCAGTGTTTATCTAGTTGTTCTTGGCACCTGCAGTCCTAACGTTGTAGCTTACCCATATCTGGTGCCACACTTTACAATCTGAGGCTGACATGTCTAATTTACACTTCTCATATTTCCATTGATTTCAAGTTAGATGTTCCTTGTTCTCTATGTGAATAGTATTTTTGAAATCTTCCTTTTAAAATTATACTACCAAGGTTTATGGTGCACAGTCCTTTTACTGCTAGAAATCTTTCACTAATACATAATCTATATAGGTTAGAAGCAAATTAAAAATTTTCTTGATCACCCTTTTCATTTGGTAAAATAATATGTGATTATAAATAATATGGAAGTTTTTCAGATATAATGTACTTTAGGATTATAAAATTATGTAAAACTTTTTATATCAATTCAACTGTCTTCCTTTGTTCTATCTAATTGTGATCTAATCCTTCTCAGAGGTCATTTTCTGTTCCCTCTGCCCTTTAGGATAGTCAGGATTGAGACAGGGTCTTACAATGTATCTTTACTGGCCTAGAACTCTAAATCCTCCTATTTCAACCTTTGGCATGCTGGGATTATGCTAGCATACATAATAAGCTTCCCAAAGCCTTTTCTTCCTAGTCAGACCTTAAGATGGTGATGGTTACCTTGTCTGTTATGACACTTCCCAGAAGCCAAAGTTGGTCCCCCTACTTCTCTTCCTTCTTCTACTCTCTGGTTTCAGCTTCTCTGTGGAGATGGGCCTTTTCAAATACCCTCAGCAATTTATCAGCAGAAGCCAAAGCACCTCACTGTAAAGAAGTATTGGAGGTCATCAGCACTAGACTAGATACACTCAGAACACTTCTCCCTTATTGTAGTTGGGGTTTCTCAAATTACAGTCCCCATACAGGTTTTATTCCCTGCCCAAATGATACCCCAACTGGTGTAGAAACCATCATATAAAACATACAATTTTTTTACATGATTTCACAATTTGTGTGAATGATTCTAATTTTTAGTCTTAAATACATAATTTAATCTTTCATGTATCATTTAAGTTATAAAAGTACTTAAACAATTAAATTTAGAAATTACCAAATTGTTTCATATCAATTTTATATTATATTTAGGAAAATATAACATTAGGTGTAATTGGAAATAGATACTTCGTTATAATCATGCTGTATTTATTCACTGCATATTGAAATTTATTCCCATGTCAAAAATAAAATGCCATTCCGGGAGAGTACATAAATAGTTATTAGATAGAGGACTTCAATTGTTGCTAAAAAAAATTGATTTCATTTTTTAAAAATGATTACTAACCTCATGGCTGTTTTTAATCCATCATAGTATTCTTTTCAGAGAAACACAAGGTCAAGTGCAAAGTAGTTTTCAACACAACACTCATTGAAGTATTCCATGGCAAAGACTTCTAATCCATTAGCCTGGCATGAGATATGAAACCTATCTCTTCTGCCTGCTTATTAGCTGCTGATTGTTTTCAGGGACCCAGTGCCTGCAAGGTACAGAAGTTGTCACTAGATGTCACTAGTACCTTTCAAAGGGAGTCCCATTTGACCTGGGTTTGTAATTTATTCCATTTAATGATTTCACATATCTAACTAAATATACCAGATTGTCTTTAATTGATCACAGGAGCCGTTGTTAACTTATCTTCTTATTCGGACTGTTGAAAACTTACATCCTTAGACTTGATATTGAAAAACTGAAAACAAGGAAACATAAGGACACTTCTTTGTCCTGTGAGAGAACATTTTTGCCTTGGTCTCTCAGGAGTATCATGTGTCCCTTTAATGTTACTTGTCTTCCTTGTTATTTTAGAGTAATTTAATGTTTTCTCATTTATAATATATTGATAAAAACTATTCCATAGAAGAGAAGGAAAACAAATGTCGTCTTTGTGATGTCTGTTAGAGCTTTCATCAGTTTGAGATGTTATGCCTTAATCAGAACTGTAAGTACCCATGAATAAATTCAAATGATTGTAAATTTTAGAGATACTTTTTCTAATTCATATGACATGCTCTCCTTTTCTCTATACCAACACCATAATCAAGGTACAGAGTTTTATTTAAGCTAATAAATAATCCTTATGTAAGCATGTAGGATCGCTTGTAACATGACCTTACAAACCAGCTTGACTTGGCAGGATAGTGGTGAGTCTAGCCACCAGGTTTACTTGTACTTTGTATAGTTTCTTGGTATCTTTGAAAAGGAGTTGATTTGATAAGAAACTAGAGAGGTTAATCATTCAATACTAGAATTACTGATATTTTGGGGCCTGCTTTCTTACAGAATGATAGGTCCTTTTGGGTTTAAAATATATTGAAAGCTGTGCTTTTTGCTCACAGATCACAAGCCAATTAAACATAAGTGACTTTTCTGAGGTATTCTTCTAGTGTACTGCTTATCTTAGCTTTGAACATTACTTAAAATTGCATAAATCAAATATGAGGTATTAGTATATGTGTGAAACTAGAGATGGAAATTTTTTATTATTATAGTTAATACAAATATGTTAAAAGAGTAAAAAAAATCAAACAACTTTTCATTGAATATTTCTTTGATCTTGACATGACCGAGAATAACTGGCAGGAAAACAATAGAAATAGCACCAGAAGGAAATAATACTTGATCTAAATTAAGCACAAATTAAAAAGCTTCATTGTGTTGGAAAATTGAGCTAATTTGTATGGCTGACAAAAGTATGATATTTAATGTGAAAACTCTTCTCTTGGGTCAATAATAAAGCATCTAAAATAAAAGCAATATTGAAATTCTATTAATAAAATTTGACTATTTTTAAATCTTATGTGCTGTGTAATCTTCTGGGAGGTTTTTGGTATATTCTCTTAATCTTCATAACAATGCCTGCCCCCTCCCACTCATCCACAGTTAGTTCTGGGGAGGGTTATTTAGTCCAAGGCCCTGGGCTAGGTAGTCAAGCACTGAGCTTCGTAAGTCCTCATAATTCTTTGAAATAGATGAACAATTATTTGTGAAATTATGCCTTTTCACAAAATAGAAGACTAAGACACAGAAGGTTAAGTAACTCATTCATGTTGGCATGAGCAGTATCTGTAAGATTGATACGGTTTCTGACTTACATGGATGGCATTTGATCTTAGAATGTGGCTTTCCTACCAATACTCTGAACCACTACCCTACACTGCTTAAAATGGGAAAAAGACAAGAAAGGAAGTTTTAATAAGAAGAGCTAAAAATCTCAAAAAATTGTTTCTCCAGTATAACAAATGCATATTAAAATAATAGTGATGTAGTTAAGAATATGTTGAGGAATGGTGGTGAAATATATTTCCCTTTTGTGTATGTATGTGTATGTGTGTGTGTGTGTTTGTGTGTTGTTTTTTTTGGTTGGTCATGGGACTTGAACTTAAGGCCTGGTTACTGGCCCTGAGCTTTTTCACACAAGGCTAACACTCTACCACTTTGAGCTACAGCACCACTTCCTGTTTTCTGGTGGTTAATTGGAGATAAGAATCTCAAGGACTTTGCTGCCTGTGCTTCAAACTCCAGTCCAGGTTTCTTAGTAGTATTATAGGGATGAGCAACTGGTACCCAGCTTGTGAAAATGTATTTTTTCAGGCACTAGAACATGTGTGTGATTTGGCATGTTTATCACGTCTCTTTTAAAAGAAGCATTAGTTAATTGTGGATCTGTGCTAAGAATAGCTGTTCTTCTGGTAGCTATAGAGAATGTGTCATTGTCTTCCCAGCATTCCTCTGGAACTCCATGGAGGAAGGTACATCTTGCCCTTTGGTTTTTTAACTTTTCAAGTGTACAGTAGGCTACATTCATGGCTATAAACATAGTATTCAAGATCTTTTTCAAAATAAGTAAATGAGATCTGACTAGTGACAACTATTTGGGGCGGGATTGTAGTGGGTTTCTTTTTAAGAACTCTTCTTTAAGATGTGGCCTCTGGGGTTCTGCTCTGATAATAAACTTTATATCATAAGTCAGTTTTATTGTGGTATTATGGAATTTGAAGGTAATTTTATGAAGCTGATCTTGGTATCCTCAACTGTTGACAAATGACTCTTAATGTTTAGTTTGGTGCAAGATGCTGGGAATATAGGTCTATTTCCTTTATTCAAACTCAGTAAATGGTTTGGGACAATTAATTTCCAATTGTTTCCCAGCAGAACAGATTTACTTGTATATTAATGAGGCACAGGTGTTAGGCCCCTAGTGTCTGCATGCCTGGGAGGCATATTTCAGTGTTTATCTACTCAGCCATAGGTACTGCAAGGTACTGAAGCTTGCCTTTAACAGTTTTTACAGTGAGGCTTTTTAATTTTTTGATGTTTTCTTCAAATTTGCCTGCACCTGTTAAAATTTTAAAACCAATCATGTAGAAAGAAGTCAAAAAGATTTCATAGTAAGTACTACTAAAAGTAGTCTCCTAAACTAAACTGTCCAGCATAACATTAAAAAGAAACAGGGTAATTCAAACAAATATTTCATGTGAAAAGCCAATATAACCAACAGGACACTATTTTATTGTATATTTTTGGAGTAGGTATGTTTGTCAATGTATAACTCAGTCATACATGTATATTAATTTGTTGTGTTTTTTTTGTTTATCCACTGAACTACATAACCAACATTTAGAGAAAATGGAATAGCCTTATAGACGTTATGTATTTCAGTAGCTGGCATAATTATAGCTATCTACATATTCATTATATCTACAGAAGAACTGTCCAAAAAAGAAAGCAACACATTCAGGAACAGAACACAACTAAATATACATTTTAAAAGTTACATTTCATGCATGTATTTGAAATTAACTTCCTGTTCCACTTCACTCCAAGCAGAAGAATTTAACAAAAGGGTTTCCATGCTTTGATTTCTTTCATATAGGAAGGAATGGGAAGAACTATTTGTAAACAACAATTATTTGGCAACAATAAGGCAGAAAGGCATTAATGGGCAGCTGAGAAGCAGCAGGTTCCGCAGCATTTGCTGGAAGGTAAGAAGAAAATATTTATTTATAGTTTGTGATTGTAATATATCAATATACTAAACTGATACCTTGGAAGATTATCCATTCAGGGATCACTGAGTCTTCTAAGAGGCTTCACTTTGGCCATCCATGTTTGTCTTTCTTAAAACATTTACTAATGAAGGTTAGCCCTGTTAGTCCTGAATAACTATGGATGTTAAAGGAATCAGTTGTCATTTTGTTTCTTTTAATGGTGCCAGAGCAAAACCATTACATTACCTACAGGCATTTACAGAAATTCTTGAATTTGGATAGTTGGAGTGGCGGAGGTGGTATCTTTCAAGTTCATGTATCATGTGAAATCATTTAGTCATCCTCCTTTTTCTTTGTCAACAAAGACCAGAAAATATTTTTCACATTTTTTTTTCTAGTACAAAGTGAGGGCACCAAGAATTGGGAGGAAATTGAGTCCATCTCTTTCAGCAGGAAAAGGTCATTGGTTATAAAAGCTAATAATAAGCTGCAGTTAGCTTTTTAATTGCTCTGAAAAAAAATTCTCCAAAAATAAATTCAGGCTTAGACTTATTTTTACTATGAATTTTATCAAAAGTTTCTAGTGCTGTATTCATAAATCAAATACACTAAACTCTGTACAAATCAAGATATTCATGTCACATTAGACAATTTTAGCTTTAATAAGGTAGCTTTAATAATTAAAATTCATTTTTCTCCTGTAGGCTGCTAGAAAATTTGTATAAAGATATTTGTGCTCAACCTCATTCCATGTTCCTTAACTTTTAGTATGCTTAATTTCCTAAAAACAAACCTAAGTCCTGATTTATTTTAATAGTAACCAAAATTAAATTTATCTTTTAAAGGATGCTTATTTTCACAAGCTGGTTGCCAGTAATAAATTACATTTTTTTTTGGTTCTAAAAGGAGTAATGTTGCTTCTTACTCAATGTCCTCAAATCTTCAGACTGCTCTTCTGTTTTCTTTTAAGGAAAACTTGAAACATAGAAATTGCTAACTAGATCTTTCATTTTTTTAATAATTCTACCACTCCCAGTTAGATTAGAATGTAAAATGAGAAATATACTTGAATGATTTTTGCTTCAATTTTAATATAAATCTGGAGGGAAAAGATTCCATTTTGAGGTGTATCTTTTGAAATCATATTTTTTGACCTTTAATTACTCGGTTTGAATTTCTAATTAAGTATTTCCTAAATATCCCCAAATATTTCCAAATATATATTAGTAGTAATTGGAATAATGATATGATTGTGAAATACCATGAATGGGTGCTTCTTCCATTTTCAGATACATCTGTTTGACCTAGTTTCACTTTGCATATTAGAGGTTTTATAAAATTTTTCTCCCTTTTTTCTTCATAGCTATTTCTTTGTGTTCTTCCTCAAGATAAAAGTCAATGGATAAGTAGAATTAAAGAATTGAGAGCCTGGTATAGCAGTATTAAGGAAATAGTAAGTAAATAATATGTATAATTTATTTAATTACTTTCTTACGTACTTTTAAGTCCAATAGTCTCACCCATGTTTATGTTTTCTTTTTTTACTAGCATATCACAAACCCAAGGAAGGTTGTTGGCCAGCAAGATTTGATGATCAACAATCCCCTTTCACAGGATGAAGGAGTAAAGTTTACCTTTATCTCATAAGAACATGCTATGTGATTGGTTTACTTATAAGAACATTCTATATGACTGGTAGAAACTTACCATGAAAGCAGTTTATTTTAAGCCAAATATTTTTTTACAACTAGAAGCTGATAGAAATGATTCTGTGCCATACACATATTGCATTATGGGGAGTTTATAATTTGTTGCTGTAGAGTGTTACTACAGAGAAGTTCTTGGGTCTACAAGCACCGAGAGTTAAAAAAAGAGTATAGAGATAAGACTAAGGCTGCCCTAGCAAGATGAAGAATGGAATGGCTCAGAAAAGGCTTCTTATATGACCACCAAGAGTGATGGTACCATTTGGCTGGACTAACTTCCAGGAAGAAAGAAGTAGCTGTAGAAGTCTGTAAAAAAATGCTTTTAGAAGATGAGTGAAGAATCAGGATAATTTTTCAGTTGCTGCTACTCTAATTCCTGTCCTTTTATCTGAGAATATTTATTTATTTATTTATTTTTCAGTCGTGGGGCTTGAACTCTGGGCCTGGGTGCTTTCCCTCAGCTCTTCAGCTCAAGGCTAGTGCTCTACCACTTGAGTCACAGTGCCACTTCCAGTTTTCTGAGTGGTTTATTGGAGATAAGAGTCTCACTGACTTCATGCCTGGGCTGGCTTTGAACCATGATTCTCAGATCTCAGTCTCTTCTGTAGTTAGGATTACAGGCATGAGCCACCAGCATCCAGCTATCTGAGAATTTTTTAATCTCATGTAATACATGATATTAGCATTACTTTTCCTGATATACATAATTAGTACATAATGTGATATTTGGTGTAGCAACATAAGTTATTAATTTTTAAAACTTTCCCAAAGTCTACATTTTAACTTTATACAACAACTTATAAGGCTGTAAAACCAAGCTTTGTAGAAAACATTTTACTGCATTGAGAATTCAAGTCAGGTTCTAATTGGGACCATTTTGTTGGTGGGCTCTGCTTTATCCAAATACCTTTTTGCTGTTGGTACATGAAGTAGCAGCAGGTATTCAGCATTCACTTTATAGAGATAAGATATAATTTTAAAACATAAAATAATGCCTGACTGGAAGCTGGGTACTAGTGCCTTATGCCTATAATCCTAGCTACTCAGTAGGCTGAGATCTGAGGATTGTGGTTCAAAGCAATGTCACTCTTATCTAATTAACCACTCTTAACCAATTAACTAACCACTGTGGCTCAAACTGGTGGAGTGCTAGCCTTGAACAAAAGAGCTCAGGGACAGCACCCAGGCCCTGAGTTCAAGCCCCATGGCCAACCAAAAAAAAAAAAGCAGACTGGAAAAATTGGTGTTAAAGAGTATATTTTGGTGTTATACTAAATTTGAACTACTATTACAATCTTAAATTTCCTATGCAAGAACATGAACAGATAACTTAGAGAAGAATTAATTTAATCACTTAAATTATTAAATTGAAATCATACCAGTCAAGCAAAGGTATGTGACTTGTAAATTAGATTGTTCTTATTTCAGAGTCTTTGGAACAAATTCTTCCAAGATAAAGAGCTTCGATCAATGATTGAACAAGATGTCAAAAGAACGTATGTAACTGTTACTTTCACTAATTCAAATTAATGTTAGTTAACACTTAGTATTTTAGCAAATTATAAAATCTGCAGAGAGCCTTAATTGAATTCAGTATTCTATCTATGTTAGTTCTGAAGGATTTTTTGAGCAAATTTTCAGAGTAAAGGCAATTTTTTTTCTTCAATACAGGTTTCTTTATTTTTTCGAAAATAAACTGTTAGAAAATTAAGTTTAATATTTAATTTTATTGATTTCCAACAATTATTTGAAATCAGTTGATTCTAATAGCCTTTTATGGGTAGTCATTCTATGGCTATTACTAGAAAAATATAGGCAAGTTATTATTTTTCATTCTTTTCTGTGTATGTGTGCCAGTATAGGGATTTGAGCTCAAGGGGCCTAACATTCTCACTCATGGCTAGTGCTCTATCACACAAGCCACACAGCATTCATTCTAATTAATTGAAGATGGCATCTCTAGTACTTTTCTGCTCTGATTGACTTCAAACCTAGATCCTCCTGGTCATAGTTTCCTGAGTCACTAGGATTAAAGGTATAAAACAGATCAAGTTACGTGTGTGTGTGTGTGTGTGTGTGTGTGTGTGTGTGTGTGTCTGTGTGTGTCTGTGTGTGTGTCTGTGTGTGTCTGTGTGTGTATCTGAGTTTAAACTCAGGATCTGGGTTCTGTCCCTTAGCTTTTTGAGCCATAACTCCACTTCCATGGAAGCTTCCAGCTTCAAAATGTGATCCTCATTTCTCAGCCTTCTGAGTAGCTAGGATTACAGGTATGAGATACCCGCACAGATCCCAAATTATTTTTTAAATGACAACCATCCATTTTTTTAAATAATGCTAGTGTTGGAATTCACACTCCAGGCCTCATACTTTTGCTTAGCTTTTTGATGAAGTCTCACACTGCAACTAGAACCAAAGCTCCACTTTTAATTTTTTTGTTAGAGATAAGAGCCTCATGGAATTTTCTGCACAGGCTGACTTCAAAATGCAACTTTTAAATCTCAGTTCCCTGGGCAGCTAGAATTACAAGCACCAGATACTAGTCCCCAGCATCACAACTATTATTTCTTACCCTTCTCATTTCTCTTTCTCTTGAAGTTTTTCTGATTTGCAGAAAATCTTTTCTCAATTTTCTCAGTATTTACCATGAAAAAGAACAATTTATTTAGCACATAGTTAGTATCCATAACTTTTTTGTATTGGACTTCATTTTTCTCAGTCATATATTGGAAAGTACATGAAATTTGTGTAGGGATTCTAGAGTGAGTTCCATCATAATTGTAGGAAGATTCCTTCCAACATCTTCCCCATCCATTTCTGTCCTCTTCTATAAAATGGGATATTAGCATCCACCTCATAAGAATTTTGTGGATTGATAAAAATGGATTGATAAGTGCAGGGTAAGTAACCCTGTTTGAGATTTTTGAGATTTTTAGGTACATTCTAGTTACCACAAAAAGGGAAACATGCAATCTGTTTCTCTGGGTCTGACTTTACTTACTGTAATTTTTTCCAAGTCTTTCCATTTCTTTATGAATGGTACAATATCATTCTTTCTGATGAGTAAATAGAATTCCATTGTGTATATATACCACATTTTCTTGATCCATTCATCCATTGAGGGACATCTGAGATGATTCCATACTTTGTCTATGATGAATAATGCTTCAGTGAATATGGTTTGAATATGGTTGTGCTAGTAGCTTTAGTGTGGTCTTGTTTGTGCTCTGTTGGACAAATGCCTAGGAGTGGAATTGTCAGTTCATAGGGTGGATATCTCTATGTTTAGTTTTTATTAGGACCCTCCATATTGCTCTGGAGTGGTTGAAAAAGCTTCCTTTCTCACTAACAGAGTAATAGAGTTCCTTTCCAGTTTTTACACCAACAAGTGATATTGTCAGTTTTCTTGATATTGCTTATAACTCTACAAATAAACACACTAGGTGGTAAGCAAGTGAATACAAATGAATTTACTGAAGTATAATAACTATGGAGAGCCAGGTGCTGGTGGCTCAAGCCTGTAATCCTAGTTACTCAGGAGGCTGAAATCTGAGGATCATGGTTCAAAGCCAGCCCTTGGCAGGAAACTCCATGAGACTCTTATCTCCAATTAAAAAAAAAAAACACTAGAAAATCCGAAGTGGCGCTCTGGCTCAAGCAGTAGAGTACTCACCTTGAGCTGAAGAGTGCAGGGACAGCACCCAAGCCCAGAGTTCAAACCCCCCAACCGAAAAAAAAAACAAAAACTATGGAGAGTGCAAATAGTGTAATTCTTTAAGAAGACTAAGTCAGAGCCCAACAAAATAAGTACCCAGAAATGGGTATTTGCAAAAGGGGAGGATGGAACCAAGGGAAGAGGAGCAGAAGAATTAAGCAGGGAGAAGGGGAGAAAACGGGCAAGAATTCACTGTATATACCACAGAACTGAGAAATGTATAGGGGGTGGGTCAAAAGGGGGTGAAGCTATTGAACTGATGACACAGATCAAAATACATTGCACACATGAACCACGTTGCTAAAAGGCAAAAAAATTAAATATACAACCTAAGTGAGGGAAGAGGTAGGTTGGGAGAGTTGGGTCACAATGTTGAAAGGGCTAACACTGATCAAGATGAATTTGGTGAATGGCAACTCCTTTGTACAACTACTTAAAAACAATAAAAAATTCAAAAAAGAAAGAAATTTAAGTGAGATTTGTGGATACTTGGATTGAGTTTGCCAGTTGACCATCCCTAATACATAAATTCATAATAAATTCATAATAAATACATAAATTCAAAATAAAAAATGTGTCAAAAACCAAAACTTGTTAAGTGTCATGTCGATGTTCCAAAAATTTTGGATTTTGGAGCATTTTCAATTTTGGATTTTCACATTATGCATGTTTAACCAATATATGCGTAGTCATAGTGGTAATTTAGAAATTTACACTTTAAGCTATAAATCATTATATAAATGTGTAAATTTAATCACTGGGATTTGACATTTTCCAACTATGCACAGAGCTATGAGTATCTTTTTAAATGTGCTAACTCCTGGTCATACAGTTTTGTCTGTATGTTCCACTGAGTTCAACTCCTAATAAGTCTATTACCATGTTTGCTGACATTCTATATCTTTCGTACCTTAAACTCCTTATAAATTAAATGAGATGTACTAACTTTTAAATTATATAACTTATTTTGTTAGAAGTAAGAATAATTTTACATAATATATAACATACAAAATAAGAATTTTATATAGCATATAAAATTATATATTATGTAATAGATAATACATATAATAAGCTTACTATTTTATATTAAGTTTTAATATATTATATAATATATGTAATAGATAATATCTAGGATGTATTATGTAATATATACTATATTATTATAATATAGTATATATTACATAATATATATTATGTAATATAGTATATATATTATGTATATATAGCATATATTATATATATTTATATTACATATACTATATATTATATATACTATTTATTATAGTTATATAGTATATATAATATATATTATATACTATATGATGTTTATATAGTATATAATATTATAATATGTAACACATTATATATATTTTATTATATGTTACATATATTATATATACTATATATTTATATATTAATATATTTTAACTTAAGTTCAAGCTTCAGAATGGACAGATAATATTTTTTATTTAAGATGAAAATAGAGCTAGATGTGCTAAGGAACACCTGTAATCCTGGCCACTAGAGGCTCATAATTCAAGGGTAGTTAAGGGTAAGGCCCCATCTTAACCAACAAGCCTGGCATGAGGATGTATTCATAATCCCAGCTCCTAAATTAGTCCAGCGACTGAAAATAAAGCTAGGAAAAACGTTAGTGAGACCACACCTCAATAAAATAACCCAGGTATGATGTTTCACTCTGCTAAGCAGGAGGCATTGATTAGAAGACAATGGTCCAAAGCCTGCTGAGGATGAAAACATGAAACCCTATCTGAAAAATAACTAAAAGCAAAAAATGACTGCTCATGTGACTGAACTGATATAGTATCTATCCAACAACTAAAGGCCCTGAATTTTAAACTCCAGTATTGTTAAAAATAAAGAGGCAATAATAAAAATATATACAACTCAGAGAATCATGGGTTCAGAAGATTAAAAAATAGCCATAGCAGGATGGGAATATGGGATCCGTTCGGTTAGATTGTATTATCTATGCAACAAAGGAGTAAGCCATTTTTATAGTAAAGCTACTCTCAGAGGAATCCTGGGTCAGTTCTAGATCTCTCAACTAATAGTGTCAGAAAGTAGATCGCCATTGTATTGGCACACAAATAATATTTGAATAAATAAGGGATTTCCTTGTTAATCATTAAAGAACCTAGATAATCAGTGGCAGTAACAAAATGCAACATAAAACAAAAATGCATGATATATTACTATATAAGCAGTAAAGGGCTGAACAGTTATCTTTAAAAATGGGTATCTTCAGACTAACCTGCCTCATAAGCAGAATGTTAATCCTTACTACAGTTGTTAAATGCAAAGGGAGGATTAATGGCATTGTTGCCATCATACCCTGAGACCATAGGAACCAAGTTGGTTAATGGAAATTGAAAACAAAACAGGAAGTTTTGATAGTCAATCTAAATTATAGCTTGTTCATTATCTTAGTTACTTAGCTGATTTTAAATTTTTGTTTCACTGTATGGGAAAGTGCTTGCTTTTATTTTTTCTAAGTATTTTTCTTGTAAAAATAGAGATACTTTTTTCTTAAGGTTTTCCTCCATGATTGGATTATAATTGCAGGAAAGATTTTCCTCCATGAGTGTATTATAATTTCAGGAAAGCACATGACAGCTAGTGGTTTGTTGCAGTATTCCAAATTAAGGTATACTTGGATTATTAGGGACTTTATATATAGTTTTCCACATTCATCAACAGTTACATTCTATTTTTACTGCTCTGTTTTGGGCACTCTTTCTGCCTACCTATTTTATGGGTTCAGTTGTTCCCATTGGATCTGGTGTGTTTCACTTTACATTGACTTATTTCTCATGTGACAGCCCAATTACTTGTCTCTAGGCAAATTTCTAGTTGTGCTGCTTACTTAATCTAAAATCTTCTTTGACTCCTCCGAATCTACAGAAGAATGGACTTGCCAGCTTTTCTAGCACACATCCAATTTTCCCTTTTAGAACACAGTTTCTAACAGCTTTCCATAAACAAATTGTGTGCTTGCTGTTTTCTGTGCTGTGTAATTTTTCCTCCCCTCCTCTGCTGGAATGCTAATTCCCTCTACTGCCTCTTGCTGCATTCTTGGAACTCACCTGACTTCTGAATTCATCTCTGCTATGTGCATGACACATTTTCTAGTCTTTGCAACTGGAAATAATTTGTACCTTTTCATATTTTATAGAATTTTCATTGTATTGTATTATATTACTTTATATGGAGAGAGAAGAGTTTGATATTTTGGTGCTAGTCCTAGGGCTTAAACTCAGAGCCTGGGTACTGTCTCCGAGCTTTTGTGCCCAAGGTTAGTGCTCTACTGCTAGAGCTCAGCAAAATGTCCAGCTTTTGATGGTTAATTAGATATAAGACTCTCATGGACTTTATTGCCTGAGTTGGCTTCAAACCACCATCCTCAGATCTCAGCCTCCTGAGTAGCTAAGATTAACCAGCACCCAACTGTATTATTTAATTTTGTTTGGTCTTATTTAAATCATATACCAATTGATATAAATGAAATACATTTATATTAATGTCTCAAAATATTGGGTGCTGGAGATGCCAAAATAAAGATGAAATACTCATAAGAACCTCAAAGTCTAATAGATAACATAGAGAAGAAAAGCCTCATTGTAGGATAATTTGTTCCTTCATTGAAGCAGTATGAACTTGAGCTCTGATTCTAGCCAAATTCTCATCTTTCTACCTCACAATAAACCTTAGAATGCTACCAGTCTACTCTTATTTTGTCCTACTACATGTTACCAAATCAGTGTTTACTAAGTATTTATTAATTGTGAATCTTACACAAAGGACTAGTGTTCTTTCATTTTAGTTATACTCTTTAACATCTTAATATTCTGAGACATAAGTATATTTCAAGAATTACTTCTGTGATCAACCTTTTGTATGAATTTAAGCCCAGATTAGATCTTATGAGCTGTTTTTGTGTCACCATCATTTCTGAATTTATTTGATCCAAATAAATCACTGTGTTAAGTATCTGCCTCTTGGACTGATTTTAAAATTCTCTTATACCACTAATCCTTTTTGCCTCAAAGTACTTGTATCCATTTCAGTTAATTATTCCTTATCTCATCCTTCATGAAGTTGTTTCTGTTTCCATTCTTACTACTGAAAAATCCTGATATAAAAGATAAATCAAGGAACTTGTAGTTTACATTATTTATCATTTGAATTGTCTATTCTGAACAATTTTTCATGTTTAAAAAGATCTAACAATTACTGAATCTCAACATTAACTCAAAGGAAAGGAAATGAGTTCAGGGTGCAATATCATTTCTGTGTTATATGCCAAAAAGTATGGTATTTGGTCTATCAAGGTCTATTCTGACTTTCTCTCTCTCTCTCTCTCTCTCTCTCTCTCTCTCTATATATATATATATATATATATATATACACACACACATATATGTATCATCATCATTTTCATATTAACATATTTATAAGATTTTACTAAATGGTGTCATCTTTTCTTCAAATGTGTTCACTCAAAATAAATGATTAAAATTCTTAAACTTTTGTTACATTGTCCAAACTTAAAATTTATGATTGCCTAGTGGATCTGCTAGTCAGCATCTCTGTCTTTTGGTCTTTTGCATATTTAGCTAATATTTTACATTGCTCTGTTTTTTACTTAAATCTGTGTAATGTTGTTAGATTTGTTATGTTAAGGTGCAGCATTATCGTTTTAATGCTTCCTTTTGTTTATAGTTTCTATATGAGCCAAGGTTCATATATAATCTAAGCAAGCTTTGTTCTCTAGCTTAAAAAATCTTATCAGTTATTATTTTGAGAATTCATAATCATTGGAAAAATTCTTTTTAAAAATTCAGAAAGGTGTGCTATCCAGTTTTTTAGACACCAAGGACATGTCATGTGGCTGTTTACATTAAGAGTACACAAAGATAAAAATTGAATCTTCCTAGAGAAGTAGCTACATTTAGGTGTTAATTGTCTGTATATTTATATAAAGAACATTTGTATCATTATAGAATGTCCATTTGGACAATACTATATAGCTTTATTCATTGTTATATTTTAGAGATATGAATACTTTTTATTCATATTAATCATGTAAGTATGGCCTATATTTACTCTCTCCCCTTAGAAAACTATGAATTATTATAATGCATAAGTCTAATCTAAGTTTTTGGTCAAATGTAATTCTTATATTACATTGTGGTATACTGTTAGAAACTAGTTTTGCAAATCTTTTCATATTAATGATATGCAGAAGTAATTTTATGAGTTAGTTTTATTTACTTATTTTTTTAATTTAAAGATCACCATTTCATTAGTCCCCATCTAATTTGGTTGTCATACTTTGCAAAAATTGGATAATCCTAAATGTTCGTATCTTTTATAGTTTCCTCCTCGCCCATTTTCTCTTTTTAAAAAAATTCCTCAGGGAAAGGCGAATTTTTACAAGCAATTTCAGAGCAGAATTGATTTTGGTATCTGTTAATGCAGACAATCTGCCCAGTGTTAAAATGTTAAGGGAAAAAAAAATACAAGCTGCCATATTCATGTGATCACACCAAAATAGCAGCTTGTATTTATATTTTCAGTCTCCTTGAGGTGGACTGCAGGCACACATGAATGAGTAGATGTACTTGGTGTTGTGTTGTGATTTTATTTCATGAAGGCAAAGTACATGCTTGTGCATGCACGACCAGCCCTCACATATGCACTTGTTCACAGCCGACAAAGTGAAAACTACAACACAAGCCGCTCTCTTAAGAGTTGTCGGCAACCTGTGTGTGCGTTTCTTAAATACTAAGGAGGGGGAAAACAAATTTTCAGAAACAGGAGACACAGTTCTAGTGTCCATTGGCCTAAAGTTTTTCCTCATTTCATATTTAAGGTTAAAACTAAACAATCGTTGTTGCTTTTTATGTGTGGATGTTTATATCTATTTTCCCATTCCACTTGTTTTAAAGTATATACTTCCCATTTTATTTCACATAAGCATCTAAGTTATTCTAATTTATGAACTTTTTAAAGCTGTTTTTTCAGTATTTGAATGAAAATAAAGGTTTATTTGCTACAGAACATGGCAGTGCTGTAATTAGTATCCACATACTCTAAATCTTTGCAATTTGGAATCAGTATCTTAGTTATGTAATACTGAGCTGCTGCCCAGGAAAAATTTTGCTTTAAGATATTCGTTATTTTAAACAGTCAGGAGGGGTTAAAACCCATTAAGTCTGTATTTTTAGGTATGTCGTAGTTTTGCAATACAAATGTGTGTGTGTGTGTCTGTGTGTGTGTGTGTGTGTGTACACACATATATATTTATATAATTTTCCTAACTTTTCATCTTTTTAATGTAAGTGGAAAGATTTTTTGGAGCATTTATCCAAATGATAACAAACAAGACCATACTAAAGCTGCCAGCACAACTATGTTTATTGCAGCATTATTTACCATTACCAGATATCCCTCAGTAGATGAATGGATCAAGAAAATGTGGTATATATACACAATGGAATTCTATGTCTCCATCAGAAAAAATGACATTGTCCCATTTGATAGGAAATGGAAGGACTTGGAAAAAATTATTTTAAGTGAAGTAAGCCAGGCCCAAAGAAACATAGGCCCCATGGTTTCCCTTATTTGCAATCACTAGTATATGTCTGAGACAAGCAGAAAAGGTCAGATAAGATGATGTTAGTTGAAATGAACCCCAAGATAAGGACACAAATGGTTTTTTCTTTCTTGCTATTGTTTCTAACATATTTGTAAGGTACAACGTGATTTTCTTGTTGCTTTGTATGTCCCTCTGCCACAGTATAATCCCTGTTTTCACTGTATTTGATGTTGGTATAATTTAGGGAGGGGAAGGGAATAGACAAATTGTTTAAATAGGGATACAGGTGGACCCATTGCAACAATGAGATATACAAGACGCTATCTCAAAAAACAAACTTTACAATTTAGGTGGGGGAGGGTGTGTGTGTAGGGAGGAGTGCAGTTGTGGAGATGGGAGGGAAGGGATGGTAGGGGAAAAACAAAGGAGGAGGCAACAATGCTTGATTAGAAATGTACTCTTTACCTTACTCATGTTACTGTAACCCCTCTATACAGTATTTTCACAATAAAAAAACTTACTTAAAAAAAAGAAAGTTATGCCTTGGGAGGTACAGACATTTAATAGATTGACTGGGGCTAAAGAATCCATGTTGGTTCTTACACATAGATCTATAGCCCCAGGCTGGTTCTTACTCATAGATCTATCTATGGGGCCACCAAAGTGGCTCACTTCCAGAGACTTTCTTCTGAATAAACTATGCATGGAAGAAAGGGAGGCAGGTCATACTTATGTCCTTTGGAATTTATGTGTGTGTGTATATGTGTGTGTGTGTGTCTGTCTGTCTGCCTGTCTGCCTGCCTGTCTGTCTGTCTGTCTATGTCTATGGGTCTGTGTGCACCAGTACCAGGACTTGAACTCAGTGCCTCACACCCTCATTCAGTTTGTTTGCTCTTGACTGGTGCTTTACCACTTGAGCCCCACCTCTCATCCAGCATTTTGCTGCTTAACTAGGGACAGATTTTCATGGTGAGTTGGAAAATTAAATCTATTTAGATGTCTGGAAGGAAGAGAAAATGAGTGTGGTGATGCATGCCTTTAATTCCAAACTTCACTCAGGAAGCTAACTAAGGTAGAAGGATTGTGAGTTCAAGACTAGCCTGGGCTGGGCTACATAGTGAAACTATGCTTCAAAACAAACAAACAAAGCCAGAACAGGTTTGTCTGAATAGAAAAAAAAATTTAAAAATCATCCACAGAGAAGGAGAATTTCATGTGTCAGCTTTCATTCTTATGGTTTTAGCTTATTTTTTACTTTTCTTTTAATAAAATAGCAAATTACCTTAAGGTATTATAGTTATTTTGGTGTTTAATAATATTCTTGGGACTTTTTTTCATCTCATTTTAAATTTTAGATGAGCTTGTTTTGATTTTCTGTTTTTGAAGTATGGGCATAATGTTAGTCACTGTTCCTTCAAGTTCTTCTGTGCTGCCTTGTCCTACTGTATTATTATAAACCCTCACCAAAGGATTTATTTTTTTCCCTTGAGGCATCTTATTGAGTACTTGCATCTTCAGTAATTCACTTGGGCCCAATGCTTTGTCTGTTTTAATACTTCTAATTACCTAATTATCTACTATAATACTGTGACAAAGCCCTTTATCATTTCACTGTTCTTAACCCTTTTCTTGTATAAGGTACTCTTTTCCTTTGCTGTGTTTGTAAATAGCCCTGGCTATTTCTGTCTCTTTGTTTTCTGGAAACTCTTCATTACAGAAAACGTTATTGCCCTTTATTGTCTGTACTATGATATACCATTAGTTGAATGTCTTCCAACCCACTTAACTCAGGTGCCTAGGTTCCTAGTTTGGGGCTCTCAACTTAGTGTTTAGTTGCCCTCCACTTATGCCCATCACATAAGAAGATATCTAAAAGGAAAATAGAATACAGTAGTCTCTTTTTCATAAACTACTTTGTGGAAAGATTGGTGGATATAAATGACAACATTTATTGATCTTGGTATAATCAGAATTGCATGAACTAAATATAATAGAAGTAAACAAAATTTTTTAAATTACAGGGAATTATATTTCAGCTTAACTAAAAGTTGATAAAGAAAAATGTTTCCTTGTACAAGTATTTTAGATAATAAATGAAGAAAATGATGAAATTTTGGTCCAGCATATATTCATAGGAAAAATTGATTCTTTTACCTTTTTATGAGAAGAAAGTCAAAGAATGTGTGAACATATTCTCAAATTACCTATGAAGCATCTTGCTGAAAAGTTTAACCTGAATCTAACTGTATCTCTAGACTATCCAACCACTAGTAGGAAGTATAGGAGAAACAGAAATGTGTTATATAACATATTGGAGGTATGCTAACTAAAAGTAGGAACATAGAATGTTTCTCTAAGATTAAGAATCTGGTTCTTTAATAAACTCACTGGAAAAAAGAGAAGAAAAATATATAGAATAAAATAACAAGAAGCACTAACAAATTATATTATTATATTTCTAAAATATTGAGAAATTGTTAAAGAAAGTATTGAGAACTCTACTGTTTGCTTTTGTTGGGGGGGGGGCATTCATGGGGCTTGAACTCAGGACCTGAGTTTTGCTCAAGGCTAGCACTACCACTTCGAGCCTCAGCTCCACTTCTTTTAGTTGGAGCTAAGAGTCTCACAAGGATTTTTCTAGTAAGGCTGGCTTCAAACCACAATCCTCATATCTCAGCTTCCTGAGATCTAGGATTACAGGCATGAGCTACCAGCACCTGGCAACTTTTTTGATTTAAGATAGAAAACAAAGTTTACACACTAAACTTTTATTGTCTTTTCTATTATTTTTCATGTATCACAAATGTCATTAAAATCTAATTGTGCTTGATAAGAATTGTACTCATTACCTTACTCATGTAACTGTAACCACTCTGTACAGTATTTTACAATAAAAACATAAAAATATGATAATTGTATTTTAATACAATTGTGGCCCTTTAAGTATTTTTCAATTTTATTACATATGGATAAATTACAAACTGTTAATGTTTTTTTTTCTGTTGAGTGTATGTGCCAGTGCTGGGGCTTGAACTCGGGGCTTTGTGCTCTGGCTTAGCTTTTTTACTAAAGGCTGATGTCTTGCCACTTGAGCCACAGCTCCACTTCCAGCTTTTTGCTGCTTAATTAGAGATGAGCATATAATGCATTTATCTGTTCGACCTTGTTTTGAGCGAATATCCTCAGATCTCAGCCTCCTGAGAAGGAGTACAGGCCTCAAGCCACCAGTACCTGGCTGATACTGTGATTTTTAAATACAATGTGGAATTATTAGCTAATTGACACAAAATGTGAACTTTTTGTGATGGAACAATTTATCTTTGCGTTTATTGATGTGAAATGTATAGTAGTCAATGATTAGATGTCTTTACTACATTGTATAATAAATCTAAAAAACTTAGAATTAAATGTAGTCCTGCCCTGAGGCTATGTCTCCAGCTCAGCTTTTGCTAGCTAATTGGAGACTCTTGGATTTTTCTGGCTTCCAACCACCGGCCTCTGTACTTCAACTCCATGAGTAGCTCAGAGCTCTGGTATAAGCCACCAGGCACCCACCTTCCTTACTAATCTTATAAAATATATATAGTGTTTCAGGTTTTAAGTTTAAGTGTAAATTCAGTTGAGTTTTGCCTGTGATACGTGGATTTAATTTTTTTTTTGCATATAGATGTAATTTCCCCAGCACTGTTGGTTAAACAGACTCTTTTTTCTTCACTGTATTTTCTTAGTACTACTGTCAAAAGCCAGCTAACTGTAGAAGTATTTGTTCAGTTTCATACTTTAAATTTTATTTGGTGTGATAGATCTGGTTTTTTGTGTTTTTTTGTGTTTTATTCCTGGTAGCATGCTGCTTTAATTTCTATTGCTTTGAAGAGTGGTTTGAAATCTGCTAGTATAATGCCATCAGCTGTATTTTTTGTCTGTAATTACCTATTAGGGATTTTTTCTCTATGAAAAATTGTATTGATAATTTGATAAGGATTGCATTGAATCTACAGATTGCTTTGGATACCATGGGCATTTTAACAATATTGTTTTCTAATCCATGAATACATCTTTTCATTTATATATTGTTCAAGTGTTGTACATTGTTTATATTTTTATGTACAATTTGCCTCACTGATTATCCCTAAGTGTGTGTGTGTGTGTGTGCGCGCACGCGCATGTGCGTGTGTGTGTACATGTGAGTGTTCGTACAGGTGAGTGTGCGTGCATGTGCCCTGCCATCCTGGAGCTTGAACTCAAGGCCTAGGCACTGTCCCTGAGCCTTTGTGCTCAAAGCTAGGATTCTACCAGTTGAGCCACAGCATCATTTTTGGCTTTTTGAGTAGTTTATTGAAGATAAGAGTCTCACAGACTTTAATGATCCTCAGCCTTCTAGGTAGCTAGAATTATAGGCTTTAGCTTCTGGTGCCTGGCTTATCCCTGAGTTTTGGTAAGTAATGTAAATGGATTCGTTCTCTCAAGGATTTTTGAAAAGTTCACTGTTATTATAAAGAAACACTACTGAGCTTTTTGTTTTGTTTTGTTTTTGTTGGTCATGGGGCTTGAACTCTGGGCTTGGGCGTTATCCCTCAGCTCTTCAGCTGAAGGCAAGTGCTCTACTGCTTGAGCCACAGCACCACTTCTGATTTTCTAGTGGTTTATTGGAGATAAGAGTCTCACTGACTTTCCTGCCCAGGCTGGCTTTGAACCGTGATCCTCGGATCTCTGTCTCCTGAGTAGCAAGGATTACAGGCATGAGCTACCAGTGCCTGGCTCTACTGAGCTTTTTGTTTTGCATATTGATCAATGGCTTTAGAGCTGGAATAATTACATTTTTTACATAGAGTAAAAGTCATAGACCTTTTTGTGAATATTTTTTTCTAAATTTTATCATGGAATGCATGCTTTCCCTTACTTGTTCTGTTTTCAGGGTTTTATTCTTGCCTACTTCAAAGTCCTGTTTTCATTTTTGGGCCAAATGCAAAAAATAATATCTCTTGGACATTTTTCTGATATAACAAAATCTGCCTCCAGTTCTTGTTTATTAAGATGTCCCCTATAAGAAATGCAGCCATGGCACTCACTAGACACTATGCTGAAAATGAGCTGTACAACTTGTGGGTGGGGATGGGATGGCAAAACCTGTAGATAGCAAGGGAAGGGGTGATATTGTCCAAAAAGAAATGTATTCTTAGCCAGGCGCCAGTGGCTCAGTCTGTAATCCTAGCTACTCAAGAGGCTGAGATCTGAGGGTTGCAGTGAAAAGCCAGCCCAGGTAGGAAAGTCCATGAGAATCTTACCTCCAGAAAACTAGAAGTAACTCTATGGCTCAAGCAGTAGAGTGCTAGCCTTGAAACTGAAGAGCTGTGGGACAGCACCTATGCCCAGAATTCAAGCCCCATAACCATCAAAAAAGTAAGGAAGGAAGGGAGGAAGGGAGGGAAGGAAGAGAAAAGGAAGGAAGGAAGGAACGTACTCTTTTCCGGACCTGTATAACTGTAAGCCCTCTATATATCACCTTTTCTTTTTTTTTTCTTTTTTTTTTGGGGGGTGGTCCGGTCATGGGGCCTGAACTCTGGGCCTGGGCGCTGTCCCTGAGCTCTTCAGCTCAAGGCTAGCGCTCTACCACTTGAGCCACAGCGCCACATCCGGCTTTTTTCTTTTTGCTTATGTGGTGCTGAGGAATCGAACCCAGGGCCTCAGGCATGCAAGGCAAGCACTCTACCACTGAGCCACCTTCCCAGCCCTATATATCACCTTTCAAAAAAAAATTTTAAAGAATTAAAAAAATTTTAAAAGATATCCCCTCTTATTTTCCTATTAGTTGTTTTAATTTAAAAGAATTATGAACTTCTATAACTTTTGTTATTATTTTTACTTTATCATTTTTTTCATGAAATTGTAATGTTGAATTTTCAAAGCCTTAACAATTATTGTATACTGTACATCTGGGATCTGTGTTCTGTTTTATTACTACTTCAAAACAAATTTGTCTTTCTAATGATAGACTGCTGTTGAAATTACTTAACCTATCTTAAATCAATACCTGCTGGCATAGGGTTAAAAAAAAAGTGCCTACAATTCTGTAGAGGATGGAAACTAAGAAGCTAGTCTCACAGTGTGTCACCAGAACATAGTTATTACTATTCCTAGCAGTGTTCTTCTCTGTACTTTTCCCTGTGTTACATCTGATGCCTAAGTCTTCTGCCTTGCATACTGATAATCTTACAATCAAATATTTTTTGCAGAAAGTATATTATTTAGATGGTCTGTGTTCTAATGTCTCAGAATTTTGTCTAAATATATTTTTCTGACTTATTTGGGACTGATAATGAACCCTATTTAAAGATACAACTTGCCTGTAATCCCACCTATAAAGGAGGTAGAGATAAGAAAGATCCACAGGCCAAGCCAGGTTAAAACTTAGTGTAACCCCTTCTCAACAAAGAAGCGAAGTATAGATTATCCAGCTACTTGAGAAGTGCAAGTGTGAAGACCAAAGTCTGAAGCTAGCTCTCAATCAGAAAAGTGAGACCCTACCATAAAATAACTGAAGAAAAAAAATCTAAGAGCTAGTTCAAGTGTAGAATGCTTTCTTAGCAAGCACAAGGTTCTGAATTCAAATCTCAGCAACATAGAAAAAGGAAAAAGATGTCAAACTGAAGACATAGACTACAGGAAATGTTAAATTCTCATTGGGAGTCAGACAACAAAAGTGTCCAGGGAAAAAAGTCATGGACCATTTTGGTGTCAACTATTTTGCTCTTTAAAAGACACCAGTGAGGATAGTTTGTTTGCTTGTTTTAGTACTCTTCTATGCCTCCATGTGTTAGGTAGCCTTCCTCTCCATTCTGTCACATTTTCATTTATAGTCCATTTCCATAAGAGGGTAATTTACCTTTTCCTCACCTAAAGTACATTTACTCAAAGACTAGTAATGACCTCTATTCCTGGTTACTTTTTACTTGTCAGGTACTGTTCTTGATGTTGTCATATAATCTCATTTTAGTCACAGAGTCTATTATTTCGCATAATCTCATCTTAGTCACAGAAGCAGTATTATTATTTCTACTTAATAAATGACACACTTAAGTAGTTACTTCTTCAATGATACACAGCTAAAAAATTCCATGTATAGAAATTTGTATACAAGTTTTTCTAATGAGTTATGACTTTCAATTTCCTTACATGCTGAACACCTTCCTATAAACTCTTACAAGCATATTCTTACCTCTACTCACTCCATGACTGTTCTTCATTGCCTCTTGCTTAAAAATCTAGAATCATTGAATTAAGTTTACTCAGTGACAAATTCAGCCTTCAAAGCGCTTTCCAGACATGGCCCCCTCATCTGCTGCTCCACTGTCCTGCTCTCCACGTAACAGTATTTCAGGGAATTCTCTTTTTCTTCTGATTTTCAGCTATCACGTTGTGCTGCACTTGAAACTTGCACTGCCTTTTACACCTCCCTAGTTTTCCTCCTGAGTTAATTACCTTACCTACTGATGTTGCATGCTTCTCGTATCCCAGGTATTCTTCAAACCCATCAGTGTACTCTCTTGACAGTTTGTTCCTCGGTGGTACACCTTCAGCCCTCAGCACTGCTTTGTGCTTCCTCTTTTGGTTTTTGCAGTTGTACAAGCTTGCAGCGTAAACAACTAATTAAATTCTTTCCAAGCAGATTATCTGCCCTTTTTCCTTTTCACATTACATGGAAGTACATAGGAAATTTTTTAACTTAATATTTAAGCAATGCTTACTAACTTTTGGCCCACTTGAATTCTGTATTTTAGACAAATGAAATTGATAAGGTAACCAGATACAATTGAAAACTTGGTATTTGTATCAAGAAAAAATATCGATAATGACTTTTTGGAAAAGATAATTCTTATACAAAATCACATTCTAGTTTTAAAAATGGGCTACAAAGCACAACAATCTTTCATTCCCCAACAGGTCCACTATAATTCATGTCTGTCTTCCTACATATGGAATAACTTTATTTATGTGAAGAAATCTGAAATATTTAGTGTAGAAGAATATCATTTACCCTAGGGATGTAATCATTTCTCTTTTTAAAACCTGCCAATAACATAAGTTGCAAGGCAAATACAGAGTTGTCTTCAAACCTGTCGTTAGAGATGAGAGTTTGAAAATAATTCTTGAGATGGCTAGTGAGTTTCAATACTGTGTTTTCTTTTTTCAGGTTTCCTGAAATGCAGTTTTTCCAACAAGAAAATGTGAGGAAAATTCTTACAGATGTTCTTTTCTGTTATGCTAGAGAAAATGAGCAGTTGCTTTATAAACAGGTAACAAAAATTATCTTACAGGTGGCACCCATTGACTCTGAATTTTCTATACAGCTTGACAAATGATAGAGCAATAATGCAATCCTTATTGTATCGAGAGATGTGTGATAATGCTAAAGCAATCCAAGTGCTGCTGTCAGCTGTGTGGTATGGAAAGTAAGCTCATTGATTCACATATGCTTCCTCCTCATTAGAAGACATTCTACCAAATTGTCTTTTTTAACATGTTCAGTTGTCTCTTTCAACTTTTGGGAGTTTGTTTATAAACAGGATCTTGGAAGCCAGTTTAGTTACAAAACTTTTCAGAGTTGTATGTATAAACATTTTTCTAAGTACAGCATATATAACTCTATGACATGTTATGTAGAACATAAGTGTGTCATTACTGTAAAACTTACCAGTAGAACTTCAGCAAGTTTAATTTTTTTTTAAATTTATAGTTGGCATTCTTTTTTTTTTTTTCTTTTGTCGGTCATGGTGCTTGAACTCTGGGCCTGGGCGCTGTCCCTATGCTCAGCTCAAGGCAAGCGCTCTACCGCTTGAGCCATAGCGCCACTTCCGGTTTTTGAGTGGCTTATTGGAGGTAAGAGTCTCACGGACTTTCCTGCCTGGGCTGGCTTTGAACCATGATTTGACATCAAAGATAAAACACTGTATAATCTGTAAATGTTACTGAAGGAGTAGAATTCCATTTTGTGTATATATACCTCACTTTCCTTGTCTATTGGTCCATTGAAGGGCATCTGGGCTGATCGCATGCCTTGGCCATGGAAAATAATGCCCCAGTGAACATGGTTCTGCTGGTAGTTTTCTTGTGTCCTTGTTTGTGCTGTAATGGATAAATGCTGAGTAGTATAATTGCCGGGTCATAGGGTAGCTCTATTTTTAGTTTTTTGAGGACACTATCTACTGCTTTCCAGAGTGGTTGAACAAGCTCACATTCCTACCAGCAGTGTAATAGAGTTCCCTTTTGGCCACAAAACCCAGAAAGTTTGGTATTGTTCCATTTGTAAGGAAATAGAAAGACTTGAAAAACATTATATTAAATGAAGTAAACAAGACCAAGGGAACCATGGGTTTCATGGTTTCCCTCATTGGTGGTCGCTAGAATGAACCTATAAATCTTTAAATAAAAACTGGGTGGTAAGCAAATGAATAAACTGAAGTATAATAGACACTGTGGAGAACTCAAATAGCACAATTCTTTAGACTAAGTCAAAGCCCAAGAAAATAAGTAGCAAGACATGGGTATTTTCAAGTGGGGAGATGGGACTAAGAGGAGAGAGGTAGAAGAATGAAAGGGGGAAAGGGAGAAAATGCAGGCAAGAATTAATTGTATAAACTCCAGGGTGAGTCAAAGTAAGGGGTGAAGATGTTGAAGTGTTGACATAGATCAGAATGCATTGTATACATAAATTGCTTTGTTAAGTGACAAAAATTCATTACATAACCTAAAATTAGGAAAAGTGAGGGAAGGGACAGGTGAGAATGTTGAAAGGAGAAACCTTGACTGTAGTCACAGTGCTTTGGTGAATGGCAACTCCTCTGTACAACTATTTAACAGTAATTATTTTTCTATGTTAATGAAGGATATAGAACAAGAATTCAATTAATAGGAAACTAATAGCATGTTTTTGGATGGGAAGGTATTAACAAGTAATGTTGCTTCTTACAAATAAGTAGAACATAACTGGGTGCTGGTGGTTAGGGAGGTTGAGATCTGAGGATGGCAATTTGAAGCCAACCCAGGCAGGAAGTCTTTGAGACTCTTATCTCCAATTGATCACAGAAAAAGCTGGAAGTGGTACTGTATCTCAAGTGGTAGAATAGTAGTCTTGAGCAAAAGGAGCTTAGGGACAGTGCCTAGGTGCCCAATTCAAGACCAGACCAGAAAAAAAGAAAGGAAAATGTAACATAATTCTAGTGATAATCTGTAAATGACATGTGTATTCAGTTTAGCCCCTAAACCTTTAGCAGTTATTTTTGTAGAGATAGTTTTGTAGTTAAAAGCACTGTCTAGATTCAGTTCTCTGTTTTACTCTCTCCCCCACCATGTACTAGTTACCTTTGTCATTTTACTTATCAAGTCTTCTAGTCCTTACTTTTTAAATTTGTAATAAGAGCACAGTGATATTACTTGAAGGTAAGAATATATAGTGACCTGGAGGTGGTGGGTCACACCTTTAATCACAGCACTCAGGAGGTGAGGTAGATCACAAGTTCAAAACCCTCCTGGGATGCATATGAAACCATAAGTAAACACATAAGTAAATATAAATAATGTATACCAAAATTTTGTGTCAATAGTTACCAATGTATTTATAATTATTAATATTAGGGAAGAATGGATAATGGAAATATTAAAGCCACTTTTATTTTTTCCCCTCTAAAATTTTTGTTTTGTTTGATACATATAGTTATAAATCTATATATAATATACCATGGAATGTTTTGATATACATTGTGTTTGTTCCAACCAAGGCAAGGTTTAATTCCTCAAACACTTATTTTTTAAAATAATCTTTATTGAGATTAAGTGATTATATAAATGTCACAAATTTCACAGTATTATAGGATAATGATACTTAGTTAAATTCACAAACACATTTTAACCTTCACAAGGCAAATTGTCATTATCTTGGTCTATAACGTTTTTGAATTCTGTGAGCTTTGACAATATAACCATTTCTTCCACATTGGGTGATATGTACATTTCTTCCTTTTTGCTTGGTGTTAGCTATTCCCTCTTTCCCTCTCATTCCCTCCCTCCCATCGCTGCCCTTGGGTTACTTAGTTCATTTTCATCAATATCCTGTGCAGCTTTTGGGCCCCCTGTTGTATTTTTTTGTTCGTTCACTTTTTACAGATTTTCTTCTTAAGGCCTCAGGTTATTCATAGAAAGGAATTGTTGTGGAAGGAATGAATAAACAGTTATCCATGCCAGGCACTGGTAGCTCCTGCCAGAAATCATAGAAAATCAGAAGTTTGAGATCAAGAGGTTTTTAGGCCAGCCAGTGAAAAAAACTCAGAGACTCCTTTTGAACTTGTAGCTGGGTATGTCCCTGTCCACACCAGCTACGTACATAGGAAACTGAGATCACAGGGATCACAGTTTCAGGCCAGCCTGGGCAGAAAACTCCACAGGAATCCAACTCAATGGAGAGAAGCTGGATGCTGTGTCATGTATCTGTTTTCCCTGTAAACTCTATTTTAGGAATCCTAAAGTAGGTAGATTGGAGCACACATCTTGACAGGAAGTTTTAATTTTATTTAATTTTATGTACAAAGGGGTTACAGTTACATAAGTAAGGTAGTTATTACATTTCTTGTCTAACTTGTTACCCTTTCTGATTTTTCTCCCTCTTTCCCTCCCCTTCCGGAACCCCCCAAGTTGTACAGATCATTTCCAACATACTGTCTTGTGAGTATCACTATTGCATAGGCTCCTCCTTTGTCCTTTGTCTCACCATTTTGTTGTCCCCTTCTCTTCCCTAGTTCAGATACACGTATATATAATATCCAGGGGACCAAAATCGAATACAGTGACAACCATGGGGGGAAAAACACAAAAGAAAAAGAAATCACATAGTACATTGAGAACAACAACTAAACTTTCAAAAAAGCCAGAAGTGGAGCTGTGGCTCAAGTGGTAGAGTACTATTTCAAGGACAGTGTCTATGCAAAAAAAAAAATCTAGAAAGTCTAACTTAAACTTTCCTATTTGTAATAGAATTTTGAATTTATTGATGGTGGGTATATTCAAAATCCTATGTTCTAGGGTTTTTATGATTTAGAGAATACTTTATCAGTGTCTGTAATCAAACCATCATATATAAATCCTTGCATGTTTCTTACCATATGTTATTGCTGTACAAATGGGAAAGATTAAGTTTGATTTTCTAGATTTGTGTGTGTGTGTTTGTGCTGGTCCTGGGGCTTGCACTCAAAGCGTAGGCACTGTCCTTGAGCTAGCACTCTACCACTTGAGGCACAGCTCCACTTCTGGCTTTTTTGATAGTTTAGTGGAGAAAAGAGCTTCACAAACTTTCCTGCCCAGTCTAGCTTTGAACCACAATCCTCATATCTTGACTCACATCTCCTGAGTAGCTAGGACTATGGGTGTGAGCCACCAGCACCGACCTGTACACTGCTATTACTAGAGTCATTCTGTTGTAAAATGAAATTTCAAAACTTATTTATCCTATATAAATGTACTTAGTGTACCATTGATTAACCTTTTTCCACTCTTGTCTCACTTACTACCCAGTCTTTGGTCACCACCAAATTATCATCAAGTTCTATGGAATTAACTATTTTAAATTCCATTTATGGGTAGAACAATGAGGTATTTATCTTTCTCTAGTAGGCTTCTTTCACTTTACATAAAGACTTCCAGCTCTATACAAGTAATCACAGATAACAGGACTTCATCCCTTTTATACTTGGAAGAGTATTACATTTTGTATGTACACACCGCATTTTCTTAACTATTCATCTATTCTTAGGCATGTAGGTTGTTCTCATTTCATAATTTAATGTGGTGCTGGGAAGAGCATAGGAGAACATATGTGTCTTTTCACAATTCCATTAGTGCATATTTCCAATGAAATTGCTTAATGTTTTTTAAAATCTCTGTACTAATTATATTAACTTCCATTTCTACCAGCAGTATGTAAAAATTCCCTTCCACATACTTATAACAATATCCACAGAACTTCTATACAATTTCTGTCATCAGGGGTTGGGGAATAGCTCAATATGAGAATACAAGCTTAGCAGTGGGTTCAATATCCATTCCCCCCGGCCCGCAAAAAAAAAGATTTGTGGTCAAACTAATGGTTTGTATAATGGTAGTATGAGAACTAATTGTTGGATCAGTAAAATAATCCAGGAACAGATTGACTTGTAGGATTAATAGAAGAGAAAATGTGATGTTGACTTGCTGTAGTTGGCTTTCCAGCTAGAAAAATAGGTGTTTATACTTTTATTGAGTAGTAAAGTTCAGATGGATAAAAATATAAATGTAAAAACTAAAAAAACAGAAAACATAGGAAAAGAGTTAGGAAAACTTCTGTGTAATCACAGGAAATGCTTGTACATGCCAGATAGGCTATCCTTGAAGTAATATACAGAGTCAAAAGTCTGACGCTAATCAATGAGACTGGAAAAAAAATAATTGTAAATAACAGAACACATTCAAAATGATTCAACTATCATAACATTATTTATACACATACCATGGAGCCCTGGGGTAAAATGATTCTTCAGCATTATTGGATTAGTAGCTCAGAATCCTCATCAAGTATCCAGGGATTTTTTCCCCCCTTCTCATTTCTCTTTTTGGCTTTTGTTTTCTCTTCGTTGTTACAACTCCTATTCCAAATGTTTGAAATACCTTGACAGTAAAAGATTCAGTCATGACAAATCAAATTGCCTGTTCTTTTTGTAGTTTTCTTTAGAAAAAGAAAGAAAAAAATAGATTAAGTAAATCTAATGAATAGAAATACATTCCATAGAAAAGACAATGAATATACATCACACTCTTGTCATGTGATGATGTAGACTAATACATTTGTGTGGATGACTTGACAGAAATGTGGAAGATCAGATTCTTGATAATTTAGATATGGCCAATTGCAGAATATGAAAGTAGTGTTAGCTTATTCCTGGGTCTCACGTAAAAGATTTAAACTGATCCCAGTACCTATATATTCTTTACAGAGAAGCAGTGCCTTGTAAAAGTACTGAATATTTAGTGAGATCAAATTTAGAAAAAAAAAAACCCTGAGTTTCATCACAAGCTGTTAAAGCTATTATTTTGTACTAGGTGACACCCCGTTTAACATCGACCATATTGTTAATAGTTATGGGATTTTATTGAATTAATGAGACTGTTATCATGTAGTAGAATGTCTTGCTGAGTTAATTGAAATTGCAGAGATTATATAAATGGTATTAATGAACTTTGACTGCCTGATGCCTCAGCTTTAATAAAGACTGCTTGGTGGGCTAAATGAACACAAGCAGATAAAAGAACAGGTTCAATTTTGTGAGCCTACAGGCTGTTGATGAAGAAAACTTTACCTTTATTTTCAATAGGCTCCAGTTTGGAGTGCCATGACTACTAATGACCTAGCAGTATAAAGGTTTTCAGGAAGCAGTAATGCTGCTTATATGCATAGAGAGAAGTTTCTTGTTGAATTCATGATTATTCTTTGTGAATATCTTTGCCTTTGTTTCTGAAGTTTTGTCTATATAATATAGACTTAACATATAATTGTTGTGTATATAATACATAGTATACATCTATATAAAATAATTAAAAACTATATATATAAATATATATATATATATATATGGTTTTTTGTTTGTCTTAGTTGTGTACTGGAAACCAAACCCAGGGCCTTATGTGTGCACCAAGTACTCCAACATTGAACTACAATCTCAGTTCACTTGTAATTATTTATCAGGTTTTACTACCCTAAAAAGCAAACCCAACAATCTCTTTGTGAGAGATTGTTTTGAGAAAGTGCATTTAGTTTAGTTGAAACTCAAAACTAATCTTGTAAAATGTTGCCTTAATGTTATCTTGAAGATTAATTTCATTTTTCAAATAATAGCTTTGAAGTACCATTGAACACTGTTCTTCATTTCTTTTCATATTATAGTTAAACATTTTCAATGTGTTGATACATTAAATGGTAGCTCTTTCATTTATCTAGTCAATATATATGTGAGGGGCTTGCAGTAGTATCTAGCTTTATGCATGTGAATAACTCTCTGTGTGCTTGGATGAATGGTTCCAGGACATCCTGTGTATAACAAGATGCATAGATGCTCAAGTTGCTTGTATAAAATGTCATAGCATTTGTAGATAACAACATAGAGCTTCACATACACTTGAAAATTTTAGATTACTTATATACTTAATGCAGTCTAACCATTGTACACATAGTTATGAAACTGTTATTTAGGTTGTAATGACAAGAATGTACATCTACATGCCTTGTCTTTTGCCTTGTTTTATTTTGTTTGTGGTACTAAGATTGAACCCAGAGCTTCACACTTGCTGTGCAAGTGTTATAACACTTTAACTGAGCTTCTAGTCCTTTGTTTTGTTTTGTTGTTAATTTTGATTTTGATTTGATTTTTTAATAGGCTTTCACTAACTTTATTTGGGCTGCCCTGACGTTGTGATCCTCTTGACTCTACCTTCTGAGTAACTAGGATTACAGATGCTTGATACCATGCCCAGTGGATTCTTCTGTTTTTTTTTTCTTTTTGTGTGTGTGATTATTTTTCTACTGTTTTCAGTTCACCATTAGTTTAATCACAGAGGACCAACTGTATATGTTTATATATACACATGTCTTTGTGCGTACTTTATTATAAAATGGTATAATTAAATAATACTTGTTATATTGTATACTCATGTAGTCATTTCTGTGCTCCTTTTATTATTGTGTATCTCTCTTTCTGGGCTATGAACTATCATTATGGTTAGGGGCTATCTAGTCTTGTTTATTCACTTTCTTGTCTGCCTTACATATAGGCATTTAATAGTTATTGTAGTAAACAGTGATGAATGATTGTTAAGCAAATGAGGCTTTTAGAGTAATGTTGATGAAGCTAGAGAATGAAAACATTTAAGAAATAAACCTATGAATTAAGATTTTCAATAATAACTGCAATTTTAGAGTTTTGGGGGGGATAGTAAATCTGTTGTTCTTAAATTTATCTATTCTCCTCTTGGTAATGGTAATGCAATGACAATAAAATAGTGTTTTCTTATAACAACAAAATGGTTGTCCAGCTTACTGGTAGAATAGGTTAAAAATGGAATAATGATGTAGAAAAAAATCTAGAAGATTATAGTATTTGGAAGGTTATATCTATATAATCATTAGAAATATATAAGCCAATAAAATACCAATAAAATCTCAAAAGTAAATTGGAGCTAACCATTCAGTCTGAAGTAAAGATGGAATTTCAGAAATTATGTATGACATAGACTATTCAATTTATTCAATCAATAGATTGAATTTATTTAAGAAAGGGAGACTATTCAGTAAACTTAAAATTAATCTTTGGAGAAAATACAAACATTGTTCAAAGCAAAATTAAACTTCTACCAGGTAAAAAATGGGGAAACTATATTCTTTTTTCTCAACATGAATGAAGTTTTTCAGGCATGAAAAAAATCATGAAATTATTCATTGACTATTCATGAGTATAAATATAGTATGATATAAAATATCAAAGTTAATGATGAATGTTTAACATGGGAAATCGTTTGTACCCAAAATGACAAAGAAAATCTCTTACTGGTAAAGAACTGATACAAATGATTAAGGAAAGTTAAATATTACACTGTGACAAAATGTACAACTCATTAGGTAAGAATTGCCAAAAAATATTTTTTCCATCTCAAAATGACTACGTTTTTTCTGTGAAGTAGGAGAAGATTATTTTAAGCACTACCAGTGCTATGAGAATGGTGAGATGGTGAATTGTCTGTTCTACAGATGTCTCACCCAGACACTCGAATTTTAGAAGTTTATTCTACAGAATTTGTCACAATAGGCAAAAAGATAACTACACAGATATTTACAGAAATTTTAACTTCTTTCTTTTGGTATTTTGGATACCTTGTCTACATTCATTCTTCTGTTTTTGCTTTTCTGTAGTTTTCTACATTAAGTAGCTGTATAACTTAAGTGATGTTTTTAAAGTTTGATTTCACCTTTTGGGGGGTGACTTCCATGTTATTTTGAGAAGCATTGATTTTAAAAGGTTTTAATGAAACTATTGGGTCACCTTAAAAGATTAATGTGTTGTGTAGAAGTTTGTTCTAAATCACTAGTAAATTGTCAATGGATTATAAGGTGGCTTAGAGGAGGGATGGATGAGAATGTTGAAATGGGTGACATTGTTCAAGATGCAGTATATTCATAAACTGCTTTGTTAAGTGGCAATTCCTTTGTACAAGTACTTAAAATTAAAATTGTAAAATTAATAAAAGAAATGGAAAGACTTGGGAAAAATTATATTACACGAAGTAAGCCAGACCCAAAGAAACATAGGTCCCATAATTTCTCTTATTTGTAATAACTAGTATAAGTCTAGGACAAGCAGAAAAGATCAAAAGCATATGACCATAAAAGATGAGGTTAAGTGAAATGAACCCGAAGATAGGGACACAAATGGTTTCTTCTTTCTTGCTATTGTTTTTAACATATCTAAAATGTACTATGTGGTTTTTGTTTGTTTGTTTCTTTGTATGTTCTTCCCCCAAGGTATAACATAATCCCTGTTTTCACTGTATGTGATGTTGGTGCCCTGCATCTTGTATATACATTTTTCTAATTTGGGGATGAGAAGGGAAATAATAAATTGCTGACCCAAGGATACAGGTTGACCTATTATAACAATGAGATGTTTAAGATACTATGTTGAAAAGGAACTTTACAACTTGGTGGACTGAGGGGGGAGTTGAGGTGGGGAGGGAAGGGATGTGGGGGAAAAACAAAGGAGGAGGTAACAATGCTCGATAGGAAATGTACTCATTACCTTATTCTTGAAACTGTAACCCCTCTGTACACTATTTTTACAATTAAAAATCATAAAAAAATGTTAGTAAAATAGTCTTTCAAGGTTACTGTTAAAAATGAAATGTAATGTTTTCTCTCATATTATCTTTATGTTAACAACTGGCTTCCTAAGACTAATACAGCAGACTAGAATGTCCAGAGAGCTGTGTGAGTCTTTTCTTCAACATAGAGGAAACCTCTATTTCTACCAGCAAAAAGCTTCTCTCCACTTGGCTCCTATATTTTAGTTTTATTTCATCAAAAGGTGGTATTTTCTCTTGTCTTTTAATAAAAAGTAACCTTTGTTATTCAGCCAAGGCAAAGTGGTAATTTTCTCACTTTAAGAAGCAGGGTGCTTTGGGCTTACTTCTATAATCCTAGCTACTCAAGAGGCTGTGATCTAAGGATTGTTGTTTGAAGCCAGCCAGGGCAGAAAACTTTATGAGATTTTCATCTCCAAATAACCACCAGAAAGCCAGAAGCAGAGCTATAGCTCAAGTGGTAGAACTCAAGCCTTGTGTCAAGAACATGAGGCCCCTAGTTCAATCTCTAGTTTTGGCCTAAAAAGGGGGGAAGAAAAAGCAGATGAGAATATACTTGACTTGCTAAAAATGTGACTTTTTATATTTAAGGGGGAAAACTAAATCTACAAGACCAATCATTAACATATAATTTTGGTTTTTGTTTTGTTGTGCTTTTTGCCAGTCCCGGGGCTTGAACTTAGGGCCTGAGCACTGCCCCTGTGCTTATTTTGCTCAAGGCTAGCTCTCTACTTGAGCCACAGCACCATTTCTGGATTTTTCTGTTTATGTGGTATTGAGGAATTGAACCCAGGGCTTCATGCGTGTTAGGCAAGCACTCTACCACTGAGCCATATTCTCAGCCCCTAACATGTAATATTTTATGTCTCCACAAAATATATAAACAATGGACTTTTAGAATAACTTTGTAAAAGAGAACTTGGTAACTAATATCCTTTTTTTTCCTATGCCTGTTTGTAAATCTATAATTAACCCCAATATAAAGGAGAATATTTTATTGATTAACTCATTGAATACATAAAAAAGCATTTTTATACTTCAAGTCGTGAAGAAAAATACATTTGTTTTCTGATAAACATGCTGAAATTTTTATCATAAAACTGTTTTCTATTACATCTACTAAAGGTTGTTGCTTTTATTATCCAGCATTCCTAGCTAGCTGACTTCAGCTCTTCCTAAATCTACAGACATCCTAATTTTGAGCCATTATATAATGAAAACATTGGATGCAATTTCCTTAGGTCTACAGTTCTTACTTGCCCTTGCTGCCTGATATTTATACTGTAGCTCATGATTATAATTTGCATAAATGAAATTCATATTTATGAGTAGAGATCTTGAAGCAAGTGACAGGTGCAACGTTTTCTAACATGCCAAATTATTGTCATTTCATTTAAAAGAAAACTATTCTCCATGTTTTAAAGAATATGTGTAGTGGTCGGATTGGAATCAAATTCTAAAAGTAGATAAAACCTTATTTTTGTTTTGTATTTTTATGGCATTCTATGTAAAATGGACATCTTGGGAGCAAGCATTTGTTGAACAAGCAGTAGCAGATTAGGGTTGTGACTTAGTAATAAAAGAATTGCCTGCCATGTAGGAGGCCTGGCAATCCCCAGTACCACACTAAAAGAAAAAAAGGAAAGAAAAGAAATAGAAAGCATTTATATGAATTTATACTGTCAGTATCCTTGCCTTGATTATTTCCCTTGATCTTGTGTTTCAGGGTATGCATGAGCTCTTAGCACCTATAGTCTTTATTCTTCACTGTGACCACCAAGCTTTTCTACATGCCAGTGAGTCTGCACAGCCCAGGCAAGTTTTTATGAATTCAATCTTTTTTCTTACCCTTACTGTCACTTTTTTTTGGTAATCTCAAAATTGTTTCAAATAGAAGATGCTTCTTTCCTGAGTAGTGGACATTTGGCTGTTTCAAGAGGATAACTGTTAGTTCCATCTCATTGTTCTGCTGCCAGTTTCATTCATCAATGTCTTGGAAAATGTTCGGTCTCTGTCCAAGGAAGACATCTAATTATTAATCAAAAAAGCAATATTTAAGCCAGCAACAAAAATTTTAATGATTCTTCCTGGTCATTTATACTATCCTCTAATGACTCAGATTTCTGAGATACTTTCTCCTAGCCAGCTTTCATTTTTCTTGGTTCATAAGTACAGGAGCTAAGTAAGTTACCTAGAACCTGGGCATAACGCAAGACCCTATCTCAAAAATAGGACAGGAAGGGCTGCAAGTGTGGCTCAAACAACCTGCCTAGTAAGAATTGAAACCCCAGTACCATTAAAATAAAAGAAGACTTCTTTTAACATTGCATATTTAGTCAGTAAATTTGTGTTTGTTATTTGGTTTTAGAGAATAAGTAATATACAGTGGAGTAGTAACTTGTTTAACTGTATTGTTACATACTATATTTGTTATTTGAAATAAATAGTTAATTCCCTGTAGCACAGATAAGGAAGCTAATTTGTTGTTGATCTTTTAAAAATTTATTTATATATTCATTTTTGTTTTCTGAATTTCCAAAGTGGTGTTGAACTTTACCATAGAAGGAATTTCATTGTTAATTGTAGTGATGTTTCAAAAAGCAGTTTTACATTATATAAAAAGTCAGCTTAAGAATGTAGAATAAGGCATACTATCCACTTGGATTATAAAAAAATTTATTTTAATTAACACATTTTAATTGTTTTTATTACTTTTTATTACTTAAGTGAGGAAATGAAAACGCTCTTGAATCCAGAGTATCTGGAACATGATGCCTAGTAAGTACAAAATTCAATATTTTTTCATTCTTATCCCATCATCCTTTAATGACAATTATACATAGCATTATTTTATTTTTTAAATTTTAGTGCAATGTTCTCACAGCTTATGGAAACTGCTGAGCCTTGGTTTTCTACTTTTGAACATGATGGTCAAAAGGTAAATTCCACAGTATAAATGTTTACAATATATTTGAATGGTCAAATCTTTTCTGTGTATAAAATAAATAATACTTTCATAGACATTTCATTGCAATACAGAATATTCAACCAGTCTTGCTATAAGAAAATACAAATATCTTGTAGACTAGGATTGAACAATAATGTAACAATAATGTAACAATAATGACAGATACACAAAAGCAATATAATTATTTCATATGAATAAACTTTTTATATGTTTATATTATTCATGCAGTTTGTTATTTTATTATGTAAGTTATTATAAACTTTTTATTGTTATACTAGTTCCATTTATTCATACTGTTAATGAAGTATATAGATAAAATGTGTATCAGAGATTAGAATCAATATCCCTTTCCCTTTTGCTTATTTTTACTCATATACCATGACATTCACATTGGTTTTGGTTTTTGTTTTTTTGACATTCACATTGTTATAGTGTACATTTTAGAGTTTTTGTAAGGTTTTACAAATGAGGCACTGTGTGTGATTGAAATCATTCAGGGATGCCAAATTAGTAGAGAATAAAACTATTATAAAATGGCTTTTAAAGAATCAGAAAAAAAACTACTATACAGCTAAACTGAGAATTCATAACCTGAAAATCATGAAAGGGTGTTGTATGTAAATGATAATAATGCTGAAGTTCAAATTGTCAGAAGAGAAATCAAACAGTCTCTTAGGGAAAATCATCAGAATGAATGATTAAATGATAAACTTCAAATGAAAATTTGAAGCATTAAAATGACTTAATGATTTATCTCTCAGTAGATAGCAGGAAAGGGAAGTTTGGTTAGAGCTAACTATTTTTAAATATGCTGTTCATTTGGTCCATAGAGTTTTAAATTCTTTTCAGCTATTTACATCATAAAAGGACAATTAGAGAATATCTTATTTTCTAGTAGTGATTTTCTTAATATTCCTTCCCTTTTTGTAAAGTTTTGAAAGCTCAGTGTTTTTGTTTATTGTTTTGCATGCTTAATTTTCTGCCACAAGAAAGTTTTCATCAAACTGTCCCATTTATATACTGTGGCTGCTTATATAAACTGGCCATGACAGCTTGTAGTGGTCTCTACCTCTTCTAATAAAAAAAATCCAACTTTGTAATACATAATGTCACTAGACAAAATGTCATGAAAATGTAAGTTAAACATATTTTAGACCACATTTCCTAGACATTGCTTTATGACTAGTCACTGATATTTCAGCATATTATTCCAAAGCATTTACGATGAAGCAATTAAAGTAGTTTTTATTCTTGTTTAAATTCCTTTTTATAAAATATTGGACTGATGTCCATGTATTTGTCAATTTCATATTAAACTAATACTTGTTCCATTTTTCCTGTTGATAGGGCAAAGAAACTCTGATGACCCCAATTCCTTTTGCTAGACCACAGGATTTAGGGCCAACAATAGCTGTGGTTACTAAAGTCAACCAGATTCAGGATCATCTACTGAAGAAGCATGATATTGAGCTCTATATGCATTTGAACAGACTAGAAATTGCACCACAGATTTATGGGTTGTAAGTATAAAAATTTCTGTTTTAACTATACCTAAGTACCATGTGTGGTAGTTTCTTTGTGTCCAGATCCCTATAACTAAGAGTTAAGAACTCTTCTAGCACCATTCCATTTCAATTTTTTTGTAGTGTTGTGTGCCCAGTTCTAGTATTCTATTACTTTCATATATGTCATCTTATCTAATATTTACATCAACCTTGTAAATTGGGTACTATTCTTTGTTATAGCTGGAAAACTAAGACTTGGATTAACTATGCATACTAAGCAGAGAAGTTTATAACTAAAACTGAGGCATAATTGGCTGAATAATTTACTGCAGAACCCAGTACAAAAGAAAGAATAAAGGCCTGGTTTGAAAAAATTTCAAGATGGCAAAGAGCTGTCTTGAAAGATAAACTAAGTATTCTAAGGAAATACAGTTATACATCTCATATACAAATAAAGAAAGCCCCCCAACTTAAGTAATCATATAAAATGGATGTGTGCTTTCATTTTTTTCATGTCACTTAGTGAACATAGTGTATTCAGTTTCTTCAGCCAAAGAATTTCTGTACCTAGCAGAAGAATAGGAAGCTAGTCACTCATTAAATATGTATATATCCATCTGTGTGTATGTATGTGTGTATGTATGCCTGTTCATATTTTTCAATGCCTTGAAAGATACATATGCAAACTAGAAAAAGAGATTTTAATTAGAATTAATTTTTATATAATATATAACAAAAGGTTTATTATATTGAAATAGAATTTTTATGTGTACTGCTGAGCAGTTATTGGGTAGAATATATGAAAGTAAGATTATATTATTGATATACACTTAGAAGATGCTCAATAAAATATACACTTATTATTTGAATTATGAAAGACCTTGAGTATTTCCAAAGTTAGAACCAAAGAAGTGATTCTGTGTTTTTGTTTTTCCATATTACACAGTCTTTTACTGATAATAACTAAGTTGTTATTCTCTGGAAACCCTGAACTATGATTGAAGAAATCTAGGTTTTTTATTTTTAAAATTTTTTTATTGTTTAATGTAAAGATGAGGAATGGGGGAGGTGGGGGTTACAGTTACATCAGTAAGGTAATGAGTGCATTGGTTTTTGAACACTGTTACTCCCTCATTTTCTCACACTTACCCCTCCCTGATCCCCTCCCCCCCCAAGTTGTAAAGTTCATTTCCAATATAGTGTCTAGTGAGTATCTTTGTTGCATTAGTTCATCCATTTTTTGTTTTAATACTGATTGCAGTTTTTTTTCCTGTGAATTAATCTTGATCGCATCATTGAGAACAGCTCTATTGTTAACCACTAGAAATGAAAATGTTACATGTGACATGGATATTGGGCAGATTATTAATTTAAACTAGTAAGTCAATTAATAACACATTTGTAGCATAAAAAATTCTGTTAAAACAATAGTGATAAAGTTAGCATTTATATTCTCTATTCCTCTTCACTGTGTACTATGTTCAAATATATAAGCACCTTAAACCCTTATAACACATTGTTTGCTAAATATGAAGCTGGTCTTTAGCACTGAGGAAGGAAGTTGGTATCGTATATGTTTATCATTTTTCTTAAAATGCCTTACAGTGTTTTTCCTTTTTGTCTGCATTGGTGCTTTACATTGTGATGGTGATGGCAAGGGCCTACAAACAGTAATTTGTAAGTAGGGTGTTTTAGTTTTCTTTACCATATCAGATACTGATTTTCTTCAGTTTTATATTCTTCAAGTCAGTTTATAGAACTTCTTGACATCCTGAGTAGTAATTCCATGATACATGGTATACACTCAATCCCTCCCACCTTATAAAAATTTCCTAACAAAATTATGACTTGTACTAACCATAGCTGCCTTATTTGACCCAATAATTTGTATACAATATCATCTTCATTCTGTCACTTGCTCTTCTCCCCTCTCCTTTTGAAATTGAGATGGGGTTTTGCTCTATGCTGCAGACTATGCTGCTTCTATGCTCTATGCTGCATACTATGCTGCAGACTATGCTGCTTCAACATCTAAATCTCCTGCCTCAGCCTCGCAAATGCTCGGATTAGAGTTTGCACCACCTTTTCAGCTAACTTATGTTTAAATTATGTAATGTGTACGTTAAAAAAGAGATTATTCATGTTTCCTGTTTGCTTGTTTTACATTTTATATTGTAGGAATGTTTTCCATACCACTTTTGCTTTTGTGAGGGGCAGTACTGGTTTTTGAACTGAGAATCTTGTGCTTGCTAAGTAAGTTTTAGATACACCTGAGCCATGCTACCAGTCCTCTCATTTCACTTTTACTTTTTTTTTTTTATTATTTATGAAGGACATGAAAATCTATGCTTGAGTAATATTGTGCCCTTGTCATAAGATATACTACCCATCTATATACTTCTTATTGATGATTAAGCAGAAATATTTTGAGGGTAAAAATATTTTTTTTTAATTTTGAGGTATTTTCACTAATTTCTATTTGAGGTTACACCAAACTAAGTTGCAGGTAAAAGTACAGTGTGTTATAAAATAATATACTTGGAAAGTAAACAGTGCTATACTTTTCATTAACTTTATAGAAAATTACTTATGTTGCATTTAGAATTATGTTTCTCTTACTATAATTCAAGTAGTTAATATCGTAATTATTTTTTAATAATTATGCTTGCCAATTATTGATTTGTATTGGGCTTCTTTAAAAATTAAGTTTTCTAAGAACTTGTCAGAATACACTAATTTCCAATGTAAAACATTAACTGCATTATTGCTAGTTAGCTTATAAATAACTTTTAGGTTATTTTTGTAGGATTTTTTAATGTGCATAAAGTCCTATGATTTCATTATTTAGTTATGATTCTGTAGAAATATCTTACATATTTATGTTTCAGCTCTGTCACTGTTCACATATGGTGTGAGTCCAAAAAATGCTTAATCAGAGCAGATTCATGTAAACATTCTGTAATTTTTCACTTGATGCTTTTCAGTATTCCTTTATAATGAGACCAAAATTCTTACTATCACTTTAAATATATATAATCTGTAAAATTTTTGACTACATTTTACACTTTGATATAAATAGAGTTCCTATTAAGCATCAGTGGGACATGCAATTAATGTCACTTTTGAGGTAAGACCTTCATAACATACTTGGGCTGTGGCACACTTAAATTATGAGCTCTTTACAACACTCCTGGGCTAAATTCCATATTCCCAAAATGCTTATTATACATCTTTCTTGTCTATTTCCTATTTTCTGGGTTAGAATTTGTGTTGCTGTGGGGTTCATAGTAATTTAATTGGGGGACACCTTGATTATTGATAAACCTGCTAAAATTTGCAATACAATTTACAAGTATTAGTATCATAGTGTATCCATTTTAGCACAGTGTAATTAACAGGTGAGTACAAAGTTTTTTAAAGCTACTTTTTACATATAAAGATTAAAAATATTATTCTTAGTCATCAAAAGTTGAGTTTAATTATTCACCTTCAAATTATCTCTCTAGTTAAAGTGGTAAAATAAGTGATATCAGAAAAGAATAAAAGCACTTTAAGACTAACAGTAGGTGGCTTCAACAGTTTTCTTATTCTCTTAAGGCATACAGCAGGTTGACTTTTGGTAAGGAAGGCCATACCATAATTCTCTTTATACTTATGATGGAATATGCTCATAAATTGGTTGTAATTTAAGATATAGAGTTGATTTGGAAGTATTCTTAACAATTCAGATTAAGAAAGTATGATAAAAGAGATCAGAAAGCTTCTGTTGAGAGCTCTTGAGAAACTAACATATGACTTTTCTAGAATATTCTACTTTTACTGCTTCAGTTATATTACACAGTTTTTAATTTTGATTCCATAAGTTTCTAAATATTTACTTACCTAATTGTATATAGATCTGTTTCTACCACCATCACAAAAACAAAGTAACAAAGTATATTGAAAACATCTTGCTTTTGAAACAAAAAAAACTCAATAGTTTTAGTAAACAACTAATGATTGCGATAGTCCTTTTATTTTTGGTCATTTATATTAGGCAGTAAACATAAGACATGTAGTATGAGGGATTAGATGGGAAAAATCGAATGTAAGCTTCTTTTTATATCCTCCACAATTATTTCTTTTGAAAAACATTGATGTTTTCTCCTTATATATGAAATATATATAAAGTACCATGTGTCAGATAGGACCATGAGTCACATTTATATGCATCATCAGATAAGCTTCAAAGACACAGGCAGGGAAAGGCCTGGAATTTTTTAGATTAAGAGTAATCAGGAGTTAACCTGCTAAGGAAGGATTAGGAAATGAAAGCATTAGAGAGTTGAAGGCTAATAGCCATGCCAAAAATCTGGACTAAAATAGCTCAAGACATTTTAAATAGGATATACCATCAGCACAATTATAACCACAATAATAAACCAGAACCTTAGGCTTAAATTTTCTTACACAAGTCCAAATACCATCTTTGTTTAGATAAGACTAGTAGATACTTAATAAGGAAAGGGAAAGAATCTATTACTTTAATCCTAAACTTGATCTATAAAATGTTAATTGCTGTGGAAAAAAATAGAACCATCTCTGGCAAAATGACCTTATAGTTTAGTACAAAAGAATCCAATTGGGCATGTTAGGTCACACATGCACAAGCATACAAAAGGTACCACCCACATGCCATTCTAGGTAGAAATGTAATTACCACTGACAGGTAATAAAAGTTAGTAATTCAAGCAAACGAGAAGCAAAGTGTAAGAGCTGGAAAAGCAATGTAACTAATTAGATATGGTTGACTCTCTTCAACTGAATGCAGTTGTCGAAAATAATCATCTGGAGAGCAGTAAAAATAATTTAAAACATTTTTATTTTAAATATATCAAATCCTAGGAAAAAATTTTAAGCATGAAGGAATTACAAAAGTTTAACTAAAAGCCTTTACAATTCTCTAGGCAGCAACTGATAATAACAATAGAGAAGAGAGATATGTTTTTAAAATGTTTTCAGATAGAATCTATGATCTGTTAATAACCTCCCTACTTCTTGAAAGAATAGAGGTCAAAATAGATTTGAGCCATTATAGCTTCAAATCATCCAACTTATTACCCCATTGGAGAAGTTTTTGATAATGTTCATAAACAGCCTGCTTAGTACATGTACCATTGAAATGTTCAGGTTAGGTAAAGTCCAGAGTCCTTTGTTTTACAAATTCAGAAAAAGAGATATTTGTTTTTTATGTAGACAACAGAAGAGTGAGCCTATAGAGTTGAGTTTCAATGGCAGATAAAGAAAAGCATGGTTTTATTGGAAGAGATAGGAAAGCAGAAGCACTCTCCCAAGGGAGGTTTCTCAGAGGACTGAGTGGAAAGGGCTCCTTTATTTCAGAACTTTATATCGATTTTCACTTTTTAATATTGACACAAGGTGATCTATTGGGCTAGTCTCTTGTCTCAATTGCTAAACTAATCATATTGGTTCTGAATCAGTTGTGTTGTTCAGAATTGGCCAAATTTGAAATACAAAATTGTATTAGTACACTTTCAATAGACTATACCTTTAGCACTTCTAACCTTTCTGCAGTGGGTTTCAAGACCCAAACTATCCATTTTATGATTTTCTCAACTTGTTTATCCATTGTCACAGCATTGTTACTTTCTCACAACATTCTTAGTCATATTTTAGGTCCAACAAGCCCCTGGACTGTACATCTTAAATGTCTTACACCAATTGTTTGCTAATCTATACAAAATTCTTGCATGTCTTCTCCTGTTACCTCCTTTCCTAATTCAAGAGGAAGAAGTATCAAGTTGTTATAAAATTGTAATACAGATTAAAATGAATTCTATTAACCTTTGAGCATGATTTCTTCTTAAATGCAACTTTTATCCATGACCTTCTTTCCTAATTCTGCCTAACCAAATTTTACTCCTATTTCACCATCAGTTTTGAGCATCTTGATCTTTCTCCTTTCCTACCAGCCTGAACTATTTCCCTCTTTCATGACTATAAATTATCAGCTCGTGTATCTCCCAATATTTTCACCCCACTGAGTTTTTTTAAGAAAATAAAAAGTAAAATTAAACAACACAGAAAACATTCTCTCTAGCAGCCCTGCTTACTTCCTTTTTTTTCCCCAAACTTCCCTTGTACATTGTACATTACTTCACTGTTAACTGTAGAGTCCGTCTAAATTATCTGAATAAGAAGTCTGTAAACCGAGCGCCAGTGGATCACGCCTGTAATCCTAGCTACTGAGGAGGCTAAGATCTGAGGATCACGGTTCAAAGCCAGCCCGTGCAAGGAAAGTCCGTGAGACTCTTATCTCCAATAAACCACTAGAAAACCGGAAGTGGCGCTGTGGCTCAAGCGGTAGAGCACTTGCCTTGAGCTGAAAAGCTGAGGGACAGTGCCCAAGCCCATAGTTCAAGCCCCCGACTGACCTCCCCCCCAAAAAAAACAGTTTGTAGAGTAGAAATATGCTGTATAACAACTATATGCTGTGTACAAGGAACTCACTGATTAGCAGTTAAATGGATAGTTAAATGGATTAAAAAGTAGAAGAAATAATCACATATACATTAAGTATGTTTCATGATTAATGGTTCGTGCCTATAATCCTAGCTATTCCTTAAAAGGCTGAAGATCTAAGACTCTCCAGCAATCCCACTTCTGGACATTTACTCAAATGATCACAAACAAGGACATACTAAAGCTACCAGCACAACTATGTTTATTGCAGCATTATTCACCATAGCTAAGATATGGAACCAACCCAGATGCCCCTCAGAAGATGAGTGGATATATATACATTTATATTTATATAAACACACACATACACAATGGAATTTTATGTGTCCATCAGAAAGAACAACACTGCCCATTTGTTAGGAAATGGAAAGACTTGGAAAAAATCATATTAAGTGAAGTAACCCAGTCCCAAAGAAATTTAGGTCCCATGGTTTCCCTTATTTGCAATAATTACTATACATATAGGATAAATTTTTTTTGTCGGTCATAGAACTTGTACTCTGGGCCTGGGCGCTGTCCCTCAGCTCTTCAGCTCAAGGCTAGTGCTCTACTACTTGAGCTACGTGCCACTTCCTGTTTTCTGGGGGTTAATTGGAAATAAAGAGTCTTTCCTGCCTTGGCTGGCAGATCTCAGCCTCCTGAGTATCTAGGATTACATGTGTGAGCCAGCAGCACCTGGCAAATAGGATAATCTTATCAGATGATCTGTAAAGCTCCAAAACCATGTACATATGACCATATAAGATGATGCTAAGTAAAATGAACCCCAAGATATGGATACAAGAAGTCTGTCTTTATTGTTACTGTTTTAAATGTACAATGTGATTTTATTTGTTGTTGTTTCCTTTGTATGTTCTTTCCCCTATGGCATATCCCTTGTTGATTTTGGTACCCTGCATCCTGTTATATACATATGACTAATCTGGGGAGGGGAAGGGGAATAACAAAACGCTGAAAGAAGGACACAGGATGACCCATTGCAACAGGGATACTTTACAACTTCAGGTTGGGGGAGAGATAGGGTAGGGTGGGGTGTGGAGGAGTATGAGAGGTGGGGGTGGGAGGGGATATTGGGACAACAACAAGGGAGGGAAGGGGTAACAATGATTGACAAGTAATGTAAAGGCTTTCTTTTATGATGTGGAAGCCTCAGATTAAGACTGTATCCTAGTTGTGATATCCCTCAAACTCTTTAGTAGGGTATTATCACTGGAAGAAAGTGGGTGTAGCTAGAACCTCTACGTCATACCTTAAAACTATATGTGAATATACAAGTATCTTAAAGGTTTAAGTAGTATCACTTCAGATGACTTATTTGCCCATTTTAAGACAAGTTGGGATTATTTTCTTAATTATATTTTCTTTATATGATCTGGATACAAGTGAGTTGTCACATTTGTAATTTGTAAATATCTCCCAGTCTTTGGTTGTCTTTCATAGGGCAAATATATGTAATTTCAATTCAGTGTATTGCCTTTTCCGTTAGAAACTGCTTCTGGTGTCATATCTAGTATTAAATCATAAGCATTGTGTTTTACTGGCCAGGTGCTAGTGGCTGTAATCCTAGCTACTCAGGAGGCTGAGATCTGAGGATGGTGATTCAAAGCCAGCCCAGGCAGTAAAGTCCATGAGATTCTTATCTCCAATTAACCACCAGAAGTGGTGCTGTGGCTCAACTGGTAGAGCATTAGCCTTGAGCTGAAGAGCTCAGGGACAGTGCCCGGATCCAGAGTTCAAGCCCCATAACTAAAAAAAGAAATTGTTTTACAGATAAAGATATGTAAAATAAAAAATATACTACTTTATATAAATATATGATGGAAACTATGTATTAAATATATATGTAGCCGGGCGCTGGTGGCTCACGCCTGTAATCCTAGCTACTCAGGAGGCTGAGATCTGAGGATCGCGGTTCAAAGCCAGCCCGGGCAGAGACTGTGAGACTCTTATCTCCAATAAACCACCAGAAAACCGGAAGTGGCGCTGTAGCTCAAGTGGTAGAGCACTCACCTTGAGCTGAAGAGCTGAGGGACAGCACCCAAGCCCAGAGTTCAAGCACCACGACCGACAAAAAAAAAATAATTATAAAATAAATAAATAAATATATATGTAAACATGATCATTTTAAACTATTATTTGTGTGTATATATGTGTGCACATATTCATGTGCTTTATCACTGAGGACCATACTCCAATCAGTGGCTTAATTTTTAATAAATTCAAGATATTTTCCCATAGGGATATGAAATTGTTGCATTATCACCTGTAGAAAAACTTGCCGTTTGATCCATTGAATAGTCTTTGCATCTTTGTCAAAAATAAACTCATTTTATATGGCTATATGTTTATCTTAAATATTTCTCTTCTTTATACTCTTTCTCTACATTTTCCTCATCCTCTCTAATATGTATTTTTTCAAGTTCATGAGCTTTAGCTCTGTTTTATCTTTTTTTCTACTTTAGGTAAATTTTGCTTTTTTTCAAGTTGCTTAATGGAGAAGTTTAGATTGATAATTAACTTTAGAATTTTATTTTTACTACTCATTTAACTCTTAGTTTTATTTTCATGCATTTTCAGTTTTAGTTTTTAGCTAAATCCTGTAAGCAGGAAAAGCCAAGTGAGAGTCTGAGGCCTGTAGGCCTCAAACTGTAGGCTTGAATCCCCGAGACCCAGTGTTCCACCTTATTTTTTTTTTCCACCTTATTTTTCAAAGAAAGTTTTACTAACATTTGTCCAGACTGTTCTCAAGTCACAATCCTTTAGTCTCTAGACAAGTAGCAAGATTACAGGTCTACCCCACCATGACTTGCCTGTGGAACTTTTGATATACTGAGATCATCACAGTCATGTATATAATTGTATAAAAGACTTTCTGGTGAAACTTTTAAGTATCATCATCTTAGGAACTTCTGGAAACCAGAAGTAATACTGTAATACTGCAGCTAAAATACTATAAATTGTATATTTGAAAGTACAATGTTTAACATAGACCAGTATTATCTATCTTTATCTTTCCTAAAATTCTGACCATAATTTGAATTTCTTCTTATTAAATGGCTTCTTTCACTGGTGTTTTAGACTAATGAAAACAACTAATATGAAAAAGAAGTTATTCACTTACTATATTTGTATTTTTAATGATTCTAAAAATCTAGACTTTAAAAAGAAGTATATATAATCAACCTTAAGCCACTTCTAAACTATATAAGATAAATTAATTATATTCTTTAACTCTGCTACTATTGTATACAATTTCAAAAATTGTATGTAAATGAAAGTCTACTTATCATAGATCACTATTTTTAATATTTTGTAAAGTTTCCTATAACTATGCAATTGCATTTACAACTTTAATATTTATATATCTGAATAACAACCAAGGTGATTGAAAGATAAAATATGCCACATACCTTAGAAATGCTGATGCACTGAGTGCTAATGGTCCAGATAATTCACAAAAGAAAGTTCTCCTCACCTCAGCACCATTCTAGATACTTTTACAGAAACACTGGTAACTTTCCCTAAAGTAGGCGTGGTAAAACTGTGACATACATTTACAATAATGTCTTTTAACTGCACATAAGTATATAGAAAAAACATACTAGCCCAAAATTTTGCACATGTAAAAAACTGTCTCTTCTACCTAGAGTGAGAAAGGACTAGAGACACAGAACTATAAATGTATTCTTAATAAGCAGAATTTTATCATGTGCTTGGTCTATGAGTTATGTTTATTTGAAATACCAGTTTGTCATTAAGTTTTATTTGAAATAACTATTGATACAAATGTTATGTTTACATATTGTCTATACTTATAAACCCTTTATTCATTGTAACTCACAATCTGCTTCCCTTCTCAGTCCTCTCCTCCCTCTCCTCTCTCTCTCCTCGCTCTCCTCTCTCATTCTCTCTCCTCTCTCCTAACTGTTTCCCTTTTCTCTTTTTTTCTCTTTCTAATGTATGAAGCTTAAATTCAGGTTCTGGATGACTTTAAAGTTCATCCTCCAGATCTTATCTTCTTGAGTAGGTAGTATTATAGGCAGGAGCCACCATTGCCTGCCCTGTACTTGTCTCCTAATCAGTGTCAAACAACAGGAATGTTGAGTTAAAGTCAAATTCAAAGCACCTCATTTTTTCTTTCTTTTTTTAAAAAATTTATTGTAAAGATGATGTACACAGGGGTTACAGTTTCATGAGTACATTTCCTTTTGAACAGTGTTACCCTCTCCTCATTTCCCGCTCCCCCCCCCATTCCCCTCTTCCCTAAGTTGTGAAGCTCATATCCAACATAGTGTATAGTATCACAGTTGAATTGGTTCACCACGTGTCCCACCATTTTTTTCTTCTCACCTCAGTTAGAATGGCCATTATCAAGAAAACTAATAACAACAGATGCTGGCAGGGATGTGGCCAAAAAGAAACACTACTACGCTGTTGGTGGAAATATAAACTGGTTCAATCACTCTGGAAAGCAGTATGAAGCTTCCTCAAAAGACTAAACAGAGCTCCTCCCCCTAGAGCAATCCTACTCCTGAGCATTTACCCAAATGACCACAAAGAAGGCCAAACCAGCACAGCCATGTTCATTGCAGCATTATTTACCATAGCTAAGATATAGAATCAACCCATATACCCCTCAGGGGATGAATGGATCAAGAAAATGTGTTATATATACACAATGGAATTCTATACTTCCATCAGAATGGCATTGCCCCATTCGTAAGGAAATGGAACAACTTGAAAAAAAATTATATTAAAACCCAAAGAAACACGCTATGGTTTCCCTCATTTGTAATAAAATCCCCTCTTTTCATTAGTTCCCCTGTGTAGTAGGCATGTAGAAGATGCTTCCTAATAGTTTAGTAAATTATGTTTCAAATAATAGTGAGGAGTACAAAATTCTTGTTAAGACCTCATGACTGTAACCAATAATAAAGATGGTGAATAATACCTTTCCATACAGCTGAAAATGAATAGGAAGGGATTCTTGAGAGTCATTAGTCCCTATATTAAGTTTCTTTTGCTATGATATTTGGTTTATCAGCCATTAACTTATCATTTCTTATAACTTGACCAGTTTCAGGCAGAAGTGTCTACCCCTTGCCACATATGAAAACAGCAAAATCAGTTCAGACTGGCTTCTAGTTTCTAATGAAAAATTCAGTTTTAATTAAAATGCACAACCAAATTATTTTCTTTTACCAGTCCTGGGGCTTGAACTTAGGACCTAGGCACTGTCTCTTAGTTTGCTCCAGGTTAGTACTTACCACTTTAGCCACAGTGCTACTTTGGGCTTTTTCTGTGTATGTGGTACTGAGGAATCAAACCCAGGGCTTCATGCATGCTAGACAAGCACAATACTTGTAAGCCACATTCCCAGCCCACAACCAAATTATTACTACTAAAATAGTCTTACCAAAATTACATTTGTTTTCATAAAGTTCCGATCTTATGTTGCTAAATTAAACTGAAATTTTATGGGTTTTATTCTCCTATAACTTTCACTCCCATTTTTAAAATTTTACGGAATATGTGGTTTTAACACAATAGTAAAAATGACCTGTTACTAAAGTATTCTGTTTTTAGTAGTTGTATTAGTGAGGACCTATTTGTAGTATATTGCCCATAGTTGGTCTAATCAACTTTCTTCTGGCCTCTCTTCATCACCTTAACTTGCTTCCTAATGCACTATTTTATTCTTTTCCACACTTCTTCCTCACATCTACTCCTTCCCTGCCACTCACCGGAGGGTTTTACGACTGTTAGGTCTTACAGACAGAAAGAAAAGAAGAAGGCAAAATGAAATGGGGATACATCACTGATTTCATGTTAAACATTTATTTCTGTAATGTAGTTTCAGTATTTTGGGAAGGAATATTGAAGACTGATCGCAAGTTCTTGCACTTAATAAGCAGTTACTTTTCCACTTGAGCCACTCTGCCAGTTCTTTTTGCATTTGATATTTTTGACGTAAGGGTCTCACTTCTTGTCTAGGCCATTCCTCCTATTTGGGCTTCTTCTAGTACCTTGAATGAAAGGTGCATGCTACTATACCTAGCTACTGTTTGAGATGGACTTTCATGAACTTTTATGCCTGCACTGGCCTCAAACCACAGTCTCACAATCTCTGTCTTCCTATTGTCTATGATTACTTGCTACAGTTACTGCATACAAGTCAGTGTTTGGGTTTTTTGTTGTTGTTTTTTAATCATACAGTACTGAAAATCTCTCCTTTCTCTCCTTTATAAACCTACTTAAAGATCTCTGAAAAAAGAAGTTTTTACTGATTTATTTGTTCCAAGTTCTACTTTTTGAAGGAAGTCTTCAAACAATAGGAGACCAGACCCACACAGCCAGCAGTTTAAACCAAGTGTGTGCCCACATCTTTTTGGTTAGTCTCAGTTAGCTTCTAACCCACATGAGCTTATTGGCCTTTGCTTGGTTTGGAGATTCTAGTAAAAAGTCTATTTTCTCATATATGTGTTCTTAGATTTGTAAGTTCTTGCAATACAAAATATAAATTAGCTGTTATATAATTTTTTTTAGTTTCTTCCAAGTTTTTTGTTTACCTTGTGAGTTTCGTGTTGTAATTTTGAGTTTAATGTTTAAAAAACTGTTGAATATTCAACAAAAATTTTAAGTACCTGTTGATATCAAAAATTATGCTTAGATCATTTGGATGTTTGAAGGATTATTAAAACAGTTAGCAACCTATTGAAGACTGGATAAGAACCACGTATAATAACTTGGGATCATTACTTAAATAACCAAGTGAAAATTCCATATATTTTTTAGAAGTATTCAGATTTTAACTCAGGACTTTTTGCTTGCTAGGCAGGTTCTCTAGCACTTGAAGTTCTTGCTCTGATTATTTCTTAGTTAAGATCTCAATTTTTAACCAAGTCAGCGTGGACAATGATTCTCTTAACTGTCTCTCCCACTGTCACTGAGATGACAGGCACATGCTGCCATGCTCAGCGCTTTCTCTTGAGATGGGGTGTTCTCATAAATTTTTTTTTCAGACTGGCCTGAAATGTCAGTCTTCCCAATCTCTGTTTCCTGCTTAGCTAAGATCATGAATGTAAGCCTCCAGCACCTAGGCAAGACTCATCTAGTAATAAGAATTTAGAAAATAGAGGATTTAGGATTGTGTTAACATGTATCATATGAATTTAACAGCAGGGGCTCAATATTTCCTATTTTCCTATCCATTAGAAATATATGAATATCTTTCCTTATAAATAAAAAAGGGGACTAGATTATCTGTGAAGTCCCTTCCAATTTTCAAATTGCACATCTGTGAAAGTAATAGACAACTTAGTTCATTCCTACTAATAAACCAAGTCAAAAACATTAACAAACAGTGATAAAAATTGTAAGCCAACATACTAGTGGTTATAATACTGAAAACATCCATGGTTCTTATAAAGCATAGTTAATCTAACAGGTTCCAGGTTAATTAAATATCATTACTCAAAATACTTCTGCAGTTCCCTTTCTATAATTATTATCACTAGTGTGGGTGCCACATGTTAGACCCATTTAAGAATTGTATAATCATATAACTAAAGAGAAGTTTTACACTTCCATGACCTTAATTTTCACAAAGATCTACACCATATTTGTATTTGATTAATACTATTTGCTACTTGTATGAATAAAAGTAATCCTCAAAACATAGCATTTTGACTCTAAAGAGGTAATCGAAAAACCTACCATGGACTCCAAATAAATCATATGTAAATTTTAGTGTCTCTGAAAAGTCATATTATATGCATTTTATTAAGCTGGTTATTTTATTAAGTTGGCTGTGATGAAAATGATATTAATTATCTAAGCAAAAACAAAACAGTACACTTGGTTTTAGGTGATGACAAACATTAGGTTCTTAAATATTACTTTATGGTGAAATTTGTCATCTACTTAAAGAGGAAATCCAATCTGAAATGCTGTCCTTTTTCACTGACCATTGACCACAAAATTAAATGAATTTTGTTTTTCTTCTTGAACTAATTTAATTGGCCCAAGACCTCTGAGAATTGGTGTTCATTCCTAAGAACAATTGAGAGAGTGTCAGAAATAGAATAACACTTGAAGGACTGTGGAAACCGATAGAATAGATTGCTGTGTTGCTATAGCATCCAGGATTAGCTTAAAACTAGCTTAGCCAATAAACTGACAGACCTTCTTTTGAACATAAGGTGAAAGTTAGAGGATCTGGGAGATAATTTGATAGAGTTCTATAAAAACATTGGCTTATAAGAGAACTATTGAGGGGAAATGGTAAAGGGAATGAAATGATCCCATCTCTTGGATTGCAAACCATAGTCCAGTTGGCCAGATTTGGATTTTCAGCAATTGCCCAGCTGGTGATCAGTTCAAAACTATTTGGGGTCATGTGGTCCTATTGTAACCAATTGGGTGGTTTGGCAGACATCAAATATCTGTTCACACAAATTATATTCATACTACATTTGTCTGTGCATTTTTCTGCTTGTCTATATTGAAGACAGTGTATCCACATAGATGAGTGAATAAATTATGTGTAGGTCTATACCTGTGTTTTTAAATACAGTAATTATGTACTTTGATTCCTTCTAGAAAACAAAATGGGGAGAATAATCTAGTTAAAGCAGTTTCAATGGGGATTTTTTTACTCCTTTTTTCATATTTCCTCTAGTTGTAAAAATTACAGTGATTACACATCATAAAGCCTATCTGTAATAAAACGCATCAGCTGGCCAAGGTTTTCATCGCTCACTCAATAATCCATTAATACAGCAACGCTGCCCAGGCATCTTTATAATACCAACTCGGAGGTAATTTTAATCAGCTAGACCAGCTGGTATTTAACAGCAGCTGCTGGAGATGCCACAAATATACTCAATAGCTGACATCTTTATTTGCAGTTTTTCAAGGGGAGAAGAGATTCTCCTGTGGTTACTTGTATTAAGCATTTAAAGGAAGGTATAAAGTATACAAGGGTTTACACCTAAACGAGAAGGGAAAGGAATTAATGATAATGCAAAGATGATAAATTATTTTAGAAGGAGCAGAATGTAAATGAAGAAACTCCTGGAATAATTTAAGTGAACTTCAGATCTTTTTATGGGTATATTTACACTAATCTTGGGTATTACTATCAATAAGAATGCAGTGGAGTGTAGCATACTTTTATCCTTCTTCACTAGACTTATAGTACCCTTTACTGTGAAAGAATAATCTGCTCTTGTATATGTGTTCTGTCTAATTGAGACAGTGCCAGAAATAGAATAATATTTAAAGGATTGTGGAAACTGATTAAATAGAGTCCTGTGCTGCAACAGTATCCAGGACTAGTCTCAGCTACTGCATGCCATGTCCTTTTTTTAAGATTACATTTCATAATAATCAATTTTGATATTTTAGATAAAGAAACATCATCACTATGTACTGTTTAGTAGTTAACAGGGAATACTTTGTGCCTTGGTTGTATATGAGCATGTGTAGGGAAACAAGCATAGGTAAAATGAAATTAGCAATCTCAAACCAGTTATACTTCGATATCTTTCCTTACAAAGCTCAGAAATCTATAGCAGAGATTGCTGGTACCAAGTGTCTGATCTGTTTCATAAACTCCATGGTTTCCATTCTTTATCTTGTCTTCTCTTACAAAATGCTTTGACATCTCTTCAGATTAGAAATTGTGAAACAGAGCTTTCTGCTTTGTAAAATGTCTCCCTCTCCCTATTCTTCTCTCTTTCTTCATTTCTACCTCTCTCCTTCTCTCTGAAAAGGAAATAGTTACTAAATCCTTAATTATAGATGATGGTTTTTCATAGATAGCTAGGCAGAATAGCGACACATTGAAAAGTGATGTCATAAATGTTTAGTACATAAACAGAAGTTAGGTGGGTTCTATTTTTAGTAGATAATTTCTTATGTCCATTTTCTAAGACACTTAAAATTTAAGTAGTAAAAATTAAAAAATAATCCATTGGATTCTTGTGCCTTGCTATGGTTGTTAAAAACCTCGCTTGTTTGTGACTCTTTTGAGTAATCATAACCTTTTTTTTTTTTACTGGGAAATGAAGCATTACAAACCCCTAAAATGTATAATGTATTGTATGTTTAATTGTACTTCTGTATTAAATTATCATAGGTTATCCAAATTCACTCAAATACGAAGACTTTTGCATGTAACTTCATTTATCAGTGCCACTGAATCTCTTTTCCAAACTTAAAATAGTGATCTGTCTATGTTGGACTGTGATTGAATGCTTAAAATTAAAATCCAGTGTCAGGATGCATTACTGAGATAGCAATTTGAATTTAAAAATTACTTAGCTAGCATTTTTTGTTTTATTTGTAGTGAAACAGCCTATTTAAGTTTATTTAATGTGTTTGACAACAGACAGTTTGATATATTGCTGGGCACAGCGGTAGGTTGGACTTGAGTAGTATTAGCTCTCAGTGTTTTGATTAATGGTAATTGTTTCCATGAAAAGGCATGTTTTACATACAACTCATAGTTCTGGAAAACAGAAGTCAACTTGCAAATTCATAATTACTATTCTGATTTAGCATACAAAGAGGCCAAAGAGAACGTGCTGGAGTATCACAGTAAGGTTAGGTGTTTTCTTTCTTTTTGCTTTATATTATAGTTCAAAACTGTTTGTTATGTCAGAATATAAATCTTCTGTTATTTATCTTTTGTTCAGCACTTGAAGTTGATTTATGACACATTTCTGTATCCCATAATTTAGTTTGAGTCTTGTAGCAAGATGAAATTTCACCTGTCTCTATAGTTGACTATAAAATGAACCTAGTGTGGTATGAATTAGGGGAAAAAAAATGGTGTTTTTTTTTTAATCTTGTCCTGTCTTCTTTTTGTAAAAACTGTAATATTGGAAACAAATAGGGTTTTTTCAGTACTTCAAAGGCAATACTTCTATTGCCTTTTTAAAATTTTGTATGCCATTGATACAAATGCAGGGAAAGTAAAAGTAATTTCTATTTTTTGGGAAAAAAATTTTAAATGCAACTAAGGAGCAAATTTTTATTAACTTAAAAGCCTAATGTCCTGCCAATATCATTCATTTTCATATATAAGTCCATGTACATGGAAATATAAATTCATATCTAGAAAATGAATATTCCTTTGCAGTTAGGTTATTAATCTGTAAGAAACTGGTTCTAAATGAGAGTTCTTACTTACAATCTTCCATTAGAAAAGCCTCATTTTGCTTTCAGGTTGTCTTGAGTTGTGAAGGCAATTTTTCTTTCTTTCTTTCTTTCTTTTTTTTTTGTCAATGGGGCTTGGACTCTGGGCCTGGGTGCTATCCCTCAGCTCTTCAGCTCAATGCAAGTGCTATAGCATTTGAGCCACAGCACCATTTCCAGTTTTCTGGTGGTTAATTAGAGATGATGAGTCTTGCAGACTTTACTGCCTGGGCTGGCTTTGAACTGAAATCCTCAGATCTCAGCCTCCTGAATAGCTAGGATTACAGTCGTAGGCCACCAGCGCCTGGCGTTTGAGTTTTCTTTAGTTATTATTACATGAGGGAATGTTAAAACAAATGAATCTGGGGTTTTTTTTCAGGTGTTTGAAAACATTGTTTTGTTTGGGAAGAAAAAAGCTTTGGAAAGGGCCAAAGAAATGTCATTTATACATTGAAATATATTTAAGATTATAAGAAATTTGGTGGTTAAGAGGTAATGATAAGGATTTTCTTCCCTCCACCCCCTTCCTTTGATACCTACTAAAGAAAGTAATCAGGTAAAATGGTAAAATGCAAGGAACATCAGCACTGATTGTGAACTGAAAGTCCAGCATTGGAACAGTTTTCTTCCACTTATTTTTCTAAAATGAAACCAAATTTAAATCTATTGGGTATTTCCCCAAGAAATGTAATATAATATTTTAAAAACAATGGTCTTCCCTGACATTTGTAGAGTTCAGGGTTTATATTAGTATGAGAACTCTGGCTTAAATATTAGCACATATGAGATACCTGAGTGGTTTATATAAGCCCTGATTTATAATATATTGGAGAGGGAGGAATCTTCAGAGCTTACCGTGTTAATGAATGATTTGCTCTAAAAGTGCATGATCCTGCTTCATAGCAGCTTGGATTGATGCCATTTGTCAGGTTGTTTATTTAAAGCAAAATTAAAATTAATAAATGGTTGTCTAATGCACACCTAAGCCTTTGACACAAGAATAAATATAATTTAAAAAAATTTTCCTCATAGTTAACAACCATGTGTCATTGTGACATCTTTTATTGAAAGGAACTTTATTTAAGTAGCATAAACTTGTTGGATGGGCTTCAATTAAATGATGATTTGTTAATGCAAATGTGTAGCGAATGACTGGTAGTACATCTGTCTCTTCATCCATAGGCCATTACTGTGCAGTGTTAGCACATGATTGTAAAAAACGAGAAATCATTACATGCAGGTAGTACACATTCAATCAATTCTGACCTTATGTCTCTAGCGAAATAAAAAACTATATAATGTAAATGATATTTAATCTGAATAACAAAAAGTAGATCTTTGACTCTTTGTGCCTCAAGCTGTTAGGTGATAGTGAGGTGACTGCTGTTGGAGATTGATGGTTATTGGCAGCCCAGTGGGGAAAGGCCATTACTTTAATTCTTTGACATTCTTCCCATGCATTCCTCCAGCCCACATTGTATTATAAGTTCTATCTTCTTCTCATTTTAGTATTATTTTTGGGAGAGTTGTTTATGGAATAATGATAAAAAAATGAGTATTGATGGCCATTAGTGTTATCATGCTAAGCAGTGACAATCCCCCCCAAAAAAGAAAAAAATATATACAATGAGGTTCAGCTCCATAAGGGTCTAATGAGCCATTTGTCAGTCTTTTGGTGAAATAAACTACTCTATCTTAATTCTATACTCTTGCAGCAAATAAATAAAAGTTATGAAACACCCGGACACCAATAAAATATAATTTATTTCATAGGGCATGACAGAACTCTTCACATATCTAAAATGAGCATGTTATTTACAAATGACTTGTGATACTCATATAAACCATAGATCTCTGTGCTAACTACTTTCATTATAGAGATAGGCTTTTTTTTCTGATTGTTTAATCATTTAAACGTATCATTACTCCTAAAAGCATGTGAGTTAGACCAATTCCTCCTGGTGTGATTAACTCATGAGGCCAAAAAGAACCTCAGAAATGAGCTGTTCTGCAGCTGAAGACATTAAGAATTTACTGGAGAAGACAAAACAGTAATTTTCATTTGGGAACCTCTCAGCTCTCTGCTGGTTATCTTCCTGCCTTCATTTATTTTTAGGAAACCCAATCTCTTCAAAGATGTTCATCATCACTGCTCGTCATTTAAACAAAACAATATCATAACTTTTTCCCTTTTTCCCTTTTTCTTTGGTGTTGGTAGCAGGCCTTCATCAGAGGGCATTGCATTCACAATGAGCTTTTGCACTTGCAATCAGTCTTTTTACTCACAACTGTTACTCTGCCCCCTGATCCACATCTCCAGTCCACTTGTATGTTTTTACAGAGTAAAAAAAGTTGCAGTCAGCATCCTGATTTAAAACGGATTGAAGGTGTAAAGTATTCACATAACTTCCAGATATTGAAAACATTGTAATAAGTTGTTTTGAACTGAAGCAGCACATGAAGAAACTTCCTTTCAGAATGGCCTATACCAGTATTTCTCAAATACAGCCCAGAACTAACAGCTACAGCCTTGTTTATGAGCTTATAGGAAAGGCAGGTTCATTCCTACCCATGTATTGAGTCAGAAATCAAAAGCAGTCCAGGAATCTATGTTCTAACATACTTCAAAATTTACTTTCTATATAGTAAAGATTGAGAACCAGTGCTATTTTCTAGTGAAGTAATTGAGAAGCAAAGGTAAAATAAAACAGTTATGAACCCTTGATATACTTATAGAATCCAATGAAAGTAGCTTTTACTTTCAAATAATTTTCATCAGTCCAGTTCCTCCAGGTTGGTTTACTGCTACTTTGTCCATCTTACTATTTTTTTTTCCTTTAGTATACCTTCTTCCTCTATGTATTATGTAAAGTTATAATAGAATGTATAGACAAATTCTACCCCACTCTGCCTTTTTACTTTACACAAGCTTCAGCCTAGAATTTAGTGATGTTAGTATTAGTGGATAGAATTTTGTTTCACTTTTGACTTTGAATCTTTCAAAGCAATTTATAAAACACCTACTTGGAATGATGAGAAGACGCTTCTTTGTGTGCTGGTCCTGGGGCTTAAACTCAGGAGGACCTGGGCAACTGTCCCTAAGTTTTTGTGCTCAAAGCTAATGCTCTACACTTGAGCCACAGCTCCACTTACAGTTTTTTTGGCGGTTACTTTGAAATAAGAGCCTCTTGGACTTTTCTGCCTGGGCTGACTTCAAACCATGATTCATATATCTCAGTCTCCTGAGTAGCTAGGATTATAGACATTAGTCACCAGCACTGGACAGACTTAATACTTGGTGCTTTTTCCTTATAAGCTGTAAGGATTGACTACTGATACCCATAACTATAGATAGATCCAAAGAATGAATTGAGTCTAAAATGGAATGTGTCAATAGGAATTGGAGAAAAGCTAACCAAAAACATGTTTATGACAGTTGAATTAAAGGCACTGGTAATTATAGACAATTTTACTTAGCTCATTTCATGCAATTCATGCAATTCCTGGAAGTAGGATGAAAAATGCAGACTCCCAGGCTAGCCAGCTACCCAAGAACTCACATTTCACCAAATTCTCAGGCAGCTGGCAAAGCAGAGTATCACTTAATAGCAGGCTGGAGATTTGGTCAAAGATTAATAGTGAATTAATATTAATTAATATCTTTAATTGGAGAATTCCTTAGGGCTGTGATAGTTCCAAAAAGGATGTTCAGTAAATACACATTTACTGAACATTTGTAAGAGGAGTTTATTACTAGCTCAGCTTAATTTGATTTTAAAATAAATTATAGAAATATGAAATTTGGTTAATGATTTCTAAGTTTGACTATTTTCTCCCCCAGAGGAAAACATAAAAGTTTAAGATAATCATATAATTGTTTTGTGTGTGTGTGTGTGTGTGTGTGTGTGTGTGTGTGTGTGTGTTTGCCAGTTGTGGGGGCTGAACTCTGGGCCTGGGCGCTGTCCCTCAGCTCTTCAGCTCAAGGCTAATGCCCTATCACTTGATCCACAGCACTACTTCTGGCTTTTTTCTGCTTATGTAGTGCTGAGGACTCGAACCCAGGGCCTCATGCATGCAAGGCAAGCACTCTACCACTAAACCAACTTCCCATCCCCAATAATCATATAATTGTGAATGGCATTTCACCCACAGGTTAATTTAGATTAAAACTCAGAAACTCAAAATTCCGAGTTTAGATTTTCATTTTCTTTTTTCTTTTTGTTTGTTTTGTACTGGAGTTTGAACTCAGGGCTTGTCTTCTGTTTGCTAGGCAACTAGGCACTCTTTACCACTTGAGACACAGGCTAGGGTTGTTGTTTGTTCGTTATTGTCATTTGTTTGTTTTGATTTTTCAGATTTAGTTACTTCATCTCAGAAATTAAAAAAAGAGAATAGGGTTGATAAGGTTATTTATTAATACTCTGCTCAGTCCCATACAATATCAGAAAGAAAGTTTATATTTAAAAAATGTTGACAACCTTCATTACATTTGAGCCTTAAACAATCAGTTTTAGGTAATTGTCAGTTATCCAGACCCAAAAGAAATAAGACAGTTTAAAAAATATTTACTGAAATAAGTGACTGAATTACATGAAGCATTTCAATAAACCAGGTTCAAGTGATATAAACCCAAGTTTACTTAGGTAAGTAAGTTTTCAATAACAGATAGTTGAAAGTACTGGATCTTACAAGCCCTCATAGCACCTCTGTAAGGTAGACAAAGCAAACGTTACTACCTGAGAGTTAGTAGGGCTAATTTACCCATGTCACACAACTGATAATCTCAAGAGTTATTTCTACCACCTTTATCTTCTGACTCTTGAGACAAATACCATTTTTGTGAAGAGCAATCTGTATAAAACATCCAATATTGTAAAACATAGATTGAAAGAAAATGTATACAATCTGGAACAAAAATATTATTGCATTCTTATGTATGACTGCACAGCCAGGCCTTTTTAAATGTGCTTTCAAAACAAGAAAATAAAAAAAAAAAAAGAATAGCGCTAGGTTTTATTGACTGAAAATGTAAACCACTGCCAATGAAGTCCAGATAAACTGGGAAAAATAGATGTGGCAAAGTGTTAATACTCTTAATATACTAAATATTCTTACAGATGACTAGGAAGATGATTAACAGCTGATTAGAAAAAGGGCAAGTGGTATAAACATTTTAAGATATATATATATTTATACATATACATATATGTAATCATGCTAATAAACATTTAAAAATGTTTATAATCAAAAACATGCTGCATAAAGCAAAAATATATCATATTTGATTATTGGATTAGCAGAAGTAGAACCAAAATAATACACTCCATTTGGGGAACTTTCGATGAAAGATAATTTTGATATTTTGTTTAAAAATTTCACAAATTTCTCACATGAACATTTCATTTCAAAATGTAAAATTAATTTTCTTTAATTTATCTTAATTTTTTGCTGCAAGGCTTCTGTGGCTCATTGGTGTAATTCTAGCTACTCAGGAGGCTGAGACATAGAGGGTCATGGTTCAAGGTCAGAAAAATCCGTGAGCCCCCATGTTCAGCTTGTGCTCTTCCACATGAGCCGTGTCACCAGCCCAGTTTTTTGCTGATTATTTTAGAGATAGAAAGGTCTTTTCTCCTATAGGTTGTAGAAGCCAGGGAGTAACTGATTAAATTAGCATAGAAATACAAGGAAATGAATTAGAGTTGTAAGTTTCTGATAGAAAAACATATGTGAGTACCCATTTCATAAATATATGTGAATTAAATAAAATTACTTAGTCCATTAGAAAGAAAGCTTGTGGCCTCTACCCTCTATTTCAAACCACTGAATCTAAACTTCATTGTAGTACAAATCTCTCTTCTAATCCCATTGCTCTTTTAATTCTCCTTGGAAGAACACAGGATTATAAACTCTAAAGGACAATACTCATAAATATCTCAGATATTTGAACTCCTTTTTTCTCAGTTTCTTTTTTTTTTGGGGGGGGTGTCCGGTTGTGGGCCTGAACTCTGGGCCAGGCGCTGTCCCTCAGCTCTTCACCTCAAGGCTAGCACTCTACCGCTTGAGCCACAGTGCCACTTCCAGCTACTTTTTTCCCCTGCCTATATGATGCTGAGGAATCGAATCCAGGGCCTCATGCATGCAAGGCAAGCGCTCTACCACTGAGCCACCTTCCCAGCCCCTCTCAGTTTCTTTTAAAAGAACCAGATCCACTTTGTTAAGGGTTCAGTGACAAGGCTAGCCTTGCCTATACTTTCTGTTTCTCAAACATGTATTGTCTCCATACACTTACTCCATTATCAGGTATTGATGTCATGGCCAGGGAACTCTTAATATCTCCTCAGAAGCCCTAAGAATGCTAAATCCGTCAGCCGTGCCTGCTGCCACTCTCCCTGTTTATGCTGGCAACTGGACTTAGATTTGAGCTTGCTGCGTTTGGATTTCAGAACCTTGGTTATGTATGTGTTATTTGGGCTACAGGAACAAACTCTTTTTGAATTGGTCCTCACTGTGAATTTCTCAGTGTTAAGAGTTTGTATGGTTAGCCTGTATTGCTGCCTGGACCCTTCATGTTTTCACCATTCCTTTTAGGAGAAGGCCCAGGAATGAAAATGAAACACAGGATTGCTCCCATTTCTCTTGCAGTATCAGTAATACAGACAACTGGGTAACTCTGGGCATCCTTAAGGTTTGGAACACACAAACTATTCACTATTCCACCAGCTTCTAAAAAGAACTGCTGGCAAACCTATCTACTACCAACAACTACTTCAAACATTTATCTTTTAAAAATTAATTAAGCACACTGCTATATTTCTCACATGAACATTTCATTTCAAAATGTAAAGTTAATTTTCTTTAATCTTAATTTTTTACTGCAAGCCTTTTGATTGTTTTCTTAGCATTATTTTAGGAAATGACCAATATCTTTTTTTTTTGTCGGACATAGGGCTTGACCTATGGCCCTGGGCTCTGTCCTTGAGCTCTTCAGCTCAAGGCAAGTGCTCTTCTACTTGAGCCCCAGCACTACTTTTGGTTTTCTGGTGGTTCATCAGAGATAGGAGTCTCGTGTACTTTCCTGCCTGGGCTGGCTTTGAATCACGATCTTCAGATCTCAGCCTTCTGAGTAGCTAGGATTTCAGGCAGCGCCCAGCAGGAAATGACCAGTGTTTTCACATTATCTTCCTTAAAATGTTCTCTTCACTCAAAATTAACAAAATTAGCTCCTCTATTCTCTTGGATGAATCCATTGCAGATGGTATGCAAAAATATTATAGATGATAAAATTTTGCTATATAATGCATAAATATATATTTACATACATTTAATAATGCCAAAGTTATGTTCTGCATGTAAATATATGAAAATCAAGTTCTCTGGATTATCATGACAATACATAAGTCAATATAGCTGATCACTTTTTACTGGTCAGTTTCTTTTCTTCAAGTACTTTGTTTTGACACACAAGTCACTAAGTGGTTTTTCAGAGATAACTTAGCTTGATGGGTCGTCACATAAGCTGTTTGACATTTGTCCCCAGTCAGACCGGATGCCACATGAAAAATTTACTCAGCCAAGAGGCTCCTAGGAATAAACAGTTCTCCAGTGTTGCTCACAGGGGACTCGGCAAGGTGAGCGGAACTTCAACTTGTCACGGATGCACTGTTCTGACAAACATAAGTAGATGCTAATGGCTAAATCGTGACAGAATAAAGTCCCACAACCATATGGCTAATTGCCACAACAATATCTTCAGTGTTATTAATCAAGTTTTCATAGTGTGCCATGATAATTGGAATAATTAGAAACAGCATAGGCATTGCTGTGTCTCCACCATATTTTGCAGACAAGGGACCTCAAAGAACCACAATTATACTTTCAGTACTGTGTTGTTTAGTGCTCTTTTCCTGAAAATAATGTGCTTAATTAATGTATTAACTGCTTGCCATCAGTATATTTTGTGTTAACTTCTGTAGGATAACAGTACCTAAATAATGCTATCAAACCTCTTGTTCCTATTTAAAATAATATTTCCTTAAGACAGGATAGAAACCTTTCCATCTTAGATTTTACACTTTGAAAATGAATTCATTCTACACTAATTTAGTAGCAGGCATTCATCTTGGGGTCGTATATTTCTTCTTGTAGCTAATTTAGTTAAGAAAATAAAGAATTTGAAAGTAATGAGATAAATAAAGGTTTAAGTATTTGCATAACTTGTTTCTGGCAAATACTGTGTAATAGAAGTTCCAAAATAAATTATGTTGAACCTGTATTTTAATTATGGATGAATTACATCCTCCTACCTTAAATATTACAGTATAAGCATATTCTCAGGCTAATATTGAAATGTACTTACCTTGGTCTCCATCTCTTCATCTCTACTGTGAGACAGGAATGTGTTGGTACAGGGCACGATGTCTTATGAGAGGGATTCTTGGGCTGCTTTGGGAGCTGACTTCACAGGAAAGATCTTGGTGTATAGAAATCTCCAGCTAGCCGGGTACCTCACGCCTATAATTCTAGCTACTCAGGAGAGTGAGATCTGAGGATCTTGGTTCAAAGCCAGCCCAGGCAGGAAAGTCCGTGAAACTCTTCTCTCCAATAAACCACCAGAAAACTGGAAGTGGCACTGTGGCACAAGTGGTAGAGCGTTCGCCTTGAGCTGAAGAGCTGAGGGACAGAGCTCAGGCCCAGAGTTCAAGCCCCATAACTGGCCAAAAAAAAAAAAATCTCCAGCTAACAGCCACTGTAGATGCCTATTGCTAAATAGCTGCTATAAGTATTTTAATACATCAGTAGTGACAGACAGAATTCCAAGTATGCTTCTTACTTTCCTTGCCCTTTTCTGTCCTATGATTGCATTCTTTAACTAAAAAATCCTACTCCAGGGTTCTGAAGTTTTAGATTTACTGATGTCTTCAGTTAAAAAGCATTCCCAGATTTTTCAAGATAAAAATAATTAATTAGAAATGCTACTTCATTATCATTTTAGAATTACCTAAGCCAGATATTGTTGCTTCCTTAACCTCTGAATTTTACTGAATTTAAAATCACATGTTACCAAATTGTTTTTCCTCTGTGAACATTCATTGATGTGTATACTTTTGATTTCTGTGTTTTGTGTACTATTTAAATACTTTTGCAATCTCATATTATTTATTTTAATAAGCATTCTCCTATTTAAGAGGTATTCAAAATTCAATATAAACCTACTAACATGCTGTTAATCTCTATTTCCAAGCTTTCCTATTAATACTGTTGATATAGATATTATTGCTGCAATAATTTGTTTTAACTAAAATTATATGATCTAAAAAGGAATGTTTTACAACTTACATTAGAAAAATATAGTCAATTCTAATAAAAAGTAATTCTATGCACTGACAAAAAGAATCACATGTTACTCATTTAAATGAGTCCTTTTTTCCTCTTTTTCTCTTCATTGTGGGTAGACACAGAATTAACAGATTAGGAAAGTTGGTATCTAAGAAAGTAACAAACTTTTATTCTTTCACTGATCAAAATTAGCTGATAGTTAATAACTTACTTTGGGTAAAATGTTTTAAACCTTTTACTTTTTTTTTTTTTTGTCAGTTGTCCGGCTTGAACTCTGGGCCTAGGCATTATCCCTTAGCTCTTCAGCTCAAGGCCAGTGCTCTACCACTTGAGTCACAATGCCACTTCCTAGACATTTTACTTTCTAGTACTTTTTACAGTTCTAGCTAGAGGCTGGATATGGGAAAAAATAAATAGGGGTGGAGGGAAAATTAATGCCTAAAATATGAGGCTTGATATTATTTCTTTGTATCCTGCTTTAAGACATAGTTGTCTTTATTTAAAACTTCCAAGTTTAATCATGTGCTGCAAACTTCACACTGACTCAAGCATTAAAGAACTTCACTTTTTACACAGCTTAAGTCTAACACAACTACAATAGCAGGGGCTCAATTAAGGACCCAAATTTTTCTCATATCCAGTATGTTAACCTTACCATCAAATTCTTCTTAAAACTAAGGGATCATCACTGAAATTTTGGATCTTCCTTCCTGTAAACACTCAGGTAAAAGACAGTGAGGTATTCCACCAAGTTGGGTTTTTTGGGGGGAGGGGTTGTAAGGTGATATACAAAGGGTTACAGTTATATAAATCAGGTGATGAGTACATTCCTTTTTGAACAGTCACCCCTTTGCTGGTTTGCTCTTAGGTTCTCCCGCCAGACCCCTCTCCCCCAACAAGTTGTATAGTTCATTTTCAACATAGTGTCTGTCTGGTGAATATCACTGCTGGCACTTGCTTTGTCCACAAGTGTAATATGACAAAAGTTTCTTCCAATCTACTGGGGCAAAATTCCAGACCAAGAACAGCTTCCAAGTTAGGCATCTACACACATCTCTGTCATTCCAGCTACTTGGGAGGTAGAGATTTGGAAGACCAAGATTCAAGACCAGCCTGAGCAAAAAGTTAGTCCCCTATTTTAATAAGCCAGACTGGTAGAACATACTTGCAAATCTAGTTAAATAGTATGAGAATTCCTATCCAAAACCACTCTAGGCAAAACCTGAGACACTATCAGAAAACATAAAGAGAAAAAGCAGGTTTAAGTTAAGAAGGAACTTCTTTCTAGCAAGTATGAGGCTCTGAGTTCAAACCCAGTAGTACAAACCAAATAAAATTTTTTTAAAAAACACAAAACTTATCCAAATGTGTTAACAAATTTGGTGGATTCATGGGCCAACTCAAGTAGTATTCCTTAGAAAGGCAAAGCCAAAGTTCAACACCATAAACACAAGGAAAAGGGTACTTGAAAGAGGTGGGGTATGGTCAAAGGGAGAAGGAAGGGAAAATGCAGGCAGGAATTCAATGTAAATCCAACAAAATTAAGAGTGACCCAGCAATTTCACTCTGGGCATTTATCTACTAGATCATAAACAAGGCCACACTAAAGCTACCAGCAAAACTATGTTCATTACAGCATTGTTCACCATAGCCAAGATATGGAATTAACCCAGATGTCCCTCAGTGGACAAATGGGTCGAGAAAACCTGGGATATATACACAATGGAATTATATGTTTCCATCAGAAAGAATGATATTCCACCATTCATAAAGAAATGGATAGACTTGCAAAAAACTATATTAAGTGAAGTAAGCCAGACCCAAAGAAACATAGGTTGCATGGTTTTCCTCATTTGTTGTAACTAAAATGTGCTTATAAATATACAAGTAAATACACTGGATAGTAAAAGGCAAAAAATTATAGTTGGACATAGTACATTAATGAGACCAAAGGAGAATATTCTTAGGAGAGGATCACAAAGGCTCAAAAGCTATTTGCATATGATCATATAAAATGAAGTATATAGAATTGAACTTTAAGAAATGAAAACAAGATGTGTTTTGGGTTTTTGTTTTTTGTTTTTTTTTGCTTTTTTGTCACTTCTTATTTCTATACTTTTTGTATATTAAGTTTATCTGTTTTGGGGAGGGTATGGGGGAGAACAGAAATGATGGGACAAAGAGTAAACAATTACAGCAATGATGCTTTTTTCTGTAATGGCTGGATATACAGCAGCTTCTTAATAACTATGAGTGCATGCAAAAAAAAATTACAGAGAAGTCAGCCCTGACCTCTGTGAACTACAGAACCAAAGCCAGCAATCACCTACTTGAGAATTCTATGTACTGAGGCCATAAACCTCATACTTAAGATACTATTTCATTTTGAAACAAATGCAATCCTACTGAATTAACATAATACAGTCATTTTGATAAATGAAGAAAGCAGTTGTCCTGCTTCTAATTTCTCTCCTCTGTTTTTTTGGTTGTTTTGTTTTGTTTTTTGGTCGGTCAAGGGGCTTGAACTCTGGGCCTGTCCCTCAGCTCTTCAGCTCATGGCTAGCATTCTACCACTTGAGCCACAGCGCCACTTTCATTTTTCTGGTGGTTTATTGGAGATACAAGTCTCATGGACTTTCCTGCCCAGGTTGGCTTTGAACTATGATCCTCAGATCTCAGCCTCCTGAATAGCTAGGATTACAGGTGTGAGCCACCGGTGCCTGGCTCTCTCCTTTATTTTTGCCCAGCTTAAAAATAACGATTGCAAAAAAAAAAAAATAATGATTGCACAGCATTTGACATAGTGCCTTACCTGTCCTGCTAGCTATCCCTGGCAAATTACATAATTTATGTGAGCAACAGTTTTCTCCATTGTAGATTTAGAATATTAATACTTCATTTGACTGTGAAAAGCAATAACTCTGTTAATAGGTATACACTGTGAGTCTTCTAACTAATACTTTACAAACCCTGAAACATAGTATGTATAGGCTGTGAAGCTTTATAAAGAAGAAAGTGATCTGTATCTGTAAATACCTTAATTTCGGGAACATACAGGAGGAAGGGCACTGAAGACAAGGAACAAAGCCAACATGAGCCTTATTTGAACATTATAAAATTCTTAGTGATCACAAAGCTAAAATAAGACTTCCAATAATTATGGATATATATTTTAGGTTTTTTTCTATCAAGATAACACCTTAATTCTCTGTTATTTGGGGAATGTGGCACTTAAATTCTCTGTTGTACCAACTAAAACTTATCCTGTAGAATTTGATATGCTATAAAATTCAAACTTTTTTCACAAGGACTTTTTCATCCACTATTTTATTTATTTATTTATTTTATTTATTTATTTCAGTCACTATTTTATTCTTAATTTTAGAGGGTAAGAGCCATACCTGTTTAATTTGTTTTCCTACATAATTTTAAGTAGTTAAAAGTACAAATGGACATTAATGATACTTTCACTGATAGAAATTAAAGCAGTTATCACTAAGGAATGGTTTTTGTATTTTTACTTAGGCAGTTTTAGTCAGCCACGTTATTTTGGTTAAAAGGCTACATGGATAATTGATTTTATACAGATTTTAGCTTTTTTTTTTTTTTTGTTAGTTGTGAGGCCTGAACTCTGGGCCTAGGTGTTGTCCCTGAGCTCTTCAGCTCAAGGCTAGTGCTCTACCACTTGAGCCACAGTGCCACTTGCAGCTTTTTCTGCTTATGTGGTGCTGAGGAACCCAGGGCCTCATATATGCAAGGCAAGCACTCTACCACTGAAACACCTTCCCAGCTCTCTTTAGCATTATTTTTTAACTTACTAGTTTATCTATTACTATATCTGTAGTCTTTTCTACAATCCACTCCCCTCCACCCCTGAAAAAAATTCTACCAGGCCATCTCACCCTAGCCTAGGCCCTCTGTCATCTCTCACTTCAGAGTGAGGACTGAAGTAGCAGGATAAGAGGTTGAAGATAATAAAGAAAACTGTAGGGTTACAGGCATGAGCACAGCACCTGATTTATGAGTACATTTTTTTTGTCGAGCATTGTTTCCCCTTCCCTTGTTGTTCTCCCACTATCCCTTCCCTCCCCCACCTCCCTCACTCCCCCCTCCCCCAAGTTGTAAAGTTCATTTCCAATATACTGTCTTGTGGGTATCATTTTTGCAGTGGGTCATCCTGTGTCCTTCTTTCAGCATTTTGTTATTCCCCATCCCCTTCCCAAATTAGAAAAATGTATATACAAAATGTGGGGTATAAAAATCAAGTACAGTGACAACAGGGGATACAAGCCCCTCAGTAGATGAATGGATCAAGAAAATGTGATATATATACATGTATATATGTGTATATAAATATGTAAATATACATATATATACATATGTATATATCTGTATATATGCATATATTTATATATATATATGAATATGCATACATGTATACATATATATATACATATATATACATATATATTGGAATTCTATGCTTCCATCAGAAAGAATGATACCACCCCATTTGTTAGGAAATAGAAAGACTTGGAAAAAATCATATTAAGTAAAATAAGTCAGACCCAAAGAAATATAGGTCCCATGGTTTTCCTCACTTGAAATAATTAGTATATATCTAGGATAATTTTATCAGATGAGCAGAAAAGCTCAAAAGCTATATACATATGACCATGTAAGATGATAAGGACACAGGCAGGGGGTCTTTCTTTGTTGTTGTGGGTTTTTGGTGGGCTTTTTTGGTTTTTTGTTTTTGTTTGTTTTTTGTTTTGCCTATCATGGGACTTGATCTCTGGGCCTGGGACCCTTCCCTGAGTTCTTCAGCCCAAGGCCAGTGCTCTGCCACTTGAGACACAGTGCCACTTCCAGTTTTCTGGTGGTTTATTGGAGATAAGATTCTCACAGACTTTCCTGCCTGGTATGGCTTTGAGCTGTGATCCTCAGATCTCAGCCTCCTGTGTAGCCAGGAGACACTGGTACCCGGCTTGTTGTTGTTTTTAATGTGCTGTGCGATTTTTTTTGTTTCCTTTGTATGTTCTTCCCCCTATGATATATTCACTGTCATGTGTGAGACTCATATCTGTAATTAACCACCAGAAAACTGGAAGTGGTGCTGTGGCTCAAGTGGTAGAGGGACAGTGCCCAGGCCGAGTTAAAGCCCCACGACCGACAAAAAAAAAAGTGTGTGTGTGTGTGTGTGTGTGTGTGTGTGTGAAGTTGGACTTCACCAAAATTAGAAAAAAAAATTGGTTCAGTATTGGGGCTTAAGCTCAGAGCCTGGGTTCTGTCCTTGAGCTTTTTCACTCAAGGCTGGTGGTGCTCTACAATTTGAACCACACCACTCCATTTCTGATTTTCTGGTAGTTAATTGTAGATAAGACTTTCCAGCCCATGCTTCAAACCTTAATCCTGAGATATTAGTCTCCTGATTAGCAGGACTCACTGGTCTTGACTAATATGCACACTGCTATATACTTCTTGTCCTCAATTCATTTTAATAAAGCCTTGTAACCACACTTGAAGAGAGTACAGTGTGCATACTCTTTTTTTTAGCATTTTTTTTAGTGTAAAGGTGATATACATAGGGGTTACAGTTACATAAGTTAGGTAATGACATCTTTTTTGAACAGTCTCATCCCTTCCCTCATTTTCTCCCAGTTTTTCCCTCTCAACATAGTGTAATGAGACAAAGGGCCCAAAAATCAAAAAGGATAAAATGTGGAAAACAAACGGGGAAAAATAAGAACTGAAAACAGTACAATAAAAAACATCTTGTTTTTATTTTTTCGAATTCATTTTTATAAGCATTTTGTATGATCATAGGCACATAGCTATTGAGCTCTTGTGATAACTCTTAAGAATATCCTCCTTTGGTCTCAACAGTGTGAATGTTTAGAGTCTTGTTTAATTAATCATGTCCAAGTACATTTTTTGTCTTTTACTATCCATTGGGTTTACTTGTAGATGTATAGGCACATTCTAATTATTATAAATGAGAGAAACTATACAGCCTATGTTTCTTTGGGTCTGGCTTACTTTGCTTAATATAATTGTTTTTTTCTTGTTATTTTGGAAATAAACTACCATGGACATTCCTGGGGATGTCTCTGAATCATGATCCACTGGATCTTAGACTTCTGATTAGCTAGTATTGCAGACATGAACAACTAGTAGCTGGCTCTTGTTCTTACTACTAGAGGGCATATGTAGCCCTGCTTATAAGGCACAGTACTTTGAGATGTTCTTGTGAACAATCTATGTATACACAAACCTCTCCTGAATCTACCTGTTCAAAATATTATCACTTCCCAACACTGTAAAATCTTGCAAGTTTTTTCAAGCTACAATAATACAGGTTCTTTCTCTGATTGTCTTTTTGTTTGGCCTCTTAGAGACTTACCCTTTACATCTGTAGCTTAGCATTCAGCACATACTTTGGAGACCCTTGAGCAAACTTGTAGTTTTAAAGCTTCAAAGGTAACATGTCTTGCAAACCTCTCTCAGCCTCCATTCTGTGTCTTGAGTCTTGGATCTGTAAGACAGGTGCATTCTACTTGGGCTTCCCAGTCCTGATCTTTGGAAAGTGTGTCCAGGCAGAAAATAGGTTATCATAGCATCACCTAACTGTTTTTATTCCCTGTAATAAGTCAGGGATCACAGTACCCTGCTCTTATATTATGTCCACCTCTTTTATATTTATCCAGTCTCCAAGCTGTTTATAGTATGAGAGCATGTGGAGTGCCAATTATGCTATCATGTCTGGAAATTAGACTATATCTATTTGTTTAATAAAGTAAGAACAATGTTCTGTGATAAGGAAATTGTCCCTAAAGCAAATGAAACTGAAAAAGATTAAAGATAAAACCATTATATACACATACTAGGAAAAACAAACACAAATGAAGGAATGTATAAGGATATCAATATTAAACGTATTCAAGAGCATTGAATGAGATAAATGACAACAGTTTAGTGAAAAAATTACAATCACAATGAAGGTCTTGTAATAGTCCTTCATCTTGGCACACCCCTTCCTCACAGCAGCAGAGCTTAATATATGACAGCTTCTCTGGAGAGGAAATAAGAATAGTCAATCGACACATGAAGAAATGTTCATCATCTCTGTCTATAAAAGAAATGCTAATCAAAACTACATTGAGATTGAACCTCACCCCAAGAGGATGGCCATTATCAAGAAAAAAATAGTCCCTGCTAGAAGCCATGTGACCAAAAGGGAACACTACTACACTGTTGATGGGAATATAAACTGGTTTAACCACTCTGGAAAGCAGTATGGAGGTTCCTCAAAAGACTAAACATAGAGCTTCCCTATGATCCACCAATCCACTCCTAAGCATTTACTCAAACAAACAGAACAAGGCCACACTAAAGCTACCAGCACAACTATGTTCATTGCAGCATTATTTAACATAGCTACAATATGGATCCAACCCAGATGCCTTCAGTAGATGGATGGATCAAGAAAATGTGGTATATATACACAATGGAATTCTACTCCATCAGAAAGAATGAAATTGTACCATTTATAAGGAAATGGAAAGAGTTGGAAAAAAATGATTTTAAGTGGAGTAAACAGACCCAAAGAAACATAGGCTCCACAGTTTCCCTCATTTTTAATAATTAGTGTGTGTCTAGGATATTCTTATCAAAGGAGCACAATAGCTCAATAGCTATGTACGTCTGACCATATAAAATGATGATAATCGAGCTGGCCTGTGGTGGCTGACGCCTGTAATCCTAGCTACTGAGGAGGCTGAGATCTGAGCATCACAGTTCAAAGCCAGCTGGGGCAGAAAAGTCCTTGAGACTCTTATCTCTGATAAAGCACTAGAAAACCGGAAGTGGTGCTGTGGCTCAAGCCGTAGAGCGCTTGCCTTGAGCTGAAGAGCTGAGGGACAGTAGCCAGGCCCAGAGTTCAATCACCGACCCCCCCCCCAAAAAAAAATGATGATAATCGAAATGAAGTCTAAGAGGTAGAAATAGGAGGTTTTGTTGTTATTTTTAATGTACTGTGTGAAGTTCTTTCTTTTTTCTTTCATTTTTTAAAAATTTGTTTTATCCCCTGTTGTCACCGATTTTAATTTTGGTATTCTATGTCTTGTATATACATTTATCTGATTTGGGAAAGGGAAGGGACAACAAAATGGTGAAGAAAAATGACAAAGAGTGAATCACTGCAACAGTGATACTCACAAGATACTATGTGGGAAATGAACTTTACAACCTAGAGGGAAGGCCAAGGGGAGGAAAAATGGGAGAAAAACAAGAGAGGGAATAACAATGCTCAACATGAAATGTACTCATTACCTTACTTACGTAACTGTAACCTCTCTATACAGTACTTTTACAATAAAATTAAATTTAAAAAAAATGCACAGAAACAGCAGTGATAGAGAATGACTTGTGTTTCTAAATCATGGTCAGTCAGGCTCACTATAAGACAACTAATTAATCACATTTAATAAGTTAATTGCTATATTTCAGACCCTTTATTGCATCATTTGAAGTAATTCCACAAAAACACGGACATAATTAAAATAAATTACAAAGATAAATTTAAAGGCACATTTAAATATACCAACTATGAGCTATTCTAGGATTTAAAGGATCAGGACCATAAGATATATTTTAAAGATAATGTAATTATAAAGTTTGGATTTGTTATGTAATTAGATCTATAGATAAATAAAATAGAAATTCCAAAACACCCTCCATATCTGTGAGAACTTAATATATGACAACAGTAGGAAAATCCATTGGGAAAACAATGGATTTCTCACTAAGGTAGGTTAGTGAACTCACAGAGTATTTAGTAAATCATGAAACTGTGTGTCTGTTTTATACCAAAATTAATCCAGGTATACCAGCAATTTAAGCAAAGGTGGAGTAAAATGATTATTCAATATTCTAGGTTGGAAACTGATAAAAACTATATGCAGTAAAGAAAATAATACATTAATTTTAGTTTTGACTAAAGGGACCAAATTGTAGCTGAAAAAAAAGGGGGGCAAAATGTTAGTCTCTGGTCTCTTGTTAGTCTCAAGATAGTATCCTCTCAGTTTTAAAATAGTGGCTCTCAAACTTGAATATCTAAGGAACTTTAAGTACAGATTGCTGGACCCTGCCTAGAATTGATTTCCTCTCTTTTCTTCTTGCCTTCCTTTCCTTTTTTCCTTCCTCCCCTTCTGTCCTGCTTTCCTGACTTCCTTTCTGGCTTTTTTTTCTGTTATTGTTTTCTTGTTTTCTTTTGTTTTTTAGATATAGTCTTGCTATGTATCCCTGAATAGCCTCCAACTCTTGAGGTCTGGAAATTTAAGTGCCATTCTATACGCTTTAGAATTTAGCAGTTATAGAACAATTGAGGGTCAAGAATTTACAGTTTGAACAAATATCCAGATGATTCTGATACTGCTGTCCAGAAACCACATTTGAACATCATTTTTCCCAATGTTCCTCCTAAATCTTCTCTGTATACGTGTGTGCCTGCATGTGTGTGTGTGTGTCTGTGTGTGATTACTCAGTGCTGTTTTTCTTCACCACAAGTCCTAATTTAAACAAAAGTGGTGAAGTGACTTAAAATATCAGTGTTGCCTTTCCCAGCATTCAGGAAAACAATAGCTTATGCAAAGATAATACATACAGTGTCATGTGTAATAACAGATGAAGTAATCAAAATGAATAACAAAAAAAGATTAGTCAAATCAATATTATCTACTCTAATTTATCTATTCTATTATTTATTTATTCTACTTAACCATAAGAAAGTGTTTCTTTCTCTTTATTTAATATTTTGTCCAAATATTCTGTCATTAAATTTAAAAACAAATGGCATAGTGTATTAAGAGGCACACACATTCATAAAATGTCTCCATTGTGAAAGAACATTGGCGGTTTGTGAGTAATGGATTTGTTGGCAGGGAAGGGATCTGAGATAGGAAGGAAAAATGATTCTTCTATGTTCTGTTACACTTTTTAAAATTCTTTTGCCATTTATAAAAAAATTAAAATTATTCTAAATTTACTAAATCATTAGCCCCACATAGTCGTTATTTTGACTCATGATGAGTAAAAGAATAAGACAGTTGGAAGGATGATGAGGTAAGAGTCTGAGATTAGAAAGCACTACTTCAAACCTTGTGATCCTGGCTTTGGAGGATCTCTGCACCAAGTCAGAACTACAGCAACTGGTAGATTAAGTGAGAAGAATGCAAGTGTGTCATTGAAATGAATTGAAAGCATATTATGTAGTGTTTCGGCAGCTTCATATTTAAGTTGCTTTATGAGCAAGTTAATTTATGAATATATATTCCACAATTTCCTCAGTAAACTAGATTTCAGAGTTTCTGTCCTCTCCATTATCCTAGTATGCAATTCTAGACCTCATAAGTCTTCCTAAAACAGTTTGCTAAAAGTGACAATTTTCCTTTCTTTTCTTTGTAAATTCTTAGTTCTTTATAATATATTTAATGTGTTTCCTTGTAAGGAGGCACTCTAAATCTTATAGGGTCTGTAGTTATGATTACCACTATTGTAACTAATTTAGGTACTCATGAAATAGCAGATTGTGATTCATCTGAATAAATCCTTCAGAAAGTCCATGTCTTCTACTGAAAAGAATTCAGATGACATAGCAGTAGTAAATGTGATACTGGATGAATCTTGTGATTGGCCACTAATGTGTTTTTTTTCACACATATCTGAATCACATATATATTTTATGAATCTAAGAAGAGGATTGCAGAAGATTATAAAAGACTAAAAAGAATACATGTATTTTCATGTTCAGGAGTTACAGTACCATTGTGTAATTAGTAGTCAGCTTTTAGATGAAGTATGACTTCAGACTGTGTCGTTTTCCTCTGTTCATGCTTCTATAAAATATGTTGCTGCCCTGCTTGTCTGGAATGTAAACAAGGAAAATTATGAATTGGGAGGTAAAGAACGAAATCAACTATGGGTCTCTGAAACATACATATATTTTCCTCACAAGTGGTTGTGATACCTACATTTATTCCATAGACTACATGGAATAAGTTATACTTCATTAGAGTCTTGAAGCTTATCTGAAGATCAAATACAGTAGCACTTTTGCAGATCAAATCATATCAGGTAAATGCATGATGTTTACTATTATCAGAAATAGTGTTTGATGGAAGTGGAGCTGTGGCTCAAGTGGTAGAGCACTCACCTTGAGCTGAAGGGCTCAGGGGGCTCAGGGACAGTGTCCAGGCCCAGAGTTCAAGCCCTACAACCAATTAAAAAGAAAAAAGAAAAGAAATTGTGTGTGATTATTTTTAAACATTGAGTTGTAATCTTATACGTATAACAAAACAAATTTCTCTTGTGTATATTTCCTAGCATATATTTGTCCATTAAAATAATTACAGAGATACGTGTATTTAAGTGCAAAGCTATTTGGACACTGAACTTTAGCTATCTGCTAGGGATAAAATGGAAGATCTCCTTTAGCATCTTTGTTTTCATTTAGCTACTAGCAGGTAAAACTAATTTGTGATCATTTTAGTTAGACTTCTAAATTTCTAAAGTTCTGATTTCTAAATTTCCAAATACTCAATTCAGTGAATGTAATGCAACTGACCTCTACCTTTGCTGACTCTTTCCCTCTCCTTCCATATGTCTCTTTGCTCGCTTATAAGCCTCCAGGGCCTCATGCAGTTACTTTATTGGTTTTGTTTGGTTGGTTGCTTGCTTGCTTGTTTTTAGTTTGGGAATTTTATTGTTGTTGTTTGTTTGGAGTATAGAAGATAGAACCTGGGGCCTTGTACATGCTAAGCAAACATTCTACCTAGAGCAACACACTCAGCCCACATTAAGCTCTTGATTATATGCATTAATGGATAGGAGCTAGTGTATACATAGTCCCAAATGGTGGATAATCCAAAAACCATTAATACTTGGCTTTGAAGTGTATTTAGTAATGTTTTAACTTGTTTTTATCCTCCTAATTATATTTTTCTAATGTTGCCATTAGGGGAGGGGGGCACAGAACAATGGGAAAGGACTGTGGGAAGCCAGATTGATAGGATTATTTTTGAATTAAAATGTTAGTTTGGATAAGTTCCATATTAATGATTGAGAGTTGTCATCATAGCATTCAATCTATGGTCTAACACCGTACTTCACAAATTCAAGAAGTATTTGTTAAATGAAAAATTACAGTTTTTCATAGCAGTTTTCTTTATAGTAGTAACCATGCATGAATCAGGAAGAACTCTTTTCAGTGAAGAACTTTTACCTCATCCCACTCCTTTCAGCCTTACTTTGGTAGAGATGAATATTTCCAAGTCATGGACATTTTCCTAGGGTATTGCAGATTTACATACTCTTCAGCTAGCAGAGTCTCACAACCAGATCCTCACAGGCAAAGATTTAACCTAGGAACCCTTTGAGAAAATATTGTTATTATAAAATGTAAGGAGGCCGTGTATTTCTTTCCATGGCAATAAAAATATCTAAAGTAACAAATCATAATGTAGAACATGATTTCTCAACATGGCTATACTTTTTCTGAGGTCTGCAGGTGAGTGGCTATAAGTACAGGAGGGCATATTTTTAAGGGGGAAGTTTTACACACTTGATGAAATTCTCAAAGGAATCCACCACTCTGCTCTTCTATTACAGAAAGTAGGACTGAAGTTTTTACTCTTGTATCATGGGGTGGGGGTGGGGGTCTGTGTTGGTATAGGGGCTTAACCTCAGGGCCTGGGCACTGTCCTTTGGCTGTTTTGCTCAAGGCTGGTGCTCTGCCACTTGAGCCACATCTCTAATTCTGTCTTTTTCCTAGTTAATTGGAGATAAGAGTCTCACAGGCTTTCTTGCCCAGACAGGCTTCGAAACTTTTATCTTCATATCTCAGCCTCCTGAGGAGTTAAGATTACAGGTGTGACCCAGCAGTGTCTGATTATTGTATCATTTTTATGAAAATTTTAATGAAAAGGTTTGAATAGGGAATAGAACTCTCAAAAAATAATTTTATTTCTATAACTGTAACTAATTGTAAACTGAACCCTAACATAGGTTGGAAAGTCAGAGAAAGTCTGGAAAGATAGTATATAAAGGGACAACAACCAAAGTATATGTGACAACATAACTCTGGCCACACAAGAAGCAAAGAAAGCCAAGCCACAACCTCCACAGCAAATCAGTCCAAAAACAGATATTATGTATAACTGTGTATTTCTCTATTTTCTCCCTTTCCTACTCTACTTCCAACAAAAACCAATCAGAAAAAGCCAAATATGCTCCTCAACTCAATCATATACATGATCTCTACTTTTAGTGAGCCAGCTCCCCTACCTACAAGCTTCAATCAGTCATAACTAATATGTCTTTCCCCTTTTTCTTTCCTGACTATAAATCTTTCTCACTCTCTGAGCTGCTTTAGATTTCCTGCCAAACACAAGTGATAGAAGCTGACTCCTTTGCTATAGCAAGCTCTGAAGAATTTTTCTCTGCTTATTCTCATTTATTCTACTGTGCACTAAAATTTCAGTTTCTAGAAAAACTTTTTTATCCTGGAATTTATTTTCCACCATGATATCATGAGGCTGAAAGAAAACCACTAAAGAGATATTTCCTAGAGTTTAGCTCTTTTCCAAGAATAACATTTTAAATGCATCTTTTATTTTTAAGAATAGTCACATCCATCTGAACAAGTTGATAATACAGTAGTTTGGTAAGAATGGTTTATTAGTAACATAGATTTGGACAACATAAAATTGGTGAGTTAAGTCATGGAGATTTCACTTGGAGTGGAGGCAGGGGTCCTTCTCCGTTCTGATGGTATAAGTATTCTCTGCTCTTTGTATGCGTATGTTTTGTTATTCAGTTATGCTGTGATATTTCCTATCTGTCTTACCTCACCAAAGCCAATCACATGTGACCTGGGGGAGAATTTATGAGTATTCACTATACCTCCACTGAGGTACACATATACATACATGCATGGATGACATGCATGTTTACTATGATGGACATGTGTATGTGTATGTGTGTGTGCGCGTGTGTGTATGTGTGTGTAGTGATTGAGACTGAACCCAGGACCCATGCTAAAGATGCCACTACTACTGAGCTACACCCCTAGTCCCTATTTTTATATGACTATAGATATTAGTATTTATAAATATTATGTCCATGATAATAAATCTGTTTTTAACAAACATTGACATAAAATACATCATAATTAGCCAGGTGCTAGTAGCTTATAACTATAATCCTAACAGCAATTCAAGAAGCTGAAAGATCTGAGGATCAAAGTTTGAAACCATCCCAGACAGACAAATTATGCCCCATTAACCAACAATAAACCTTCAGAAGTGGAGGTGTAGTAGCTCAAATGCTAGAGCACCAGCTATGAGTGAAAACTCCAGGCAAGAGTGCAAAGCTGAGTTCAAGTCCCAGGACTGGCACAAAAAATAGATGAAATAAGATACATTTTTTAACTTTTTCATGGCATTTAATATGACTTGCAAAATGGTACATTCTATGCCATGTTTTTATGGCTCTTAGATTATAGTCTATGTAGTTTGTTAGAATATAAACACAGCATGGGGGATAAAAACCTAAGTAGTTGTGATTCCTCTATACATCACCTTTATAGTAAAAATAAGTATATTAGAAAAAGTTGCCCCTAAGTTCCAGCCCCATGACCAACCAAAAAAGACAAAGAAAAAGATACACTGTACACATAAACTGCTTTGTTAAATGGGGCAAACAAAAAAATGTTTAAGAAAACATGACCATAGTGGTTTTAATGTGCAGCTTCTTCCTGGAACTTGACCCCTGCGCTCCCACCCATCCTGGCAGCAGCACATTATAATTTGGGTAGCCTTATTTTGCAGTTTTTTATCTTACACAGGAGCCTTAAAAAAAAGTCAAAATGGCATATCTTTAGAGAGACCTTCTGCATTTCTAAATCTGTATCTGTTTTTATATATATAGGTCTAGTGATACAGAAAATAAAATTCAATAAACCCATGTTATTTTCAGATTTATTACATGTGACTTGACCAAATACAGTCTAGATAGATACATACACCCTAAGTGTGTGAGGATTTCCCTCAGTGGAAGTCTCATTGTAACTATATACTTAAAGATACCAAGGACCTACTGTAGTAGAAGTCAGAGCAAACAGAATGGCAAGGGAAGTTTTTATATGCTTTTCTCTCCCAATGATTAAGTGCATGGTTGCCATTGGCCCAATGGCTTAACATGCTAGGGAAGTAAATTTGAAAGTAAACACAAGTGAGCTGAGATGTAGAGAGAAAGAACTTCTTATGTAGTTGTTCTCATGGTGGAATCCTCATCCCAACAGTATCTAAAATAGAATCCCAGTAGCTCCTAGAAACAAGTTCAAACTAAAAAATATCAACTCTTTGCTGGTGGCTCACACCTAATTCTAGCTAAATGGAGAACATCATGCTTTAAAGCCACCAGGCCAGGATAAGGCACCAGAACAAAACATGAAAGGACCAGTAAAAAATAACCCCAGAGGGGTTCAGAACTATGGGTTAGAGATTAGGGAATCAGAGCCCTCTACACCTGTTACTATGAAGTTCTATCTGACTCTCCTGGTAACACACAACCAGCCTGTCAAGTTTGCCTGCCTCCATTTCAGTAGCAAGCATCTATCTCCTATGTCATTGTTGAAAATTATAGGGAACTGATTATGGAAACATGACATTTGCATTACCTTGGTCCTGAAATAGATTCTAGTATTTTCCAACAATGTATAGAAATATATTCAGTGAAAACTGTGACTCAATGTGAGTAAAATCCCAGTGACAATTGAAATAGTCTAGAGCAGTTTCAGAAAGTAAAATTATGCAATTTCATTCTTTGTTAGAATGATTCTCAGATTAGGAGGGATAAGAACAGTTGTTTTTTAGTGGCTCTCTGAATACTGTTTTTAAAAAATTACCTAATAATTCCCTTTCCTGAAGGGAGAATAACAGAACAAAGTCTATGGACTTTCTAGAAACAAAAGTTGTAGTATGAATTAAAAAACACTGTTAATAGAGCCTCAATTTAATTTTTTCCATCTTACCATTAACTACTTCAGTCTTTGTGCCATAATTCATCAGCAGTTGTGAATTTAAATAATTTTCTCCCAGAGATGCCCAGCAGCTTTGGTTAGACCCAAGTTAAGAGCTAGGGCAGAAAACGTCAGCAACCTTTATCCCTACAGTTCTCAGTCAGAGCCACAATTCTAGCTGTACCGTAACTTGGAGTTAGGTTATCAAGGAGAATGTATCCTGTTCATATAGCTGTGTGGGACTCCATTAAATTACTAGTAAATCATTCAGTAAAATGATTCAGTCTTTGAAATATCATACTTTTAAATAGGTATTTATCTAAAAACAAGCTAAGGTTAAGGGACGTGTGCACATGTGTATGAGAGAGGAGAGAGAGAGGGAAGAAATGAAGGGGAGAGGAAGAGAGAAATGGAGAAAAAAGAATGAAGAATGTTCAAAGAGTATAGAAATTCACAGCATATTATGGTCATCTTTATGTCCAGTGCCTTCTGAACTTTTTATGTATGTGGAAAAACATCAATATACAGGGCGTATGTTCCATTCAGACTATTTTTGCAAAGGGCCTATTACATTTCTTCTGACAAACAGCTTCACACACTTGTGGTGAAAAATAAATTACTGTAATTTATTTTGGGGTGATAATTATTAGGAACTTATTTTTGGAATAAGAAACCTTAATAAAAGACTATGTACTGTCCCCTGAAAGGAAGAGAGAACATTCCTTATACTCAACAATACTCACTTAATGGTTCATTTATGTGTGTTTTGGGGTTCATTTAACCCCTAATTTAGGTTTCACATGTGTTCCCAGAAAGCCAAATTCATGATGGATGCAAAGCTATAGATTATAAAGAACGCTCAGAAAGCAAATTTGAATTAAGTCTATGAGACAGGTTAAATATCTCCCATTAATGTATTCTTCAGAGCTCTTAGAAAAGTAAATGTGAAATTGAAACAATGTTATTTATTTTACAGCCCATCCTTTGTAATTTTACTTTGTAAAGAAGTGAAAGATGAAAATAACTGGACCATAATTATAAAACTTCCATATTTGAGATTGTTCTCATAAAATTAATATAAAGGATAATCAGAATAAATTAATTTTAAAAGAATGAATACAAAGAATACCAATGTAAAAAAGAATCTACACTCAGTCAAGAAGATACTCAACCCCAGAGAACATTTTTGGCTAAAATTTTTTTGGGGGGTCCTGATACAGAATTTCAGTCCTGTGTTTATTCCATATTAGGCCTGGGATATTTAAAAATTATAAGCTTTGAAAAGCATAAACAATAGCAAATTAATATCATAGAGCAAAAAATATTGTTCTTTTGTGTCCAAATCTTAACCAGTGCTGTAATTTCATCATCATGCATCACTTGGTATGCCTTTGTAATGTTTGTTAAATTAGTTTGACTGTAGCTTTTCTATATTACTTGTTTTTATAATAATAATGTACTGATATCTCACTAACGAGTCATACAAGGAAAAGGATATGAAGAGCTAGGATTTAACTTAACTTTTTCTCTATAACACATTACAACCATGTTGGATTAAGACTATACTCATTGAAACCTCAAATTGGTCAATTTCTAAATAAATTTGATGGGGGAAAAATATATTTTATCTTGGTGTTTCTATGGGTCATACAAAAAGCAGTAACACTATGAGTTGTTATTCATCCTCTTGGTATAGCAGCTTAATTACACAAGAAACTTAAAATTGAGAATAATCGTATGAGTTACAAAAATAGAAATTCCCCTGTTTTTGAATGTAATACTTCAAGACAGTCATTTTATTTGTGCAAATTTTAATTACTAGATCTAGTAAAATATGAATTATTTTATTATCACAGTGATACAATATGAACATTGAAATCTGCAGGTGTAACATACATCAAGCAAGATTAATAATATCAAGCAATTAAACTGAACCTTTTATTAAGGGAAATAGAAATGTTTAAATGCTACCCCCAAGTGTAACTTAAACTCCACTAAATATTTTAAAATTCATAAATAACATGTTAATTATAGAAGTGGCTTCTTTATATGATCTTATTTCTTAGAGTAAGTTTTCCTTTCTAAGAATACAAAAGCTTACTGAAATAATTTCTAATAGTTACATATTCCTTGAAGGGCTGAGTTTTAATTTGAGTTTTAAGCTCAGTGTAGAAAACAGAATAACACAGGAATTTTTTGTGTTGTAAATATATGTATGAAGTGAATCCAATCGTGATTAAGAAGACTAGTAGTTTCACAGTATTCCATTTGGTCATATGGTTCTTGTGAAAGATTCTCAGAATTTGACCTTAATTTTTCTATGATTGTATATTAAGTAAAAGGAACTACTTTTTACTTTCATGTCATTGCATGTACAGATTGTTAGCAATTATATATAAAAGTCACATACTATTTATCTAGTGACAAATTATATTTTCTTAGGTATTGGGGTTTTCCTCCACATGTTCTGAATTATTTTTGTGTCACCAATTGCAATTGTGTCTGGACTTCAGTTTAGTTCTGCTTTTGCTTCTCAGTAGCCTTACAGGTGGCTTTACAGTACATTTAACGAGACCTTGGTAAACTTCACATAAAGCATTTAGTGGAATATATAAAGCTCTTTATAAAGACTGTCCTAGATTTCCTGCCTTTCTTTCCTACCTTTTCCTCTTCTCTTTCCCTCTTCCTCTTTCCTCCCCTTTCCTCCCCAACACACACACACACACACACACACACACACACACACACACAAATCTGGTTCCTGATCTAGAATTATTTAACAAAGTATTTGGCAAGGTAAAAATTGGAATTAAGCAGTATGAAAATTTAGTAAAGCCTCACACCATAGATTACACATTAAGTATAAAAATACTAAAGTCTTAGTTTTTTGTAGTTTTGATGATGTTAACAAATGAAACAGTGATACTCACTAGACACTATGTTGAAAATAAATTATACAACTAGTGGATGGGGATGGGAGGAAAAAACTGGGAGATAGCGAGGGAAGGAGTGACACTGTTTAAAAAGAAATGTACTCATTACCGGACTTATGTAACTAAAAAAACCTTTGTACATCACCTTTATAATATATAGATCTATATATCTATATAACATATCGATATATTATATATTTATATTATATATTTATATTATATATATTTATATATATTATATATTTAAAATATGTAGATAGTTTGACCCAAAAAACAATAAGAACTATTTTATTCAGTGCAAATTAGAATTTGCATTTAGTCTTCCTGCCAGTGCTTCAGTGAAGACTGCTGCATGCAGGTTTGTTTTGGTTGGGTCACTTTGAAACTAAATTCATACAACCCCCATCAGCAGAAATGTTGCAGGAGAAGTTTGGGCAGTAACTGAACATTTTGACATAGAAATAATAGGTTTATAAATGTTTTTTTTAAAAAATAAGCTACTTTATTTGCTCTTGAAGCATTATCTATAATGAAACTAATACCATTATTGTCCCTATGAAAATAAAAGAAATTTGAGCTATAAGGGAGGCTGGAAAGATAGTATTGTATTCCCATTGTGTATTAACCTTCATTTGTTTTTCATCGACGGAATTTTCTTACAGTGATGTGAGTCAAATGACTGAGTACCCAAGTTCTAAATGTGTAGTCATTGAGGAATGCAAATATCTGTGTCAATTAAAAGTCCTCTGCAATGCTACACAAAATGATTAACTCTTGTGCTTGTTTGTTTTGCCCATCCCCAGTTCTTCTAACACTTACTGCAAGACCAGTTAATACCTTGCAATTAAGGAAAACAACTTTTCGATAGTTTTTTTTTCTTTCTGGAGTAGTAAATATTAACATATGTAGATGCAATCTAATTATTTCTATTGATTAATTTGATAATATGAATAAAACTGTTAAGTATTTGATAACATTATTGCTAATAAACTATGATACATATGTGTGGTTTATCACAGCTATAGCTCCTTTTTGTAAAGAACATAATATTTGATACATATTTTTGCCCTACCTTAGCCCCACTAATACACTTGGTTTCAATTGTACAAAAAAACTAGTATCTCTTAACTAGTTCTAAAATAATTTCTTCTACCCTATATTGTACTAGAAATTTAGAGTTTTTAATTCTAAATTTGCCATGTGTTAGAATCACACAGAATTCTTTCTTCAATTCCTAGATAATAGGCGTGGAAGAAAATTGTAACTGTTGTATAAAAGTAGGAATAAATAGTTTAAAACATACCAAATCTAATTGCTGTTATTTTCCTATAAGTGCTAGATATAAACTTCTTAATATGATTTATTGAAAGTTTAAAATATCACTACTGTGTTCCACAATTACATGTAAGCATTATTTAGTATTATTATCCTGTCCCATGGTCATAGAAATCAGCATAAAAAACACTGCTCAGAACATTGTTTTGCTAATCTGATATAGCTATCTACACTTGACAGAGAAATATGTACAGTAGTTGACGGAGAAATATGTACAGTAGTGCTGACTTTTTCTTGTATTAATTTTTAACTGAAAGTTTTAAATAAAAATAAAGGATGAGAATGAATTTGATTATATTAATTTGCCATTGAATTTTTTTAAATCTAAAATAATAGCAACAAAACAATCAGTACAGATCATGAAAATTTCAAAATTATACTTTTAATTTATAATCTTACATAATGGTACTAGATCAACGACACATCCATTTTCTCTTTTCTTTTTGAGAATTTGTCACTTCTATAAAATATGAAAATTTTAATTCTATTAAACCTGAAATTCTTTTGTCTTTTTGAGCATACAAATGTCTTTTATACACATAAAAATAATGTTTAACAATTGTGACCTAGTATGGAATTCTAAAGTTAATTTAAAAGCTGAAAACATAGATTTTTACTTCATTACATTTTTAATACATGTTTTATTTAAAACTCAAAATGTGTTTATTTAAATAAGTGTTTATTTAAAACTCAAATTTTATTGTAATATATTTTGTGTATATATTTTCTCACTGTGCCCGATTGTTATTTTTTCATATTAACATGAGAAAAATGATCACTCTTTGTGTGATTCTCAAAAGACCTATTTCCTGAATTTTTGTTTTGTTGCTCTGCAGACGGTGGGTGCGGCTGCTGTTTGGCCGAGAATTCCCTCTGCAGGATCTTCTGGTGGTCTGGGATGCCTTGTTTGCAGATGGCCTTAGCCTAAGTTTAGTGGACTACATCTTCATAGCTATGTTACTCTACATCCGAGATGCTTGTGAGTATTAATGACCTTACCTTCATTTGACTAGGTGATCGTGACTTTTCAAAATGTTTTGCTTTTTAAATACACTATATTTTATTACCTGATCTGTATACATTTACCTTTTTATCATAAAAACTATGTAAAAATCAAAGAAAAACATTAAACATCTTTTCTGTTAGTGAACCATATACATACTAGGATATATGATTTTATCCTGAAAGAATTGGAATATTCTTTAGAACCATTTTCCTAAACACTTTACCCCTGCTTTAATCTCCTCATTACACACATTTGTGAAGTGCATATATAAAAGCTAGTATTTCAGATATGTTTAGAGCTCCACCTTCTGACATACAGTGAGTATCCAGAGATACTTATTGGGAGTTTTTTTTTATAGTATCAATACATTGCCAATAAAAAGAAATAAATCTGGAGTCTTTGACTACTTTCCAGTAAAATTTTAACAAAATTTATTTCCAAAGGTATAGTGTCCCATGGTAGAAGTGCTCCATTTCTTCAGGTTCCTCCATGAGTGCGTATCATAGCTAAAAAGCCAGTGCCTGCAAATGCTCTGCAATCCTCAGCACGAAGAAAGCATCAGTGTATGTTTTAAATTTAAAGATACCCTGAGTTTTTTTTTCCTTCTCAAAAAAAATAAACACAGTTCACAGAACAAGATTTGTCAGCCACGGTATAATTAGAAAAGATTATACAAATTGCTTGATTGAATTAGGAAATATAAAACTATTGTATAGTAGGACTTTGTAAAGAAAAACAACATATAATTTGAAGTTATTCTTAATCATGACTGTTAAATCTGCCTTTTGATTTGTTAATGAAATACCAAATGTTCTTTTGATATGTCTGGTAACATTAATATGCCTTAAATTTTTATGTATTTTTAATTCCTTCCAAATTATTTAGAAATTTTATTTTGTTTTTTGCTTTTCTTCTCCTGTGTTTGGGTTTTAACGAAGTGGAAGTTCCTTCTTTTGGAACCAGACCTAATCACATAAGAGCATAGAAAAGATAAGAAGGCATCCTTGGATAATAGAGAGGAATGTTTGGGTAGATGTGATAAATGCTGGATAGTAAATACTAATCTCCCTTTTAAAGTATGTTTGCTAAAATTTTAAGTAATAAGTTTATTTTTTATTTTTTTCCAAGTTAAACAACTATTGAAATATATTCAGATTTTCTGTAATCTTAAACAATTAACAATTTGCTCTTTTCATAACTTTGGCACATCACTCACATATATTTAATTTAATCATCCTGTCTCTTATACTAAGATCTACTCTTAATTTCATAAAACATGGCAAATTTTTGGCAGCTGAAGCCCCTACACATTTTTAATCTTTCTACTGATGATTTTATAAAACATGGGCACATGTGGGAAAGTGCAATAGTAATGAAGCTGTTCATTCATTTCAAAATTTAGCCTAACTTATTTTAATTTTGTTGGTTAGAACTGTAACAGTGGATGATATATTGTAAAGTGAGAGGGAATATTTGTTATGTATTTAAGATTGCCTTTGTCCTAAAGAAGCATGCCAGCCAGTAGGGAAGACTAACATAAACACCTGTAAATGAACACACCTGATGCTGCAATTGAGAGGACAGGTAGCATAAAAATTGAAGGAGAAACACTGAGCTCCCTCTGGGCAATCTGTGAGAGAAGAGAGAAAATAATGTCTATGCATTCCATGCAGAAGGAATAACATAACCAGAGCCCTGGAAGTGAGAGGCTGCTTAATGGGGATGTGTGCATGTGTTTCTACAAGTGATTTTGTAGCAGTAGAGTACAAAGAGAGTGAGTGAGATCATTAGGCTGAAGAAGTGAACAGGAGAAATCAGGATAAACACTTTTAACCTATAAGCAACAGAGTTATTGAAATAGTCAGTGCAGAAGTATTTGAAATTATTCTAGCAGCAGTGTGTAAAGTGAACTTGAAGAAGAAACGGCTAGAGCAAGGAGATCAGACAAGGTTGATATGACAGTAGTCTAGCAGGAAACAGTAGGTTAGACAAATCATCCATGCTTAACTCAGTGTGACTTTTGACTAAACATAAAAGGGAAAATGGAAAATCTAAATCAATCACCTACTTGGAGGCTTGAGTGTCTGAGTCATTGGTTAGGAAATATAAAGATAGCAGGTTTTTAGTAGTATTTTGGCAATGCTGAGTCTAAAATACATATGTGAAATCATAACCCAAAGACTTAGAAAATAAAGCTCAAGATCAGTGTCAGTGTTATAGACTGAATTTTGCAAGTAATCAGCATGTATTTGTTAGCTAAAAGGTGCCACATTATCCTATTTTGTTTGCAACAGTCTTGATTTACATCTTTTACTCCAATGTAGTAATTATTTTATTTTCTATTATCAAAGGTATTCCTGTTAATATCAAAGAATTATATAGACAACATACTTTATGAATACATTAAAAGGAGAATTGGGCAAAGGGGAAACTCTACATTTAACATCAGCATTTAAGAGTCATAAATGAGCAGTAGCTTGGACTGTAACCTCAAAGAACTGTATAGTCTGTGCCCTGGAGGAAGAATAGGTACAATAGTATATGGCTATAAAATGCCACTCAAACTTGTTACTGTGGAGTGATAGTTATTAGATACCTTTGCTGGAATGGACTCAGTGAAGTGATAGTGAAGAAGCAAACAGAAGTGAACAGTGATTGGACAATTAAGCAGTATAATAGCTTTTTTTCTTTATCTTTCTGTTGTGTTTTTTAACATGCATTTTCAGCTAAAAAGGTGGCCTAGAAAACAACATAATGGCTTGTATATAGTAGTCTTCTAAGAAAGACAAAATAATAGGAAAGAAGAGATGTAGTTTTTTGAGGGCTATTCAGGGGCAAAGAGAGTTGAAGCTCTGTCTTTAGAGTAAGTCCTAGGGCACATTGGAGGCAGGAGGCACTGATGGAAAGGCTCTAAGCTCATTTAAATTCTACTGCAATAGTAAGTACTAGTTTTTCCTCTTGATCCCATGGCTGAAGTCTATGAAGAGAAATTGTCTTGTTTGTTGAAGTTTCAACTTGGTTATTTTCTGTCTTTCATAGACATTTCACCCTCCGTATCTCCAGTGAGATACAGGATTTTATTCTTGGTCTTCCTTCTGTCTGCCAGCATCTAGAATAGGGCCCAGTGCATAATAAATCTTCAAAAAAATGAATGAAATAATTGAGGAAACAAGGCCCAGAGCTGATAGAAGAGAATGAGAAGGGTGTGAAAGATTATAGAGCAGGAATAAAACCTGATGCTGATCTAGGAAGGAAGCACTGGTCACTAGACCACTTCATAGGTAGAAAAATCAGAAAATAAAGGAATTCTGTGTTTGTAAAAGGAAAAAGAAAAGTTACCAGCTGTGAATGAGGCAAAACAGGTGTGGAGGAGTGACTGGGAGACATGATAAACACCGTGACAAGAACTCATGTAGCTAACTAAGATTCTGCAGAGATAAGTAATGGGTAGTAGCAGTGTTCTCAAGTTTGTGGTTCCCCCAGCTGTGCTCAGAAGTCCGGGCAAGATTAAAAGAAGGTAGTTGGTGGTTTTAACCTAGCTGTACCCTTAAATGGATTAGAACTAAAGAGAGAAAAGACAATAGGTGTTGTTAAGTACATTTTAAGACAGTAGTCTAGGATGGGTCAAGAGGAAAACAAGATCAAGAAACTGGGGAGAGATCAAAATATCAATGGATTGGCTGTAGGGCAGAAGAGAGATGAAAACATAAAACATTGTGGTCTCACAACAGGCCACAAAAAGTTCCAGATGTGGACAGCATGCTTGATATATGTGAAGGGATATAGTCACTTAGAAGATGAAGGGATTGTAAGAATGAATTTTGTTTCTCTGTTGTTCATTCACCAGGACTCAAGGTAGGAAAGAAGATATAGAAACAATTTTAAAGAGCTAGACACAGACACCAAACAAGTGCAGAAGAGTGGCTAAGAAAACATCTTTTATTCCATCAATATTATTCAGATAGCCATTCAGCCACTGTTTGGAATTCTGTTTGCCAGCCATTGAGGAACATAGATGACAGTGATGAAGAGGCCTAATTAATGCACTACATGAACTTTAAGGGATGAGATGTGTTATGAGGAAATGGGGGAAGCAATGGTTTGGAAGGGGAAGCAAAAGTAGTGGAGTTGAGGAGGCAATGATGTTGATCCTCATCTAGAGATTGAGAGTGAGAAAAAGAGGACACAGGGAGAGTTCACAGGAGGGCAGGATTGATGAAATGAATTTACACTGTAGGCCATAGTCAAGAACCAGGAGGAAGATGGGCAATTTACTAGACTCAGCATTCTAAATAGTGGCAAGTTTTCATTCCACACTGGGAAATTCTGAACCATGATGTGCTTTGAGGCATCCAGAGTAATAGTATTCAGCTATGCTCAGTAGTTTTAGGTTCATTCATCAAAAATTCTTAACCACGTCCCACTATTCAAGGCTCTGGGTATTGTTTGTGTAATTGTGTGCTTGGTAGCTCAGAAAATGTTTCACTGAACAAGAGTGAAGGAGCCTTCCTTTAACACAGTACTGTACTGAAGGGGATCAATCCAACTGGAGCAGTCAAAGTTCATAAGATGCTTATCTCCAATTAACCACCAGAAAGCCAAAACAGAGGTATGGCTCTAGTGGTAGAATGCCAGTCTTGAGCAAAAAAAGCTCAGGACAGTGCCCAAACCCTAAGTTCAAGCCCCAGTATGGACCCACACACATACACAGTATGACATAAATGACAAGTGTGAACTGTTTGGTGGTGGGAATCAAGGGAAGGGAGAAGGTGAAAGGAGAGGATTAAGGGAGGGGTAAGCAACATATATTTTTAATTTTTTTTGTAATTCACAGCATGCCACTTTCAATTTGAAATTATTCTCTTTCCTAAAAATGAATTTAGAAGTTCCACATTCTTTACAGAATCTTCTAGAGAAACAGGATTTGCCAGACATTGTAAGTGTTCCAGATGAGTGTGACAGTTGTACTGATTTATGGTGCTTTGAGAGCGCCCAGGCACCAGAGAAGAACAAAATAAAAGCAAGGGAAGGTCTTCTCTCCCTGGAGAGTATGACCATCTATACTTAGCTTTCTCTGGAGACTGAAGAGAGCCAAAGTTTTGGTTTTATTCATTATTTAATCTCTGTTCTCCCCAGCATCACCCCCATTGTTTGAAATCTCATGCTGTCTATTGCCATTTCCTTTCTTTCTTTTTTCTTTTTTTTTTTTCCTGGTGATTGTGGGGCTTGAACTCAGGGCCTGGGTACTTTCCCTGAGCTTTTTCACTCAAGGATAGCACACTACCATTGGGAGTCACAGTGCTACTTCTGTTTTTCTAGTGGTTAATTGGACATAACAGCCTCATAGACTTTCCTACCCAGGCTGGCTTACAACTGTGATCTTCAGACCTCAGCCTCCTGAGTAGCTAGGTGTGAGCCATCAACACCCAGCTATATTGTATACTAGCAAAGTCATAATAATCGAAGCCTTTAACTAGTTGAAGCATTGCTGTTGTTGATTGTTTTTTTCTGAGCAAGGAGCATTTTTTTAAATGTTTGGCATAACAAGCACCTTGCAAGGCATTTACACATTGGCATTGCTTTCAGTGTGGTATAACAAATTTCAAGAGCATCTCATAGTTTTCTTTGCTTATTATTCTAATATTATATTTAATCCATGATTATTTGTTCTAGATGCCTAATTCTTATGCAAATATAAGCATTTACATTTGTTCCTGAATATTTACAATACCCGGCCTTCTGGTCTGAGGAATTTTTTTAGTGTCTATTTGAGGCTTTTCTATCATGGTTGGTGTTTAGAAAACATGTTCATGACCTGACTTGACTTGTGTCATAGATCCACTTGCGGTGTTCTCTTCTAAGCATGCAGAAAAGGTGAAGAACAAGGCTTCCAGTTCCACAGTCCTAGATTTGGCCCTTCACAAGCCCTGTGGCTTGGCTTTATTTCTTATCCTAGCAGGGAGTTGTGATCAATAGCACTTACTTACAGGGGATTAGGAAAAGTCCAGGATGTTTACAAAATATGTGGCAAATTGCCATATATTCGTTCCTTTAAGAATCATTTCTCCATATGAAATTAAATTACTTAGAAAAAAAGTTTTTATACGATTACAACCATAGGTATAGTTAACTGTGAGTTAAATAGAAGTTACCCATTTATACTGCTTTAAACTTCCTCAAAAAAAAAACACAATCTCTGCTTATCTTTATTGATTTCACTCTTCTACTGGGAAAACTATAAACCTACTCCCTCAGACCTTTTCAAGAATAGTTGTGGGCATTTAAAGGTAGACAGAGGTGTCTGCCCTGCTTGATGTGGAGATATCACTACTCATCAAAGAGAAATTAGGCAAGAAAACAGAATCTGTTACCTAGCAGTTGTACAACCTTTGTATAGCCTTATAAATGGAATAAACACTATTGTCTTTTCAACCAAGATTGAACAGCAGAGAGACAGACTTTTCAAAACTAGTCTGTTTAAGAATAGCAAGGGGAAGGTAGGTACCAGTGGCTCATACCTATATTCCTAGCTACTAGGGAGGCTGAGTTTGGGAGGATCGTGGTTTGAGGCCAGCAACGTCACAAAGAAAGTGTGTGAGACCCTTTTTCAACCTACAGCTGGCTACAGTCATGTGCATCTGTCCTCCAAGCCATGTAGAAGGCTAAGATTGGGAAGATTGTGATGTCAGCCCATCCCAGGTTAAAAAATAGTCTGCAAGACACCATCTTTACAGAAGGGAAGCTAGGTGGAATATCTTGTGCCTATGATCCCAGCAACTGAAGAAAGTTAAAGTAAATAGATAATGTCTCAGGTGTGCACCTAGCCAGAAAATGAGACCCTTTATAAAAAATAACCAGTGAGAAACAGGTTTAGTAGCCTGGTTCAAGTGAGAGAAGCCAACTTAGGAAGCACAAGGCCCAGTAACACACCTCCCCTACCCTCTACCCCCACACACACAAAAATAGCAAGGAATTGAAGCCTTGAATAGGTAAGCTACAGTAAACCATAGGCCTGTAATATGCCACTAGGACAAGAGGAAGTTTTTAAAGGCAAAAAAGAGAAGTCTACATAGCTGTTTTAGAACAAAACCTGTTTACTACAAGGACTGGTTAGTGGTGATGACCTTTCTTCTTTGTTGGTACTGCTGTTGCTCAGAGAGCAAAGTGGTTTGACTGGAAGTTTCTGGCTGGGGAATTCTTTTATGCCAGTTCCTGTTATAGGCATATATGCCCAAGTCCCTGCCTTCCTTGCCTCCCTGCTCCATTTTGTTAGAGTTTGACATAAGTGACTCCATTTTAGTACAGACAACTTTCACAGTCTCTGTTTTACAAATGAGAAAGAGAAAGTGTCAGTGAAAGTAAGCAGCTTGCCTACATTCACACATAAGTATGTGACGAGGCCAACATTCTTATCTAAAGCTTGTAATTCCAAATCCATTATGATTTCCTAGGTGCCGCTCACTTTTGCTTTTACCTTCCTAGAACCAGCTCTAAAGTGTAACTTCAGTATTTTGTTTGTAGAGCATAAGTACACCTCTAGCAACTGTAAATAAATACCAAAACCTCAGTTATTTTTTCCTTTTCTCCCCGCCCCCCCCCCCGGCATGTCACACTATCTGCTATCCTAGAATTAGCACTAGAGAAGAACCTTCCAGGTTATCCAACAAAATCCACTATAAAAAAGACCAAACATAAATGCTTAGATCTGTCAGATACCTATTACCTTATTTAAAACGAACTAGCTTTTATAATCTTCCTATCTACTCTAAATTGGGCATAGATGCTCAAAGAAGGATTTAATACTTAACTTATGTAAATGAAAATTAAAGATCTCTATGAGAAGAGTAAGGGGAAGCATGGAAATGGTGGGACCAAGGTTAAACTAATTCAGCAGTGATATTCAGTAGACACTATGTTGAAAATGAACTATCCAGTTTGTACAGGGAGGGGGGCGAGAGGGTAAAAACTGGGAGAAAATGAGGGAAGACGTGACACTGTTGAAAAAGAAATGTACTCATTACCTGACTTATATAACTGTAACCCCCCTGTACATCACCTTTACATTAAATTTTTTTAAAAAACAAGATTCTCTGAAAATGCTTAACTTGCTATTAAATCACTGTTGATGGTACCTACCAGAGCCCTTAGATGTCTGGCATTTAGTAGATGTTCAAGACATGTGTATCTCATGCTCTGATTAAGTAGATGAATGGGTTTTATTTAAAGTTAGCTCCTTCATTTGTCTTGTAAGAATATTAATATATTATTTGGCTTCTTTTATATATTTATAGTTTTTTGATAGTTTCAGAAGTTTTGTGAAGTTACAATAAAATAGTATTGTTGTTCTGGTGCCTTCAAGTAATACCAGGCTGTTTTATGAAGTTGTTATACCCATGTTCCAAGCTAAATCTACTGCATAAGAGTATTAATACAAATAGACTTTACAGATGATATTTACATCCATTATTTCTTTTTAATGTCATTTTGTTTTAAAGACAGTATCTTTTCAAAGCTTTGTGTTACATAGAGAACAGATCCTAAAACTAGACTTCTGATTTTCAAATCCTACCACAACAAAAAATCTCTTGGTGATTTCAGCTAGTGACATATTAAGGTCAAGTATTACTTTTTTAAAACTAACAGTGATAATAATTCTATCTTTATCAGATTGTCATAGAAAATCAACATGATGAGGTAAAGTTGTTAGCTGGGACCTTCTCCAGAAATCTTTAGTAATTCATTCTCATTATAATGGAATAATATAGCTGCTTGAAGCTGTACATCTGATCTTTTGCACTTTCATTGTTTTTCAGATCAAGCACTTTGTTCATCGCTATGTCTACTCTTAGAATAAGGCCTGCCATGAAGTAGGTACTCAATAATTACTAAATTGAGTGAAGCAGGCTTTTTTTAAGATTAGAAGGTTGTTTTCAAAAAACACAAAAAACTAAATTTAAGTTCATAGGAGTTATCCATGCATGTCTGGAACATCTGTAAGTCAGTCATGAATTATATCATTCTAGGCAACTTTATCAAAGGTTCCAAATGTGTCCTAGACTCAAACCTACATCTTTAAATACTGAGGCCAGAACCCTTTCCACAAAACTCTACTAGTTCTTTAAAAAATATATATTGGAATTCTTTCTTGGCTAGTTACTAGTATATACTAATCGTCATATCATTTGGCAAAGTACTTTTTGAGGTATAAGATCAATTGATTTTCCTCAGATCTGAAGAGGAAGAGGCCAAAATATGTGGAGGAGGTTGGTTTAAATGAAAATTACATAGGTGTTTCTATTGCAGGATTTCTCAGAGCATTGAACATTCTAAAGTGCATACAAATCTCCAAGAGGAGCTGTAGTGTTGTCAACACCATCCAAATTACCCAGGGAAGTGGTTCACTTTTATGCAAGCTATCCAAGAAATCACCAAAGTTTTATCGAATAACTTGGCAAAGTACTCTTTGGCATACCTTGGAGTCCTTAGTTTGAACTATTAAAATAATATGAAGACAAGATAATTTCCAAAATATACCCCACCCTTACTCCTACTCTGCTTGCCTGACTCCATTGGAGAAGCTCATTAATCACTGAGAATGAAGTAAATATCTACCACTCTCCTTGGGGACCAAGCAGGCCAGAGGCCTTCTGTTCCTGTAGGATGCCATCATGTCTCTTCAGAATCTGGGTACCTTATCTACATATCCTTACATACACCAGAGCCAGGGTGGACTCCATCTCTGGTCCCATCCCTGAAACTCTTCTTTCTCTTGAGAAAGTAAAATCAACAATTGTCGGGGCAAAGATTCCTTTTGACTACTGTTGAAGTTGGATGAAAGGTTTCTTCAAAATAGATTTTCAGGATGCCCGGACCCACAATCACCACAGAATGTGAGGGCAAAAATGATCTTGGTAGCCGGTTCCTGGTGGATCACACTTATAATCCTAGCTACTCAGAAGGCTGAAATCTGAAGATTGAGATTCAGAGCCAGCCAGGGCAGTAAAGTCCATGAGACTCTTATCTCGCTGTGGCTCAAGTAGAACATTAGCCTTGAGCAACAACAACAAAAAAAAAATTCAGGGACAATGCCTAGGCGAGAGACAGAGAGAGAGAGAGAGAGAGACAGAAAGAAAGAAAGAAAGAAAGAAAGAAAGAAAGGAAAGAAAGAAAGAAAGGGAAGGAGGAAGGGAGGGAGGGAAAGAAAAAGAAAGGAAGGAAGAAAGGAAAGAAAGAGAAAGAAAGAAAGGGAAGGAGGGAGGGAGGGAAAGAAAAAGAAAGAAAGGAAGAAAGAAAAGAAAGAAAGGAAAAGGAAGGTAAAAGAAGGGAATATCTTGATGACCCTCTGATACATACCATGTTGTTTAGGTAAGTGAAGTGGCTGTGGAAGACAATGACTTACTGCCAGTCTCTTGGTCAGAGGTTGAGTGCAATGCATCTGCTTTACTCACTAATCACCATTTGCATTCAATGTGACAATTATGCCATTTGAGGTGAAAAGTCAACATGCAGTGTGGGCTTGGACTCCATCTTTGGGAGACAGTGAAGGAGGAGGGGTACTTATATCCCGTGCCCTGCTGCTAAGAGGACTTCACAGTAGAAACATGAATTTGCCTGTTCAGGTTCCAGAGGTGTGTATAGGTCCTTCTCTCTGGCTGCTACCTCTACATCACAGTGTACTCTTGTATGGGTCACTCCCCCTCTCTGGGCCTGTTTCCTTATCTTCAAAAAGAATGTTGGGTTTGGGGTGTTTCCTTCAGCTTACCAGCATCATAGCTTAAGCACACATTGCACTGTAGAGTATCTATTGTTTCTCCCTTGTTATTCCAGAGCTGATCAGAAACTTTGGCTCGCTGCTGCTGCCTGTGCAGAGTCTAAGCCTGGGGTTCATGCCTTGTGTAGTCCAGGGGTTTTGTCTCGTATTCTCAAGGCCCCCTGGGGTCCCAGATGGGGATTCTGAATATGAAAACATTTTAATTACTGTATCCTAGTTTTATGAATCTCTTAGAAAAAGGACAAAAGGTAGCTGAATATGAATATGGAAACATGAACCAATAAAAGTCTGAACAGATATAGAAAAAGTAGGATAAGAGAGTGTTTTACAAATGAAAGCATATGAATGATTACAAGTTGTCAGATCAGCAACGGAAAATGAAGGTGATACAGTAGTCCCTTACATCGATTATAATTATTCATTTTGCCCAGTCCTGTCTCCTTTCCCCGTAGTGCTCATAGAAAGGGACAGGTGGGGAGCTACCAAAATGGCCTTTCCTACAACAGGAAAAAATTATAAGAATTGGTGGTATTTCTTCTTATTGTTGTTGTTGTGAGATTGGGACTTCAAAGCAGTAGCTGATGCTTTCGTTCATTGTCTAGCAGTCTATCAACTGAGCCACATCTCCATCCCCAAATCACTGGTAATTCTTATTACAAATAGTTGCTTTTTTGTGTGTGTGTTAAATCACGGCTGTTTTACTATGGAACTTTCTCAAGTCATTGATCAATAAAATAGATTCAGTCATACATACAGAAGTTGTAGCTGTAAAGTTCCTATACAATCGGTGCTGTGGAAGGAGGCAGTCATCGTGGCTTACAAAACAAGCCTGGAAATAAAGACATTTATACTGCCTGGCCTGAAAAGATGTTTAATAAATTTACCTATAATTAGGTTGATTTGAAAAAAATTAAATGACAGAATATGGAACATAGATTTTTATCTCTGAAGATTTTGACCTTTTTTCTCTAAGAAAAAAAATTATGTTTCTGTCTATTCTTTCTCTAAATTTCTTATTGTAGAAAAACAAATAATTGTAGGAAATTATATTTCATTTTAATTTTGAATTATGTACTATTCATATACTTAAAAGAGTAAATGGGAAGTGGTGCTGTAGCTCAAGTGATAGAGCACTAACCTTGAGCTGAAGAGCTGAAGGACAGCGCTCAGGCCCAGAGTTCAAGCCCCACAATGGACAAAAAAAAAAAAAAGTAAATGTAACGTGTAAATTTTGAAACTTACTAATCAAGGTAAATATTATTTTATGAGAATTTTTCACTGGCTCTTTCCCATTCATAGGTTTTTATTATTACTTTCTAAGACATAAAACTGAAGACAACCATATAAATGGTGGTAATATGCATGCATCTAAAAATTTATTTATATTGCAAGCATACACACATAACTGTATCTGAAGTTCTTCTTCTGACATTCCCTCAGGAAAGTGCTATTAGATTGTAGTTAACAATGCAATATGCTACTTCCAAGGCCATTTGGTAAAAATCCTTCTCCTCACTTATGTTTATGAAATCAGTGAATTATTGGTTTTCTTTGCTGCTGTCATATCTTTTACATTCCCAATGAAAAATACCTTAAACAGTGTGTTATATCTGAATTATTTTCCCCTTTTATTTTAGTGATTTCTAGTAACTACCAGACCTGCCTGGGCCTTCTAATGCATTACCCACTCATCGGGGATGTACACTCACTGATTCTTAAAGCTCTATTCCTTAGAGATCCAAAGGTAAGCTTTTTCAGTGGAATATGTGGATTTTTTTAAAGAAACATCTCTGTATGCATTGTAAGAATTTCTAATGTAGAATTTGCCTAATGACAGATAAGTTGCCTAATGGTAGAATTTTGTCAAACTTTGTAGGCCAAAACCCACCATACTTCATTGGCCAGCAACTTAGCAAGCCAAGAAGTATTAATTGTTATGAGAAAATAAAACACACATCTTGTTGTTGCTCAACAAGGTGTTTTGTCTGCCTGCCTTCAACATGACTTAAGGAAATAGTTGAACAACTACCTCTTCTTTTGGATAAACTTCATTATCACTGATTCTTCTCACAGGAGATGACTTAGTCAAATGGAGCTCCTGGGCCCTGTGAAAATCAAGAAAGTAGGTCTGCACAAAGGACTAGGTCTATTATAATACAATGAAATACTAAATTACTTCATATTATGAATATGTAGTTTTTATTTTGAAGACTAAATAAATAAATAATAAGTAAAATAAAGATTTAATGAAGATTTAAACAGATTTTAACACTTATTCCTTTATTTGAGTGTAAAAGGATTTATCAAAATTTTCTTTACACTTCACAGAAAAAGTGTTTTTTTTACAACTAATGTTATATTTCTTGAAAATAAGAACATTTAATGATTTTTAAAGATCTGTGAATCCTTGCTACTTTTGAGCCAAACAAAAACATTGGATGGAGTATAAGAGAGAAAGCTTTAGATACATGTACCAGAATGCCAGGCTTTGGATGGTAATCCCAGCCTTTGGCTCTTTGGCAATCCTCCCAACAGTCATGTTGGCAGTTGTCAAACTGTGTCTGAGTCAGTCAGTCAGTCTGTCTTTGGATTACATTGCCAAAGCTCTGTCTGATCAATTGGGCTTCCAAGTATAATATAAATTTTTATTCTAAAAGATTTCTGTCCTATCCTTGGTGGCTGACTTCAACCTTTGAATATATTCTGTATTTATTTTGACTTAAAAGAATTTTTCTTATTCCTACATCTGTTTTCTGTAGAAATGGGAACTTCTGTATCATTCCTACATGAAGTGATCTCATTAAGTATCAGAAATATAATCATTTCTCTGATTTTAAGTAGCAACTTTCTTCTAGTAAGAAATAGGAGTATGACTATAAAAACCTAAAGTTCCACATTTATGTTTTTATATGCATATGTATATGTTAGTTATGAGATTATAATACACTTTCTTTTCTTTGTCAGTCATGGGGCTTGAATTAGGGGTCTAGGCATTGTCCCTGAGCTTTTTTTACTCAAGACTAGTGCTCTACTCCTTTGAACCACAGCACCACTTCCAGTGTTCTGGTGGTTAATTGGAGATAAGAGTCTCACAGACTTTCATGCCAGGGCTGGCTTTGAACCATGGTCCTCAGATCTCTGCTTCCTAAGTAGTTAGGATTACAGGTATGAGCTACCAGCACCTGGCTTATAATGTACATTTTAGCAACAACAAAAAAGTGATCACATATCTATAAAAGAGGACTGTGTTACTGGTCATTGAGGTACAAGTTTTGATCCACAAACCTAGGGCACCTTCTGTCTGCTCAGAAATAAGAATTCTTGAGAATGGAAAAAAATTACTAAAATAGTTATCTTCATTTCCTGTTTATTGTGACTTATTTGGTTCAACAGAAGAAGAAATGAATATGAGACCACTATGGATCTTAGTAATTTTTTTCCCTAGCTTAAGATCTTCCCATGAATCATTTATCTAGTTTCTTTAAATCCAGTTCATCTTTGTTTATTAGTAGAATCTAAGTGCCCTTACATTTGATAGAGTTTTATCTCAATAAAATAGTATCCATAATATGAGTATAATGAAACCAATTCTACAAGCATTAAAAATAGATTCTTGAAGCTTATGGGGAAAAAAATCATGTGAGTATCTAAAAAAGGGAATTTCTCACCTTTTAAGCTCAGAATCTTACCAAGTAAAAACATAGTAATCGTTCAAAACTATTTTAAAACTCAAGAAATTGGACAAGATGAGGGAGGCATGTTTACAAGGCTCATGAGAACAAGCTCATGGAATGGTGATCTCTATAGGAAAATGTAATTATACTTAATTATTTATAATAACTTCCTGTTCACATCACTTGGTAAGTTTTTTCTTTTTTGTGTGTATATATGTACATTCATATACCAGTTGCACTTAGTAAATTTTAAGTGATGCCAGTGTGTGGTGTTCTACAAAGGCCTGTAGTAGAAATTGTGATCATAGTTTTGAAGCGTGGCTGCCAACCATCCTCATTATTGGGAAGTCATGTTAATGAGCTTTGATCTTTTTTGTAACATGTGGAGATTAAATGAAATTGCTTCCGATGAAATACACAACCACAGCACATTTAAAGAGCTGACTTTTAATGAACTACAATAGTCTAATTCAGTGATCCAAAGGTACAAATGGGAAAAAGAGATAGAACAAGCCTACCTATATTATAGAAACATACAAGTACAGTTGTCAGTGTAATGACTATCAATAGACATAAAAGATTGATATTGAGTGGAAATGGTAAGGAAAGTTGATTCTACTAGCCCTACCCAAATCCTTAAAAAAAAAAAAACATCTAATTTTCTAATAAATAAAAACAGTGAAATACTTGAAGTACTTGAATCATTCCTGGTTCAAAGTATGTGGAAACACAAGTTTACTGAAGTAAACTATAAAGATGAGATTTGAGAATTCAAGCCCCATGACCGACAAAAAAAAAAGTTTAAAATAAAAGAAATGGATGATAATTGAAGGGCTCCCTCACCTTCCACAAGTTTTATAAGTCCTTGAGATTTACTCATGAAAAACATTGCAGGGGTTGCATAAGGACAAGTCTCACAAGGTGGAAATTTTAGCAAGAATTTGTATTTAGTATAACAGGAAAGTAGAGAAAAAGGGGGAAAAAGAGAAATACTTTTCTTCACCCTGTGTAGGAAAACAGTAGGTTAATATTCAAAATGGTGAAGTTGGTCATATCCACTCCTAATGTTTAGAAGATAATTCTGGGTGGGTAAATGGGTAATATTAACTGATCTTAAACATGAAAATATGATCACCTACTAAAAACACAGGGATGATGGGTGATTTTAGGACTTAACCTCTGCCAAGCATACTTTCTAGTACTCTTGTCTTTTTACCTGTTATAGTTTACAGTGGTTTTTAACATCTCAAAGGAGAAGTCATATTTAGATAGCTCCTTTATGTCTCCTATTCTTTTAACTTAATATAACTACTATACCTAAAAATAGGTATAGTAGAAAGGGAGTTAATTTTGTTCTTGTAGTTTTTAAATTTTATTTTCTTGTAAAGATCTGTACAGAGGGGTTACAGTTACATCAGTAAAGTAATGAGTACATTTCTTGTTGAGCATTGTTACCCTCTCCTTTGTTTTTCTCCTACTATCCCTTCCCTCCACACCTCCTATACTCCTTCTCTCCCAAAGTTGTGAATTTCATTTCCAATAGTGTCTTGTGAGTATCACTGTTGCAATGGGTCATCCTGTGTCCTTGTTTCAGCATTTTGTTATTCCCCATTCCCCTCCCCAAATTTGATAAGATGTAAGATACCAAAATCAAATACAGTGACAACAGGAATATAACATAGGAGGAAGGACATACAAAAGAAACAAAAAAATCACATAGTACATTAAAAACAACAACAAAGAAAAATGTATTGTGTCCATATCTTGGGGTTCATTTCGCTTAGCATCATCTTATATGGTCATGTGTACATAGCTTTTGAGCTTTTCTGCTCATTTGATAAGATTATCTTAGACATATACTAATTATTGCAAATAAGGGAAACCATGGGGCCTATATTTCTTTGGGTCTGGCTTACTTCACTTAATGTGATTTTTCCCATCTTTCCATTTCCTAACAAATGGGGTGATGTCATTCTTTCATCTACTGAGGGACATCTGGGTTGGTTCCATATATTAGCTACGGTGAATAATGCTGCAATAGACGTAGTTGTGCTGGTAGCTTTAGTATGGCCTTGTTTATGATCACTGGGGGTAAATGCCCAGAAGTGGATTGCTGGGTCAAGGGAATCTCTATGTGTAGTCTTTTGAGGAACCTCCATATTGCTTTCCAGGAACAATAAAAGACCCCAAATAGCTAAAACAATCCTTGGCAGAAAGAACGGTGCTGGAGGAATATTAATACCAGACTTCAAACTCTACTACACAGCCATACTAATCAAAACAGCTTGGTTCTGGCACAAGAACAGACCTGAGGACCAATGGAATAGAACTGAAGACCCAGAAATGAACCTGCAGACCTATAGCCACCTGGTCTTTGATAAGGGAGCCAAAAAAATAGAATGGAAGAAAAACAGCCTTCTAAGTAAATGGTGAGGGCAAAATTGGTTAAACACCTATAGAAAACTAAAGTTAGATACTTATATAGCACCCTGCACCAGAATCAACTCCAAATAGATCAAAGCCCTCTTGTAGTTTTTTACTTCCTGCTTTTAATGCCTGAAACACTATATTCTTAATTGCTTTATATGAGAGGTAGGCTTTACTGTAGAAAGACTTCTCACCTGCACAGACTTTAAAGGTCTACAGACTGTAATAATAGGATTATATTTAATAGTTTTCTAAACATTTTGAATTGCTAAACATGGCCCTTAGTGAAGTAAGGCAAAGCATCTTTTCTCTTTTTCAGAGGAGACTTGTTAAGGTTCAAGGTCAAAAAGTTTCTAAGCTTCCAAGCTTATTTTTATTCATACTTTTCTGTCCTTCCTAGCATCTGTTCTATCTTTTCCCATGAAACCATTTCCAGGATCAGTTAGGCCCATTCCTCCACTTTGAGTTTGTACGCACAGCACCTTCTTTCAGTTATTTCTCCTTAAATTTGGATCCTGCTCATTGTTTTAAAATCACTTCACTATGTATTGCTTCAAATACTGTATCTTTTTCCAGTCTATCACATGTGTACTAAGCTAGGTGAACTCCATTTATCTACCATTTTTGGAAGTGATTTTCACCATGGTAAATGGTGTATTTTTTTTTAGCTGTCATTTTAATGAAGATGGTGAACTAGCCCTTACTGAATTTAGAGTATCTAGTTCCTTAATTTACTTTGTGTTAGAATTATCTAGAAGCCTGTTACCATCTTCAGACATTATGGAATAAATAATAAGAGTTAGGAAATAATCCGGTTAATATATTTCATTTATACCACCATAATTTTAGAACTGCAAAGGACTTGAACAGCCTAATCCAGGCTCCTCCTTTCACAGGCGAATTAATTGAATGAAGGTGACGCTTTAAGATTACATAAGAGCTGTAGAAGGTAGCTTCACTAGTTTTAAAGATACTGATCTTACTGTCTATATAAATTCTATTTATAATAAACATTTATTTGCATCTGTAATAAATGAAACTGCCACTTATATAAGTGATCCAAGGACAATTTTTAAATTTTTAGTGTACATTTTACGACAGGACCGGATGTCAAAAATCTGTTTGTAACACCATGAACCCTGAATACCATGGGTACAGATTGTATTCTTAGCTCTTCAGACCCCAATCCTAGTTCCCATTTTCTTTTCTTTGTCATATTGGAACTACTGAGCAGATTTCCAAAATCCAATCCACTAAATGAAGTTAGAAGGAGGACAGTCTGAAAAATATGAAGTGATTAAAAAACATTGTTCTAGCTAGTTGTTCAAATTCAAAAAAATTTAAAACCCAATTAGAAACAAAAGTCATAGAAAATGTGAACATATTGTGTTCCTTAAATAACCAGATGTTCTCTCTTTCCTGAAGGCAGTAAGGGCTACGAATAAAGGTTTAAAACTATTGTTTTAAGTTAACTGTGAATTTTGAAAATCTGTTTTTACCCTTTAGCAAATAAAATTCTAATACTGAAACATAAGCAAAGTAATTTTCACTTTTTGGTCCTCTCTTATTTGTGTTCTGCGTTGAAGATGTTAACCTTATCACAAAGACTTATTACAAATGAAATACAGTACATGGATTACCATTTTATATTATGCAGTAAGAATTTGACAACTACTGTTTATTTTAAAGCTTAGAATATTTGGCAGGGCTTGTGGGGGGTGGGTTGAGGGTAATGTCTGATTCATTTGCAAGCAACCCTTTCATCAGTGTCTCTTGCCATTGATGGGAGAAAATAGTTAGAAGTGATACAATTTGAAAGTCATTATTTACATAGAAACGCACCGTATAAACATGCATAATGTTCCTGTGTATGTCCAGTTCTGATCTGCCATTTATTTTGAACTGCATTAAATTTTGCCTTCTTTAAATTATGAAAAATCAGAATTTGAAATTTGAGATTTTATGCAGGTAATTAAATATGCTCATTTAATTAAAAAATGAACCTAACTGCACTTGCAGCATTCTTATCATAGTCTAGTAGCTTGGGTAAAGTAAACTGTATTGAACAGATTCAAATCTGCCACCAGCAGGTGACAGTGTTAGAAAAATGTCCCTTTCTTTCCCTGAGCAGCAGAGGACTTAAAAACTTCCCATCTCCCATACTGACTCTGTGAGGAAGATGCACAACATGCATTTATTTACTTTTGATGATGCCCCTCTCTCTCTCTCAGAGGGTCTGCGCAAGTTTTCTACTATGTTGCTAGACTAGTGTTTTTGCCATGATTTCATGTTACAGATAGGTCGCTGTTACTCTGTGTCCCCTCCAGCCACTCACCAAGTATTTCTTTGAAAACCTCTATTCTTAGAAAAATCACTTGTCTTTTATTAATTTCTTTGTTTCTAAGCTATAGGGACTAATGTGTCATTTTTTATTACTGTTATTTTTGAACTGGAATATGTTAGACATGGGGGTTACAGTTTAACATGCATGTCCATCTAAGTATTCAGTCTTTCTTGATCACAGACACTGCTTCCATTATTCTTCCCTACCCCATCTGTTCCCTTCCTCCAGACATATCACGTTTCCCACTTCCTATATCACATATGAACAGTGAGTATTCTGATTGTATTTGTCCCATTCCCTTTTCATTCATCTACCTCTCCCTCCATTTCCCTCTTGAATTCTTCTTTTCAGCTTCCTGATACTAATTTTGTTAAACTGTTAATTATTCAAAAGCCATTTTTAAATCACTATGTTACCATCAATTTGATGTTTATTTTCGTTGATATTTAGATATTACTGATAAACAGATGTATTCACACATCCGATTAGAAATATAGACTTTCCAATTTACCTTAAAATTAATAAGTCTTTTAGAATAAATGGTGAATATAAAACAATCTGTAAAGAGTAAATAAAAATCCTTAGTAAACCAATATTTGAAATTAATTATTTTCAGATATTTAATAATGTAGAATCTGATATTTCTCAAAACACATTAAGGGCTTCCAATGGATAGTAAATAACTGAATTCATTTTGGAGTGTTTTTAATTCATTAATTTACTTTATTGTATATGTGCTATATACCAACACTTTTTAGTTGATACTGACAGAATGGGTGAATCAAAGAGAAAAAAAGGGAGAGAGCTCCTCCTTATAATAAGGAGTAAATTACTTAATGTGGTATATAGACTACAAATAGAGTATCATCACTAAAGTAATAGTTAGGGATTGGATCTAGGATGGAGAGAGACCTAACTTAGACAGGTTGGTCAAAAGGCCCTTTCTGAAGAGATGGAGTTCAGGTGGGAACTAATGAAGAATGAACCAGCCAAGGAAAGAAGGGGAAGAAGAGCTTCCAACCGTGACAACAGCAAATGGCCCCAAGGTTGAAAAGAACTTAAGTTACTAGTGGAACTGAAAGATGATCAACATGACTGAAACTAGGAGAGGCCTACTATAATCTATGTATGGTCGAGGGATCCTTCTGGATCTATTTCAGCAAGACTCAATTCAAAATTTATGATTTATTCTCACTATTTTATATATGCAGAGCTCAAGACTGGTCAACATGATTAAGAAGTTAGGAAAGGAGTAAGAATTAGTCAAAGAGCTTCTTATAGGAAGAGGCATACTAACTGAGTTTGAAGAATTTTCTTGGTGGTACTATTCCAGCTTGAGAAAACTGGAAGAACGCCTGACACTTACTTGCTGCTGTATGTAGGATGAACTCAGTTCAAGCAGTCAGAGACTTAAACAGTGAGTGTATCTCCCTCAGTAGCTTGTGTATTTGCAAATGCTAATCATTGGAAGTCCATGGACTGAGATGGTCTTACCAGTGGCTCACTCTGTAATCCTATCTACTCAGAATGCTGAGATCTGAGGTTCTCTGTTGAAGTCAGCAAAGTCTGTGAGATACTTACCTCCAATTAACCACCAGATTGCCAGGAGTGGATCTGTGGCTCATGGGACAGTGTCCAGGCCCTGAGTTCAAGCACACACACCAAAAAAAACTCATGAACTATATATAGTTTTTATTTGGTAACATTTTATCTGGCATTAATTTATAAATGTTTTATTTTGTCACCAAAAAGGATCTCCTTCCAGTGGTATTAGAATAGTATTTGCTAAAATAAGCATTACTTTGTTTAGACCTTTAGTCACTCTGAGGAAGTTATATAATTTTTATCCTGGGCACTGAAGAGAGTTGTGAAACTTGGCAAAAGTCATCACTCTGTATATTTTAAAGGAAAGGGTTACCATTACTGAGAACAGTTCAATCAGGTGATAATCATTTTTCCTCAAATAACTAAAAAGATTAAAATCCATGGGTTGGTTCTGTTCTCATTAACAGTAAAGTAAGCAAGTTTGTAATCCAGGTTCCTATTTTCTATCACTATTTCCTAAGTAAGGAAAATCTAGATGTGTAGGAAGAAATATTCTAAACCAACTGCTGAAGTGTTTAAAGCTATAGATCCTACCAGTATGTGCTCATGAAGTCATTATAAAGCCCTAAATATGAAATTATTAAAAATAATTTCAATGAAATGATTGTGATGTTTCTCTGAGGTCAAGAAATGAAGTGGCTACCTTGCTTTACCACTGAATTGTTGTTTTTCCTCAGGAAAATAATTTACCCTTTTTCTGCATTAACTTCAGTTCATTAGTTGTTGTTTTCAGCATGATAGGTGGCGAGTAAGGCCTTAATTAGCTATCATCTCTAAAAGTCATTTCTAGCACTAAATGCTGTGACAACCTAACCTACCCTTATCAGCTTTCTGTTATTAAATAACAGTGAAAATTACAAGTCACAAATTTTAACAGATTATTAATTTAGAACATAAAATAGAAAAAATTAATTATTTTAACATAAGTAAAGCCATGTGGATGTTATTTCCCTTTAAGTATATTAGTGCAGGAAATGTATTATTGCTGATTTAAAATATGAAGTATATTGATTTCATAGGAAGAAAAGACTCAAGTAGTAAGCTAACAATAATTTTCCTTTATTTAGGTTGCATAGCTACTGCCATGTTTTGTATCTTGATTGTACCCCCAAAATCAGTACATGAGAGGCTTGGTCTCCAATTTGGCACTACTGAGAGGTGGTTGAACTTTCAGAGATGAAGGGAGGTCGTTAGGTCATTGCAGGTGTGCTCCTAAAGAGGATTGGTTACCTAATTTCTTTCTCTTCTTTTTTGCTTCCTGAGTAGTTCTGCTCTACCACATGCTCCTGACATGATAAGACCCCATAGGCCCAAAGTAATAGGACTTAAATCTCTAAAACTGTGAGCCAAATCAAGTTTTCTCATCAGGTATTTATCTCAAGTATTTGTTATAGTTGCACAAATATATCTGGTCTTAGCACATGAATGCATGCACCCACGTACACACTATTTTTCATGGGGAATTTTTAGTATATTTTAGCCAGTTCAAGCACTTTTATGATTGTCATATTAGGAAGTATAAGCTAATCTTACTATCAAGATTGTTTCTAAACTTCAGTAGTGACTAGATCACTCAGATCTTGAGTTAACACAAACATGGAACCAATTTGTCTCTGTACTAGGGTTTTGCTATAGCAATTGATATATGAGCCCTCACTTGCTGGTAGTGGTGTTTTCCTAAATGTCTTAATGTGATTTAGAAAAGGTACTTATTTATTTGGCTGTTTTTCCTAGTTATGAAGAAGTTTTGCTTGCCACATTATTTCTTTCTCTAAAATGCTTTGTCTATTCATTTAGTTTGATTTTACTAAGTTTCTACTGTGTAGCAATAGCATGTGAAGTATCTCAGAAGTCTTAATTGAAATGTGTGAAGAAAAATGAATGGGATTTATTTTCTAATATTCACTCAGTTGATGTCCTGTCTCTTTAAATTTTCACACAGATTCAGACTTTTCAGTGAAGGTCTACCTTAATCAACTCAAATATCTCCTCAAATAACTTATTGATGATCCATGCTATGTTCCCATAATAGTTCAGCAATTCCATGAAGACAGTGCTTTTATGTGTCTTATTCTTCGCAAGTATCAAACAGTAATAACCCCAACCAAGCACTCCATTTTCTGCTAGAAAATGTTATCCACTGCAGTTCAGTTTAGCAAGTACTTATTGCTTTCTTTGTACGAAGTACTGGTTATATAATAAATTAGCAGATAAAAGCTATGTTCAAAAAGCTCTCAATCTAGCCAGGCACTGGTGGCTCATACTCAGGAAGCTGAGATCTGAGGATCAGAGTCAAAGCTAGCCCAGGCAGGAAAGTCTGAGACATTTATCTTCAATTAATCAGAAAATCAGAAATGGAGCTGTGGCTCAAAATGGTATAGCACTAGCCTTGTACAGAAGATCTCAAGGATAGCTCCCAGGCCCTAAGTTCACATACCACAACCAACAAAAGAAAAACAGACACACACACAAAAAAAAAAAACCCTTTCAATCTCACTATCTTGTTCATGCAGGCCTGGAACTTGGAAGTCCTCCTGCTGTAGCCCCCCAAGTCCTGGGACTACAGAGGTTCATCACCATGCCCAGGAATGAAGTAGATCTTACCTGTGGTATACAAAAGAGCCACTGTAGAAAGACAGAGATTCTTTGTGAATAGATCTACAATAGGATTCAGAATTATGTACTATTACAAACTGCTGGCCATGTATATGACTCATGAGGTCCAAAAATAAGGCCTTCTCATCCCTACTTTGGCCAAGGCCTAAATCCAAGTATTCTGACATTCCAATAAGGATAGGGGTTGCATTCGATTGTACCACCATTCTCTTTATAAGATCTTAAGTAGATTAAGGCAGACCTATGGAATGGAAGAAAGACAGCCTCTTCAACAAATGGTGCTGGCAAAATTGGCCATCCACATGCAGAAAACTGAATCTAGATCCTTATATATCTTCCTTCTAAGTGGATCAAAGTCCTCAATGTAAGGCCAGATACCATGAAAATATTACTGGAAGGGGTAGGGGAACTACTGGGTACAGGTCAAAACTTCCTAAGTAAAGATCCAGAATCATAACAAATCAAAAAAAGACTGGATAAATGGGATTGCATGGCAAAAGACATAACAAGGTAAATAGAAAGTTCACAGAATGGGAAAAGATTTTTTTACCAGCTATGCATCAGATAAGGGCCTCATATCTAAAACATATAGCTCAAAAAAAATTAAATCCCCCAAAAATAAACCTTCAGAGAAACAACCCAATTAATATATAGGCTAAAGACTTAACCACTTCTCAGAAGTACAAATGGCTAGTAGATACATGAAGAAATGTTTCACATCTTTGACCATAAAAGAAACTCAAAACAACACTGAGATTCTACCTCACCCCAGTTAGAATGGCCATTATCCAAAAAAAAAAACCATAACAGCAACAGATGCTGGCTAGGATGTGGTCATAAACTTCTTCAACCACTCTGGAAAGCACTATTGAAAGTAGTATTTTTAGTCAAAAGACTAAAAATAGAGCTCCTCTATGATACAGCAATTCCACTACTGGGCACATATCCAACAAAGACATACTAAAGATACTGGCACAACTTGTTCATTGCAGCATTATTTACAATAGCCAAGATAAGGAATCAACCCAGATGCCCCTCAGTAGACATATGGATCCAGAAAATGTGATACACACACACACACACACACATAATTCTACTCCTACATCAGGAAGAATGTAGGAAGTAATCCAGACTCAAAGAAACAGAGGTTGCATGGTTTTCCTCATTTGTCTTAACTAGGATGTACCCAGAAATCTACAAGTAAACACACTAGATGGTAAAAGAAAAAAAATACACTGGGACATGATAAATTATACAGTCATTCACACAGTGAGACCAGAGAAGACTATTCTTAGAACAGGATCACAAAGGCTCAACAGCTATGTGCATATAAACATATAAAATATTTATTGAAATAAACTCCAGGAAATGGAAATAAGGTGTTTTTTCTTCTTTGTAGATGTTTTTGTTTTCATTTCCTTTTGTTTGTTCTTTTCTGTCTTTGGGAAGGTAAAGAGGGCACAGAAATGGTAGGACAATGGGTAAACAAATGCAACAGTGAATGGTACTGACTAGAGACTATGTTGAAAATCAACTACAACTCATGGGTAGGGATAGGAAGGAAAAACTGAGAGAGAGCAAGGGAAGAAGTGACATTGTTAAAAAGAAATGTGCTCTTTATCTTTTGTAACTGTTACCCCTCTGTACATCACCGTTACAATAACAGTAATTTTTTTAAATCCCACCATAAAGGAAAAAAATAAATTACTACATAAATTGAAAGCCTAGCACTTAAAAAGAAGACTGAATTCCAAACAAGTGCTTTCCATGATAGAGTACATATGTGTATACATATATATATAGAGAGAGAGAGAGAGAGAGAGAGATCTCTTCTCTCTCTCTCTCTCTCTATCTATCTATCTATATACACAAAGACTGTACAAAGATAATCCAAAGGGGTGCAGGAAGAAAATAGGAAAAAGGTGCTTCAAAAAAATCTGAGTGGGCTGGGAAGGTAGCTCAGTGGTAGAGCATTTGCCTTGCATGCATGAGGCCCTGGGTTCGATTCCTCAGCACCACATAAGCAAAAAGAAAAAAGCCGGAAGTGGCCCTGTGGCTCAAGTGGTAGAGCGTTACCCTTGAGCTGAAGAGCTGAGGGACAGCGCCCAGGCCCAGAGTTCAGGCCCCACGACCGGACCCAAAAAAAAAAAAAATCTGAAAGCTGGCCACCTGTAATCCTAGCTACTCAGGAGCCTGAGATCTGAGGATCATGGTTCAAAGCCAGGTGAGAAAGTCTATGAGACTCTTACCTCCAATAAACAACCAGAAAACTGGAAGTGATGCTGTGGCTCAAGGGGTAAAATGCTAGCCTTGAGCTGAAGAGCTCAGGGACAGCGCCCAGGCCCAGAGTTCAAGCCCCATGACTGACCAAAAAAAAAAAAATTGTAAACTTATTACTCAGGTTTACTATTTACTATTTACTCAGGTATGCTATTATACAGAATAACACTGGTTGCCTTCTTCTTCTGCCTGTCTGTATCAGTCATGTTTCAGCTATGGTATCTCCTGTCAAGAAAAACAACTTGGGGAGTCAGAGGCTCCATTCTCTCATTTGTTTTTTTTACCACCTAATGCCTTATTACTGTTTTCATGTCCTTGTTAAGTGAATTTACAGGTTTTTTGTAAATGATGACATATCCAAGAGGTATCAGGAACCATGAGCATCTATTGGGGGTTCACTACGTATCTCCTATTAGTATAATTTTTTAATAAATACTTCAAGTTTGCTACCATTCTGGTGATAAGTAGCTGTCAGTTGTATGGTACGATGCAAATAGTTTTTAAACATAAACTAATTTTTTCTCTTCAAAGTACAGTGATATTTTAATAATGAAAGTAAGATCTTTTTCAAAGAAATTCATGCTGAATAGAGAACATTTTGAAATTGGATATTTGGACATGTTTCATCTGTTTGTGATATTCTTGAAGACAATTTCAGTATATTGCTTCTTTAAAATTCTCAAAGATCTAAAAGTTACAGAAATATAATTTTCTAACTTAATAATCTTGCAGATGAAAAGATAAAAGTCAGATTTGAATCCCTTTTTCAAAATATAGAAATGTTATGCCGTTCAATAAATTTTTTAGTGTCTTTTATTGTAAAAATATTGTACAGAGGGGTTACATGAGTAAGGTAATGAGTACATTTCCTGTAGAGCATTGTTACCTCCTCCTTTGTTTTTCCCCTACCATCCCTTCTCTCCCAACCTCCCTAACTCCTCCCTCCCCGCCTGTAGTCATTACATATTTTTTCTTCATTATTCTGGTGCTTATTTAAAAATAAAATATCCTAGCCAGGTGCCAATAGCTCATGCCTATAATCTCAGCTACTAGGCTGAGATCTGAGGATTGCAGTTTGAAGCCAGCCAAGGCAGGAAAGGCCATGAGACTTTTATCTCAAATAAACTACTCAGAAAAAGCCAGAAGTGTTGCTATGGTTCATGTGGATAGGGAGCTAGCCTTAGGGACAGAGCTCAGGCCCAGCATTCAAGCTTCAGGACCAGCAAAATAATTTTTTAAAAAATTAATCCTTAAATTCCATTTCTAACGAACTTTACAACTTTGGTGGGGAGGGAGAAGGATGAGGGGGGGCAGTGGGGGGAGTATGGGAAGGGAGGGGAAGGGGAAACAGGAGGCAACAATGCTTGATAAGAAATATACTCGTTATCTTGCCCATGTAATTGTAACTCCTCTGAACTGTATTTTCACAATAAAAAAGGAAAAAAATTCCGTTTCTTTACAGTTGGTAAAGTTTTAATAAAAGATCATGTAATTGCATTTCATATCTTCCTGGGACCTGATGAGGATGAAGCAAAATACTGTCCTCCAGAATTCAGTGATAGACAAACTCTCTCTCTCCTGCTCCCAATCTGAGCCACTTGTGTTCTTCCTTCTCCTTGGATATGTCCTTTTTGCAGATCTCCTATTGAAAAATGTTCTGACAGCTCCCAACACTACTCCTTCCAGTGCCAAATGGCCTTATGACAGGATGAGCTCTTTGGTCTGGTATAAGGAACATAAAACAATGCATTTCAACTTGATTATCCCTCCAACAAGAGTCACTTCTGACTTCTTATTTATTTGTGGTTGGAATACACAGTTTGAAAATTGATGTATTATTACACTAATTACTTTGCCAAAATGGGCCTTTAGAATAATACCCAATGAAATTGATGAGGAAAACATAACAGTACTAATTACTACTTTATAATTAAATTGATCTGTGATTTTTTTCCTTTAACCATGAGTTTAACTAGGAGTTACCACTCATGTGGAAGACAGTATGACTAAGAAATAAAATAGAAAATGAGAGGAAGCCAGTCAAGAGATCCAGTTCAAAAGATTAAGAACAACGTGAACTGGAAGGAAAAGGGGGGAAGTGAAAGGAGGAGTGTGAGGTAAAACAAGAAAACCACCTACGTTTTTCTCTTTAAAATTAAAATGGCTAGTACAGTGGTCATTCTGTTTTCTTGTTGTAGTGCTACTAAAGCAGACCAGTTGCTGTGACAAAATTAAATCCTCTATTTCCATTGCTTAAGATGTGTAAGATGTTTTTGTTTGTTTGGTTTGCTGGTCCTGGGACTTAAATTACAGGTCTAGGTGCTGTCCCTGAGCTCCTTTTTGCTCAAGGCTAGAACTCTACCACTTCAAGCCACAGCACCACTTCTAGCTTTTTCTGTTATTAACTGGAGATGTGAGTCTTTTAGACTTTCCTGCCAAGCTGGATTTGAACCACAATACTCAGATCTCAGCCTTCTGAGTAGCTAGGATTACAAGCATGAGCTCACAGCACCTGAGAGATATTTAGATTTCAAGCAAGTGGAAGTTCATTGTAATTTGGCTGAGAGTTCTTTCTGAAGTTCTTCCAGCTTCTGTCAGCTCTGTTTTTGTCATATCCCATAGTCCAGGGCTGCCCTGGAATTGATATCCCCTACATAATGGACAAGGAGATCCATGCCCAGGACCATGCACATATAGGAAGACTTTGTGGCCAGATTGCAGGACCTGTATCACTTTCACTCACACTGGATCTTCAGAACTCAGTCTCACAGCTACTCCTAACCAAAGGAGCCTTTCAGAAAGCTGGTTGATCTGTATCCTCAGGAAGCAGTTGAAAGGTGAGAAACTACTAGTTCTCCTAAAAGTGGAAATATTTGGGTTCCTTTATCTGTTGGGCTCACTGAGAAGGCTATCTCTAAAGGAAAATCTAAAATCACAGAGGAAGCTTGCAGCCTCCTGTCTCATAACCTGAGAAGTACAGTCAGAAAGAGCAAACTTTCACTCTGAGACCAAAACTAATTTTACAAGGCTTTTATATAAATCCAGACTTCCACAAGACGAATAGTGCAAGCCCCCATGACCACTTCTTTCAGGCATATACTTCCATAATACAGACTGCTGTGGTCTGAATGGATTTCCTCAAAATTTGTGTAATAAAATCCAAACCCCAAAGTGATATTAGAAGTGAAGCCTCTGAGAGGTGATCAGGCAAAGAAAGTTATGCCCTCATAATTGGGATTTAGTACCTTATAAAAGTCAATGCAGACAGTTTGTCTTTCTTCCATGTGAGTACACAGCAAGAAAACAGCATCCATGAACCAGGAAATGAGCACACACCATACCCCAAATCTTCCAATGCCTTACTCTTGGACTTGAAGCTCAGAATTTTGAAGAGTGAAATTCTCCTGTTAGAGGCCACCCACTTTCTGGTATTTTGTTATAACATCCTGACATTTGATGCCACTGCATTATTAGATTATTTGCAGTGAAGAAGAAACTAACCCATGTGACTGGCATACAGTAGACGTCTATGAAAAGCCCAGTGAAAATCACAGACCTCTAGGAGAACATGCTCTCAGATGGAGCAGATAGGCACATTCAGTGAAGCCAGGCTAGGAGATCCTAACTTGCTTAAAGCAATTAAGAATAAAGCCAGGTGCTGGTGGCTCACACCTGTAATCCTAGCTACTCAGGAGGCTGAGATCTGAGGATCGCATTTCAAAGCCAGCCCAGGCAGGAAAGTCCATGGCATTCTTATCTCCAATTAACCACCAGAAAACCAGAAGTGGCGCTGTGGCTCAAGTGTAGAGCATTCACCTTGATCTGAAAAGCTCAAGGACAACACCCAGGCCCAGAGTTCAAACCCCACAACCAACCGAAAATAAAAATAAGTAAATAGAATAAGAATAAAGCTAGTCTGTAATATAATGTTACTACTGAGGATCAATCCCACTGTCTCTGCTTATTTGCTTTCTGTGGAGATTAGACTGGATTTGAACTCCATCTTTGGCCTGCCAGGCAGGCACTCTACCTCTTGAACCACACCCGCAGCTCTTCTTTTCTTTAGTTAATTTTTTCAGATAGGATATACTGGTTTTTTCCCCAAGGCCAGCCTCAGACAGGGATTCTATCACCTGTGACCTCCTGGACAGTTGACTGAGATGAGATCTCCCTCACAAAAGTACAAAAACATGATCCTCCCAATCTCTTCTTTCCTACTAACAGGAATTACAGTGGTGTTCCACTGTACCAAGACTGTAGGTGCCTCTTTGATTCTGCATTTCTATTTCCTTAATACAGTCTTTTTGATACCTTCTCTCATTAAGTATGTATAATACATACAAAGCATATAATGACATCTTGCTAACCCGTGAATCTGTTCTAGAGCCACTTTGCATTAATTTTACAGTCAACTCTTATAATTCTTGTGTAGACCTCAGATTTACTTCCATTATTAATAAAATGATTTATGAAGAGGTAAATTGGGGATAAAAATTGTCCTTCTTCTTAATGTATTTTTACTATATGATTGTTTCAGTAAGTCAAGTTCAATTTTAGGTTTTCCTATGCATACTGACATTTATAGATCTTTTGATAGTCCTTCAAATTTGTCTTTTGTAATGTTTAGCAGAATTGAGATGAAGAAAAATGAATTGATGAGGTTTAAGGATGTGTTTTACAAAATTATCAGCTCTAGGCTTAGCCATTATGATGTTAGTTTATGGTTTGGTTCTTGCTGGCCTTTTATTCTGATTTCCATTGTGGTACAAGTAATGATTTCATCACCCCTCTACTTTTTCTATAACAGCAATAGTAGAAATATTTCACTTAGCATTGAATTATCTTTGAAGCAGCACCAAGTAGTAAAGTTTGAAGAGGTCTACTTGGATTATTTTTATAAATTCAAAAAAAGGTAAATCCTTTCCCTTTGTCTTACAATGGAGAGCCCAACTCCCTTGTTTCATGAAGATTCAAATTGAAAATATTGACTAGATCCCTCTTAGGAAAGGACTTCTTGACAAGAATGTCAGCTATTAAATTTACTTCATAGAAAACATCATATTTGATCCCTCTTATTTGATGTGATTGCATTTGAATTCTAGCAACTAGCCAACTATGCAAGCAACAGTAGCTAGAATAACAATGAATAAAAACTAAAATTTTAGCATATATTTAACACATTCCTGCAGAAGCAATTAGTCTCTGACTAAACAGGAGAAAGACAGTTTCAGTATCAAACAGGTAACACGGTTTAGTGTCCTAAAGGAGTTCATTAAAAGTTTTAACCTGTTTGTGTATATACATATATTTATTAAATTTAACATAATATTCTACTAGCCAGTCTTGTGGTGGGAGAACCAATGGAATGTAGGTGATAAGAATATTACTTCCTTTACCTCTTTTCTCTTGTTTCCTTCCTCCTTCTTCCTTTTTTTAAAGTTCAGTTTTAGTATGAGCTTCTAAGTAGAGAAAGTAGGAGATAGCTTCATGAAATGTTTAAGAAATACTACGTCAAACTGCAATACTGCCCCCAAAAATGTTGTTATTAACAAGGTTTAGTGAATAATTAGCCATGAGGTATATTTCTCAAGTTTCTGCCCAAAGATGGAGTTTGTGGGGAAAGGCAGATGAACAAGTTTGCAGAGAGTGACTAGGGTATGAGAAAAAGAGTTGATTATGTGTTAATCTGAGAAAGTATAGGATAACCAGGTCAATATGTCTACAAAGCAACTGGGTATGCTTGTCTAAAGCTCAGAGAAGATGTCTGAATCAGCAGTACAGGATATGCAGTATGAATACCAATTTAGTTGAGGGAATATAAAGTGATCTCTAGAAATGATGTGTTAGGAAAATGATAAGAAAACGAAAACAGAATAGGAAATAACAGAATTCTGCTCATAGTGGTTCATAGCCTGTATGTAGTCTCAGCTACTTAGGAGGCAGAGATTGGAAGGTTGGGATTTAAGGGCAAAAAGTTAGAAAAACCTCATTATAGGTATGCAGTGCATATGCAGTTCATACCTATAATCCCACCTACTCCTGAGACATCAGGAAGATTGAGACCAACCCTAGGGAAAGGCAAAACTCTACCCCCCTCAAAAAAATAAAGCTGGGGGCATAGGTCAAGTGGTTGAGCACTTACCTAGCAGGCGTAAAGTCCCTAAATTCAACACTTCCTCTCCCCCAACAAACTGTTGAAGAGATGATCTATTGTTCAAGAGGAAGAAGCACATGGAGAGGACTCAGAAGGTGAGGAAGGTAGAAGACAGAATTACAGTTGACTAAGTACAGATAATTCTAAGAACATGGAAATGATTAGCGAAAAATGTCCAGAAGATCAACTGAGATTAACAATAAATAATTCTTAAAACTTCAAGGTACTTTGGAGGGGAAATAAGTGTTCTTTCAGATTTGCTGTTCTGTTCTCTTTGCTGTGCTTGATTTGCCCTTTCTGCCCCTCTCTGCTGAAAATATAGCAAGCTTCCTCTCCTCCAGCTTTAATGGCACGTCTTCATTTTAAATTGCATCTACCTTCTTGCAGTTTCCTAGTAGTACTCCTGTGAAGACCTAAACAAAATATGCTACACACACAAAAATAAAAATAAAAAAAATCGTGGCAGGCTACTACATCAAATAATTCAGCTCAATATTGTCTATTTTGTACTTTGCACAATAGTATCAGCCTACATAAATTCAAGATGTTCTTTATGTAGATGACCTAGCAAACAGTAGTCACATCATAACAAAACTGTATGTACACTGCTTACTCATCTCTGTTATTCAGATAGGCTGCTTTTGTGACTGCTTGGGGACTTTGCCCCATTCTTCATTTACTTGGATTGTGATCTTCATGGTGTACAACCCAATATGTTGAAGTAGGAATCTATTCATCCAGAAAAGTTTTGAGAACATCACAAGATCACACATTGACAGTTAGCCTTTCAAAACTTTTTTGTAAGAAGAGAATGACAATATCTTCTAAATCTCCGATTTCAGTATGCATCATATCCAAGAAGGACATGTGGGCATTTAAAAGCTGCCTTCTCACTGGGCACTGGTGGCTCATCCCTGTAATCCTAGCTACTCAGGAGGCTGAATCTGAGGATGACAGTTTGAAGCCAGCTCAGACAATAAGGTCTATAAGACTCTTATTTCCAGTTAACCACCAAAAAGCTGGAAGTACAGTCATGGCTCAAGTGAGTGCCTTAGATAGAGTACTATCCTTGATCAAAAAAGCTCAGGAATGCACTCAGGCCATGAATTCAAGCCTCAGGACCGACAAACACACAAAAAAGCCTTCCCAGGCTTTTACTAATCCTAGCTACCTAGAATGAAAGGGCAGGAGGATCACAAGTTCACGGCCAGCCTGGACCAAGTTACAGAGATCCTATCTCAAAAACAAAATACAAAAAAAAAAAAAAGGCACCAAGTGTGGTGCTTATCTAGCATGTATGAAACTTGAGTCCAAGTCACAATTCTGGAAAACAAACAAAAAACCTTTTCTCTGGGGACTGGGAAGGTGGCTCAGTGGTAGAGTGCTTGCCTTGCATGCTCAAGGCCCTGGGTTTGATTCCTCAGCACCACATAAGCAAAAAGAAAAAGGCCGGAAGTGGCACTGTGGCTCAAGTGGTAGAGCGCTAGCCTTGAGCTGAAGAGCTTAGGGACAGCACCCATGCCAAGTTCAGGCATCACGGACCCAAAAACAAAAAACAAAAACATTTTCACTGAAACTGCTGTTAATTCTGTATACCTGCAGTTTAGGACTTACCCTGCAGGTATATTTTTAATAACCAAGCTCTAGTGGGCTCTAGTTTATCTGATAATATTGAACACAGCATGTGATATAAGATAGACATACACAACTAACAATAATGAAAGACAGAATAAAATACATGAATAATTAAGATTAGCATGTTGTGAGAAAGGGAATAACATGGAAGTTCACAGAATCTATTATATAGAAGGTAATACCTCACCTAAGAATGTATGGTACTCCATTAAGCAGAAAATTGTAAGTAGATCACTCTAAGGCAAGGGAACAGCTTAGTCAAGCCTGAAGATATGCAATGCTCATAAATAGTTGTAGGTGAGATGCAGTACGCATTGGTGGTGGTATGAGAATTCCTTTAGGTCCTAGTAGATTATCATGGAATACTTTGAGTGCCATGCTCAGAAAACAAGTTTATCTGATTGGCGATTGAAACCTGAATAAGGAAATCAACAAATCAGACCTAAATCTCTGGAATATGAATCTGAAGGCATTCAGATCAGAGAGAAAAGCAATTGGGGAGTTGTGATAAGACAAAAATGGAGGGAGGCCATGTACTTACCTATGGTGTAGACTTGATGTCATTGAGGAGGCAAAATCACAGAACTTGCTCAGTCTCCATCTTTTTTTGTTCATGACCCAGTTCATTCTAGGAGGAAGTCTAGAGTGTTGATGACAAAATGGAGGCTTGGGTTTTGAAGGGAATTAAAAAGAATAAGAATAGTCGATGGTTACAGGCATATTAAGAATATCACAAATAGTTACTATCAGACCTGGAAAAGAAAAAATGTATCTGTAGATGACCTTGAAGAGGTCTTTGTGTTATCTGAACTTCAAAGAGCTGTGTGGAAAGGGATAGTCTTGGTATTAGCATTCTAGTAACAAATTTAGCCAGAATTGTAAAGTGTTCTGCATACCTGTTGAATCTGTGATGTGTGTAATACGATATAACTAGTATAAAAACTAAGCTGAAAATAGAATCAAAACTAAGCTGGAAAGACAACAACTGCCTCTTTAAAAAAAAAAAAAGTGGACAGTGGAGCCACATTCTTAAAATCCCTCAGCTATCTTCAGATACCTTTGCAGAGGAGTTGGTACAGAACTGAGCTCTCCAGAGGTCAGCAACTTTCACTGAATGAAGCATCACCTCCTTCTAGTCCCAATTCTCATTTATTAAGAAGACAATGGATGATATTGAGAGTAAAATGTATGTTAAAATATGCCCACTCCCAAATACTACTCTTACACAGGCTGGCTGGTGCTGATCTATCTGTGTTAGTATAGAAATATTAAAATGTTGAAGTTTTTCCTATTTGTAAGAAAAATATCTCTAAGAAGAGTTGAAGTCCAGTGCAGTAGGAACTCTCCACGTTTCCTCTTACATCCCAGTCAGTCCCTATTGGTAGCAGATGCTGTACAAGTTGTTTGATAATTTGACTGCCACCTGTGCACATATTCATAGAATAAAACGTTTAAAATACTGATGCAGTGATACATGTAAGTAAACCATCAAGAGAAAAGTCACCTTTCAGATTTCTGAGAAGGGTTGAAGATTTCCATATAGTTTGTGGAATTCAGAGGTCCTAAGAACCTGAGTTGGGGAAATGCATGTGTTATTTTTACTCAGCTCTTACTGTAGTCAATACTATCTTCAAATATTGGTGAAGGCAACAAGCTACAGTACTAATACCAGTACTTGAAACATTATTATCAACAGCAGTCACAGATATTTTGTATCATATTACTTTGAGGTTGTAGTGATGATTAGGAAAGTATATCTTATTATTTGTGCATTAATATGAAAATATATATCATACCAAATTTCACCAATGTAATTGAATTTCCCAATTCAATGGTTTTTATAATGTTATATTCTTTGTTTTATTAATTTTAAAATATTCTGAATAAGTCGGGCACCAGTGGCTCACATCTGTAATCCTAGCTACTCATGAGGCTGAGATCTGAGGATTGCAGTTCAAAGCCAGCCCAGGCAGGAAAATCTGTGAGACTCTTTATCTCCAATTAACCACCAGGAAACTGGAAGTGGTGCTGTGGCTCAAGTGGTAGAGCGCTAGCCTTGAACTGAAGAACTCAGGGACAGTGCCCAGGTCCAGAAGTTCAAGCTCCCCAACTGACAAAAAAAAATCTGAAAAAGATACCAGAGTCTTCCCAAGGAAACAACATTCTTTGGCAATATATGTATTGTAAGTGGTTTGCAATTGGTGCACTGGTTATTACTAACATTTGAGGGGTCTTTGGTTCTAAAAATCTGAGCTATATCAAAAAGATGATTGATTAAAAAAATACAACACTATTAGCTATCAGAGAAATTCATATTAGAGACCAGTATTCTTTGTTTTATAATGACACAAGTCTACAGTAAAACAACCAAGAAATGCAGAAGTCCATCTACAGGAACTCAGTGATGTTCTCTGTGATCTAACGACACACTTCCTTCCATAGAAAGTAAGCTCACTCAAGAAAATAAAACTTAAATGCTTGCTTATCTATATTTCATTCTTCCTTTACCTAGATATTTCAAGATTTAATCTTACTACTTCAATGTTACACTAAAAAGCAACACAAAATATAGTGTAAGCAAATACCCTTAGTAGTAGTAGATTTTATAATAAATGAACTTACAAGCCCAAAATGTTTCATCATTGAAATTAGTCCAAGTATTACACTAAAAGTGTAGCTGTGCAAGTTTCTTTTTCCTAGGCCTCACTGTGCAGAGCCTTAGCTTTTATTGCCTTGATAGTTAAAAAAATATATATAAAGAAAGGGAAGAGAATGGGGAAGAGAAGATGGGCCCAAAATTCCTCAAACTGGGATTCTCAGTTCCTAGAGTCACAGAGTAATTCTTGACGCTCTGGAAATCCTAAATCCATTTTGAAATCGTTTCTATTTTGATAACAATTTCAATGTGATGATGCTTAGAATGGAGAGAGGGAAGAAAATATTGTCAGGAATGCACAAATGGTTTTCAGTTCCTTTAAACTATTGAAGTAAGTCCCAGCCCCTCCTTGGACACAAAAGGAAAGAAAATTGTGAAGAGTTGGTGCTGACCAACTACCTAAAAGGAATATGTTGTGGCCCAATAAGGGTACCAAAAAAAAATGTAAATCTAACTCCCTACTATAGCAAATTAGGGTAGGGTGGAGGAATATGTTATTCTGGCAACTTCCTGAATGCTAAATTCAAGAATGTCAATACATTAGAAGAAAGAAAAAATTATTTCTCTTTTGGTGTCTATGTATCTTGCATAGCTAGAGTTGAACATAATGCACAGGTGATGAAAATGCTTCTCTGCCTCCTGAGATCTCGTCCTGCCAGGTATAGATGGGGATGTCTCATTAGGGAGTTGGTCTTATTCTGGGTGTAAGATGAGACTGGCATGGGTTCAGAGGTTTTGTCTATGTCTTTACCCAACTAACAATATTTTGCTTCCTTTTTTCTTTCTTTTTTTTTGGGGGGGGGGGTCTGGTCATGGGCCTGAACTCTGGGCCTGGGCGCTGTCCCTCAGCTCTTCAGCTCAAGGCTAGCGCTCTACCACTTGAGCCACAGTGCCACTTCCGGCTTTTTGCTTTTTGCTTATGTGGTGTTGAGGAATCGAACCCAGGGCCTCAGGCATGCAAGGCAAGCGCTCTACCACTGAGCCACCTTCCCAGGCCCCTTCCTTTTTTCTAACTTCTAAATTTTCTTTTTTAAAGTTTTACTCTATTTGCACAAATGATAATTATCTAATTTTTCTGTCAGTTTCTCTGAGGTTTTTAATACTTGATATTTATAATATGTATTTCTTTTTTGTAATTTTCTTGTAAAGATTCTGTACAAAGGGTTTACAGATACATGAGTAAGGCAATGAGTACGTTCCTTTTTTATGTTTTTTATTGTGAAAATACTGTACAGGGGGGTTACAGTTACATGAGCAAGGTAATGAGTACATTTCTTATCAAGCATTGTTGCCTCCTCCTTTGTTTTTCCCCTACCATCCCTTCCCTCCCACTTCCACAACTACATTCCCCCCACCACCTAAATTGCAAAGATCATTGTTCAACTGTGTCTTGTACATCTCATTGTTACAATGGGTCAACCTGTAATGAGTACATTTCTACATTTCTTGTTGAGCATTGTTACCCTTCCTTTCTTTTTCTAGGAAATATTAGTATATACGAATTATGATATACTAATATCCTGAGATCATTTTGATACTGGCACTGAAATAATACTTTAATTTACAACCAGGTTAAAAGATATTATGCATACATTTCAGATTTCAAAATACTGTTTTAACATTTGGTTTTATTTTTCTAAATATTATGGTTTGTAAGTTTATTTTATTAAAGATACTTGAAATTATCTCTTGGTATAGGTTGTTTTTTGTTTTCAAGAACAATAACATTGGCTTATCACTCAATATACTGTTATGTTTAAATATTTTACTGACATTTTGCTACTATAGTAAGATGAGTATTGTCCTCAATCACAAGTAGTAGAAGAAAATCAACTCTTGGATAAATGGCAAAGAAGGAAGTAAGATACAAAGTCTGGATTTGATAGTAGTATTCACAGTATACTGCTTATTATTTGTGTGTATGTGTTTTAAACAGAATTTTGTTATCATATACTACTATAGGATTGTAATATCTGTCTTTCTGATCCACTGTCTCACTGTGTCTGCATTTAGTGAAAAAGGAAGCATGTGGCAATAAGACACAGAAATAGGGAGACCTTTGTAAACCCTCTAGCAATCAATGAATATCAGACCACAAATTTCTCCAGCTTTAATTACAGGCAAAAGAAAAGACAAAATTAGCATTTTAATATAGAAATATCTTAGGCTTTAGGAGAATTATGATAAATCTAATGTTGTCTAGTGAACCAAAGAGGGGATATTACAACAAACTGTCTCCTTAGGAATATTTGTTTAAATAAAGGCAACCATACTTCATCCTTACCATTTTTGGATAATTATCACTATTTCAGGCTGTTCTTTGTTCCAGGTTTAAAATACCTTTAGTTTAAAAAAAAAAGTAATTGGCAGTGTTTGTTTTTTTGTAAAACTACAAGAAGAGAAAAACTCTGTTTGCTTGGCACTGACAAGATAATTATTTTAGGGAGAGTTTTGCTCTGCAGCTTCAGTTCACTCGTGCCATGGCATTTCTGCACTTGGATGCATTTAGGTTATCTCATTTCAGTTAGAGCGTATTAAACTAACTCCTCTTCCATGGCTGAGGCTTGCCCACCTGTCTCCCCTAAAACACCTGCAACATATGTTTATATAACCCTGTAATGCTTTGCCTTTGGGGTCCTCAGAAATTCCCCCAGAGCTTTTTGCTTATAAACAGCTGAGCAATTCGTTTTTCTAATGATGGTTGCTTTTCCCCCAGCATTGAGGCAATAACATATTCACTAAAATAAGGGTCTCATTTTTCATCAAAGGGAAAAACATTCAACATTATTTTTACAGTGCTGTTTCTCCTTCTGAGCCTTAGTTTTTCCTCACTTCTAACCTGGCATGCTATTTTAAAAAAAGAATTAAGGGTTGGTAGAACGATATTAGGAAAAAGAAAACCAATTCGTTTGACAATTATTTTCTTCATGCCAGGTACTTATTATGCTGCAATGCAAAGAATTTTTCTATTGAAAGCTACAGTAACTTTGTCAGTATAATTTAATGTAAAAAATCATGCCAATAAGCTATAAAAATAATAATTTGGATATATTATAGGAAACCACTTGAATTATTATAATCTTATAAGTTAGCAATCAAATACTGCATTAATACCATAGCATGATTTTACATCTTTTTTAAACTTATGATGTATGTGCTTTTAGTCAGAAAAGTAAGACAAGATACAGAGCTTCCTAAATATGTTTTTTTGCAATAAGAAAAAATGTATCATGTTTGGCAAAATCTATTCTAAATTTATATATGACTGACTGTCAGAAATGTAAAATGTCACTTTCCCTGCTTCTTTAATATAGTGCATGGACTTTAGGTTATCAAACTGTCATATCTGGTCCCCAAGCCAAGCCAGGGCTGTTGTTCTTCAGTGCTCAGTCATGTGGGGTTTCATAGCTTTCTTCTCACTGAGTTTTTCATCACGTGCCTGGCACTGTGCTGTGCACCTGACTTTCATTGTGTCATTTAATCCTTGCTTTCAAAAGTTTTTCAGGTGATCAAAGTTGAGCTAGAAGTTTAACTACCCATAGTTGCTCAGCTGACGTGGAGTAGAGCAGTAGTCCAGGGCCGAACCCTTTACCAACTTAATCCCCTGCATAAACCCCTTGCATCCTGTGTCTCTAAAACAGATTAGTGATATTCTGTCTCTAGTGGTTCTGTTCTCAACACATAACTCTTAACTCTACATTAACTCAAATTGATACATTAATATAATAGAGCCGGTATCATTGGAATTGCTTTTCCTTTGCTCTTTTCACTCCTCTTTGTATGTACCAATCATATGAAAAATCCTCCTTTGAACCATCCTTCTGTGTAAAGGAAGATGAGTAATTTAGACTTTTCTTTCTTGAGTCTGTGCATGATGACTTAAAAGGAGATATCATCTTTCTGTGAGGAAAAAGAGGGTATCAATCCAGAAAACACTGTTTGTAATGACCTGTTTTATGAGTTTGATTTCACCAGACTCAGAACAAGGACAGTGGTCAATGTACCATCTTGTAGTTAATTGTATTTGCAGCATCTTGTAGGTAGTTATCCTTTGAGAATCTGAATTTCAATTTTTTATACTACCATAACAAAGTGAACTTAAAATTTTGATATGTGGCTATGTGGGGGGGGGGGTTGAGAAAGAGGAGTGATATAGCTGATCTCGAGATTGCCATCACAAAATATGGTAGAGAAGCTATTCACCATTCAAAGTCTGACTCGTTGTGGGATAAAATGTTTGGCCTCAGAAGAAGCTGATTTACTAACAGTAAGAGATTAGAGAATTTCAATTTTACCTCTTAAATCAATTGTTACCATTGAGGCTACTACTAAACTGTTTTGTGATCAACAAAAACATTGGAAGGTCCTTTGCACACACTGCACTGGGTTTTGTTTTAGTTTGTTTTCTTTGTAGTTTAAAGACTCATTCCTACCATTACTAACTTGGTTTCCTTAAGTCACTTTGTCCAGAAGACTTTACGATCATTCCAAAAAAACCCAGCTTATCTATGCTATGGGTAGTATTTTCAGCATTCTTTTTTTTTTTGGTCCAGTCATGGGGCCTGAACTCTGGGCTTGGGTGCTGTCCCTCAGCTCTTCAGCTCAAGGCTAGCGCTCTGCCACTTGAGCCATAGCGCCACTTCCAGCGTTTTTCTTTTTGCTTATGTGGTGCTGAGGAATCGAACCCAGGGCCTCAGGCATGCAAGGCAAGTGCTCTACCACTGAGCTACCTTCCCAGCCCTTCAGCATTCTTTTTTAGTGGTATAAAATAAATTACTGAGAAATCTTTAAAAAGAGCCTCAATAACTTCAACAAAGAACTGAATGATTATTTGGAACTTAAATAGCTGGAATTTTTATAGATTTCAGGTCCAGGATAAACTGAATTTGTGATTTCTGCATCCTTCCTAGGGTCATAAAATATAACTAATATTCTTCCATGTACAGGCCAATATGAATTCCATAAGATAGGATTCTGATTTTGCTATCTTTCTTCCCAAATAATTCATGAAAACAAAAACTTTTAGTTCTTTTTAATGAACATAGGTTTGGTGATGTTTTAACAGTTAGAAATCCTGACTATGTGAAAATGGGTTTAAAAGTATCACTTTAACTAGTTTTATGCAATGAGAAATTACAGCTATTGTGGATTCCAGTCCTCTTCACATTCAGAGTTTTACACATGTATAATTCTAGTAACTAATATTTTAATAGAAAATTCCAGTTCTTTAAAGATATTTTTAAAGATTTATTATATTTCTGTAGTTTTTCTTGCAAAAACTCCTTTCTTTTAATTGTGAAAATACCGTACAGAGGGGTTACAATTACATGGTCAAGGTAATGAGTGCATTTCTTATCAAGCATTGTTGCCTCCTCCTTTGTTTCCCCTTACCATCCCTTCCCATCACCCCTCCCCACCCACCCCCACTACCCTGCACCAAAAGTTCCTTTAAAATAAGAAAAAACAAGAATCTCTTTACTTTTAAGATATTTCAATTTCTTCAAGTTAGAATTCAGTTCATTTCTAATACTATCCTTTTATGAAAAGGGTTGTTTTTATTTTGGTACATAGTCTTAGTTGTATAACCAATTACTTAATCTGTTTTTTGTTGTTGTTTGAATAAGACATTATTCTAAAATTTCTTGACTTTTAAAAGCTTTTCCAAAGAGGTTTAAGTAGCAATTAACTAAAAGGAACAACTACTCATAAATTTGAAGCCATCAGTAATGATACCTAATTTTGAAGTAGCCATACCATTTTAAAAGATTCATTTACATATGTTGATTTTTATGGATATGCATGTCATATGTGTGGTTCTGTGTTGCCCAGTACAGTAACCACAAACCACATGTGGCATTTGAAGTATGCCTCATCTAAATAGAGATGTTCCATAAATACACACTGGATTTCAAAGACCATTGCAAAAGAACATAAAGAATATAAATGTCTCACTCATAATCCTAGTTGATTCAGGAGGCTGAGATAAGTTTGAAGCCTGCTAGACAGATTAATCCAAGAGACTCTTACCTCTACTTAACTAATAAAAAACTGAAAATGAAGGGATGGCGCAAGGAAAAAACCCAAGGAGAAAGCCTTGAGTTCAAGCCCCAGTATAGCGTGCACACACACACACACACACACACACACACACACACACAATCATTACTTGTATAGGGTATTCATTTTTACATGTTAAACTTATCATTTTAAATACCTAAGTGAAATACTACTTTTAAGTTCATGTTACCTTTTTTTCCTTTTTATTAAAATAGCAACTAGAAAAAATTTTAATTATAGGTAAAATTTGCATTTGTAACCCACATATTTTTTGAATAGGACTGGTCTAGGTTACCTTTTCACTGTTTGCTTTAGAAATAATATTTTAATAGAAAACTCCACTGAAAAACTTGGAGTAACTCTGATTTTATTTTCTTAGTATTTCATATGCTGCATTTAACACCAACATCATCTTTTGATTCTTTTCTTTGCTGTTATTTCCAGTGGTGTTTTACTTTAAAATCTCTTTCCTTTTGATATCAGTAAGTAAGGAATTTAAATAGGTTTCAGTGAAAACAATACAAGAGCCTTATTCGTATGTTCAAGTCAGATCATTATTCCAAACAATATCTTTAAGTGCTTACCTAGATCTATACTTCATGTCTTGAATTGCTTGTCATTTATTTATAAATGTGTTTCAAGAAACTGCTCCATTGGATCCCTTCTTTCATTATTGTTTTTGAAAAAGTAACAGTCTTTTAGTAGTTTGTTGGAAGTCTCAAGAAAAGCCCTTTATATCAGCAAAAATAAAATATATTTCCAGAATCAGTACAGAATTAGTTATAATTAGTCCTGTGGAAGTTAATTTTTACAAATTTTTGTTCTATTTTATTTTCCCATTATACTTGAGTCCAGGTTGTCAGCATTACCATGAGGAAACCTATGTAATTCCTAGAGAGAAAAAAGTTGTACTGTTAGACTTAATAGTATGGTAGTCATGGAAGCATCAGTTATCTTCATCAAGGCAATTCAGATTTGATTATTATAGTACTGTGTTGAATACCAAACCAGTGGAGTAGAATCTGGAGCTAAATCAAGGGACTGTCATTTTTGTCAGATGATTGGAGCTGGCTTGGAAGAGATATGAAAGGGTTGCTCTGTGTAAATATTCTCTTTTCAGCAGAAAAAGAAAAGGTCCATCATGGCTATTAAGATGCAGCTTGTTAGCTTGATGAATTTCAAACTATTTAACCTTAGCAATTATACCCCAACCTCATGCCTGCCTGTAACTACAGCAGTGCTTTGGGATTTTCCAAGAATCGATACTTTAGCATATTAGTAATTTTCTATTAAGATAAAATATACCCTGTTTCTACATAGATCTCTCAAAGGACAGTGCATGAAATACATGCTTGGGTAACTGGAAGAAGTCTATTGTTAGAAGTTTCTCAAACTTTCTTATGGCAAATGTGTGTAGCTTAACATTTTAGAGATTATGGTATTTAATTATGCTGTAAATATGTTAAGGTTTTGCAGACGTATATTTAATTTTTATTTGCCTCTGAAGGGCTTGATACATTTATATAATTAATAGTAAATAATGAATAAATACAAATAAATAATAGCTAAACAGTAGCTACATACTTAAGAAGACAAACCCCACCTAATGATTCAAGGACATTTCTATAATATTATAAGTAATACTAAATGCCAGAAAGCAGTGTTATTGCTACTTTTATGAAAATGTTCAAAGACCCATTTGCATTGGTAAATTTGATGATCATACTCCTAATACTTCTACTCACTGGTATATTCTAAGCACTGGTTCAACCCAAATGAAACTAGAGGCATAGAAATTACTAACTTGGGAAAGAATTGTTGAAGTAACTCATTCACTTTGGGAGAAGGACTCAGAGTGCCATCTAGTGGATATTTGTAGCATTCTGTTCATCAAAAACCAAGGATGGTTTTTACTCTTCCTCCAAAATGTTGCTTCCTGAACACTTTGTCTCTCAGCCAGCCTTTTATGATATTTATGCTTATGGTATATTTCAAGTAATTCTAAATTTTTCTTATAATTTATCTCATTTTGTAAAATAATATTTGAAAGTGACCAAGGTCATCAAAAATAAAGCTAATGACACAAATAAGTCTGAACTACAACACAGGTTAGAATAAAATACCTGAAAACAATTTCCGTTTTAATCAGAACTGAGATCAATTAAGGAAGAACCTAAACAAAAAAAGCAAAATCCAAGTATGCCACTTGTTAAACTTCATTATTATATATATTATTTTATGAAGGAATATAAATGGTAACCTTTTCATTTTGTGTTGATAGATAATTTAAATAGATTATGCCTTTTAATGTATTGCTTTCTTTCTTCAGAGAAACCCGAGGCCAGTGACTTACCAATTCCGTCCCAATTTGGATTATTACAAAGCACGAGGAGCAGATCTTATGAATAAAAGCCGGTAAATCTTTTTTGATGGTAGTTGTCAATCACAGGCATAGTCTCAGAGGTTATCAAAATAATTGTACACACTTTCTGAAAATTATTTTCCAGACTTTAGAATGTTGGTGGCTAATGTGCATAATGAATCATCATTTCACAAATTATCTAAGGTTTTTGAAGGCATAAGAAAATGATATACTTTGATGTCAGTGGTGAGATAACAAATGAAATAGATGGAAGAGTACTTTTTCTATTTTGAAATTAGGCAACTTCATTTTTCTAAGCCTAATAAATCTAAATAGATTGTGCCTGCTTGGTATAATCTTTTTCTAGATCCTTGCTGTGATTGAAAAGAGGCAGTTTTGTAATATATTTTTAAGTTATTTCTGTAACAAAATTAAAATTGGGTTTCCCAACTGTCTTTAGAACTACACAATAAATTTATAAATGCATCTGTGTATGCATTTGTGATTGCATACACAGAAATTTTAAGGGTCACCGTAGGAATAAAAAACCATTAAAAATCGTACTTTTTAAAGAAATTAACATTGGCATAAAGGGTTGATGAACAGTTTTGTTCTTTCATAATACTATACCCAGTTGTCTCAAGAGTTAACACGTCTAACCAGAACCATTTCAAATTAGAATGTAATTTCAAAGTTTATACTGGCAGACTAAAATGTTGTATTGGTAAATGCTGCCAAGTTGTCCGAATTTTCTTCCTTAAACATTTTGTCTTTATGCTAGCTTTCCTTCTGTAGAATTCCTGCAACTTCAATATACATTTGTCTCTGTGTGTGTATATATGTAAGTATGTAAACACATGTGCACTCTGCTATTTAATGGATACTTAAAATTGCTGCCATATAGTTAAAATCTAGGAGTGTCCGAAGTTCACAACAAACTGGCTAATTTTTAAACTTAAAATTTGAATCCTATTACAATAATAAAACCAATGTCATGTTATTACAAAATTACCCAATCTTGATTGAAATGTTTCTCCCATATTTTGATGTGCTCTGTAACTATGAGACCAGTTCAGTAGTCCATGAGACTTCTTTGAAGTTTTATTCTGTCTGTTCATTTCATCTGAGTCTTGTTTCACAGATAAAAAAGCTATTACCCACTCATTAATTTACTTCAACAAAATTTTATTGAGTGTCAAACTGATTATATTAGGCCCTGGAGATGCCCAGTGAACCAATCATATACAAATTCCTACCCTCAAGAATCTTACATTCTGTTCCCTTGTGTTCTCCCTCCTTTGTCACATATTTAGTTTGGGTTGTTTAAAAGTACAAAGCATTTTAGTTTTGTTTAGTTTGGTTTGGTTTGGTTTTGACTATGTAAGATCTTCTTTTTAAAAATTTGTTTTATATATTTTATTGTAAAGATACTGTACAGAGGGTTACAGTTACATGAGTAAAGTAATTAATCCATTTCCTATCGAGCATTGTTATCCCCTCCTTTGATTTGCCCCTACCATCCCCTTCCTCCCCAACTCCTCCCTGCCCCCCAAAGTTGTAAAGTTCGTTTTCAACATAGTGTCTTGGACATCTCATTGTTGCAATGGGTCTTCCTGTATCTTTATTTCAGCATTTTGTTATTTCCCTTCCCCTCTCCAAATTAGAAAAATGTATATACAAGATGCAGGGCACCAGAATCAAATACAGGGGTTTTACCAGGGGAGGAGAACATACAAAAAAAATCACATAGTACGTTATAAGTTTTTAATGTACTTATATAAGTTCTTTCTAGCTGTAATCTGCCTCCTCTCCATCTGCATCAGATTATGTTTCATGAAAACAGCCCGACCATGTTATAGCACCTCCACTTAAGCCCCTCCAAAGGCTTCTGTTGCCATTTACCATCCAGTCCTCTTAAGACCCTCCTCTGTGTTTTTGATATTATCTCCTACTCTCCCCTTCTCTCTAATCCTATGCCACCACTGGCCCTGTTTCTTGCACATTTGGGGGCCTCTGTACTTAACTGTTCCCTCTGTGAAGCACTACTCCTATGCCCTTCCTGATACAGAGCTCTGTCCCCTGATCAGAAGGGCCAGACTTTACTGACCTCCCTGTCTTCTCCTTTGTCATTATCCTACTGTCTTCATGGCATTCATCTCCAACTGATGTTACAACAGCACTCTGTGTACCCATCATGTTTCTCCCAACTTTCCCACTAAAATTTAAGACCTGGGATCAGATACTTGTCCTTTCACCACTTCATGGCACCTAACAATGCCCATTATAGGAAAGATACTTTAAAAAATATTCATTTTATGTATCGTTAAAATTTGTCAACATCTTCCCTAAAGGAAATGCATTATACCCTTTTGTGTTCTTATTTTATTCTAAGTAAGGCTTGATTTTCCCATATTTTTTTCTGCAAAAATCTTGGTTCTGTTTAGTATATTTCCTTATAAGTAAAATGGAATTTACACAAAATGTCCTTTGATGATTGAAAGGTAGTGTTTTACCATCTCCTTTGCAATTGCAAAGCTTAAAACCAAAATTGATCCAAACTAAATGTACTTTATGAAATAGAAGACATCACAAGTCAATGTACAAACAGCTAGTGAATAGCACCAAGAAAATCACCTTATAGATATATTAGAAACAATAGCAAGAAAGATAAAACCATTTGTGTCCTTATCTTGGGGTTCATTTCACCTAACATCATCTTATCTGACCTTTTCTGCTTGTCTCAAACATATACTAGTTATTGCAAATAAGGGAAACCATGGGACCTATGTTTCTTTGGGCCTGGCTTACTTCACTTCATATAATTTTTTCCAAGTCTTTCCATTTCCTAACAAATGGGGCAATGTCATTCTTTCTGATGGAGACATA